>NW_006399782.1:5199938-5205804 GCF_000299155.1 Elephantulus edwardii | reverse complement strand
ATCCCTAGTACCATGACCCCTTCTAAACTCAACCTGGACTTCTGGCAGTTCTCTGCTGATGTGCTGTTCCAGTCATTTTTGGATAATCTTCAGTAGAATCCTACTTGCATGTGAAATCAATGATATTGTTCTATCGTTTCCACACTCTGTTGGGTCACCCTTCTTTGGGATGGGAACAAATATAGATTGTGAGTATAAATAATTGTCGTGAGAGATACTGTCTTTTATTTTTCTTCTTCTCCAATTCTACAGCTCCTATTTTGTAGACTAAGGCCATATTTAAAAGTGGATGGAAAGACAGCGAGGAGGAAGAGTATAGATATATAATCACTTATCACACTGATATACTAGTGAACCCACACAAAACCAAACACTGCTTTTCTTATCCCCAACACTTAGTATGGTGTGAGGCACATCCTAGATGCACTGAATGTGCTGTTGGCCCTTGGTGGTTGTGAACCTCATCAAGGCAAACCACAAGTCCTCAGCAAGGGTACACAATGTTGAATATTAGGAAAGGAACAAAAGAATCAGTGACATTTACGGAACTTAAATTAGATCCCTAAGATATTTAAACATTCTTAACAGATGTCCAAGAAATCCAGAGGCTTCAGGGTAACATAAATGAAAAAAATGATGAAGACTCACTTTCCTTCGACATGTTGTGGTCAAGACCAAGCAGAAATCACTTCTATGCACCGCACTCATGTTCTTGCACATTTCCAGATTTCTTTACCAAAAGCTATAGAAGTCCACAGAAGTAAACAGTGGTGATTCCTTAGTCTTGGGATCAGTGTTTACGAAGCACCCTGCTGGTTAGGATCAGCGGATGGTGACTCCTAGCAGGCAATGCTACCACAAGACCCTCATCCTTTGCCCCTTCTCTGCTGGGCTGCATGCTGCATACTCCGCCTGAGCAGAAAAATGGGACCATCACATTAAGCCAAGATTCTCCAAACCTCAGCATCACTCAACACCAACCACTGCCTAGAAGCAAGGACTCCACTATCATAGACAACAGAGCCCTCTCAAAAAGTTATCTTTGCCTTTTTGATCTTAGCACCTGATTTCTCAATGCTGATGCTCAACTAAAGAGCCCTGGTGGCTTAATGGGACATAAATGCTGGTTTGTGAAGTGAAAAGTTTACAGTTTGAACTCACCAGCCTTAAGGCAATCTCCTCCCATTGATATCTTTCCCCTCCTCATGAAGATTGATAGCCTGAAACACTCAATGAAGGATCACCCGGAGTCATACTTGATGGCTGTGGGTTTAAACACCCACTTGACAAGTCCCATTAACTGTTACTTAATTTCACACCAAGACAGCACAGAGATGGCCTGATCTCTGGCCTGTGTTATTTATCAGCCACAAGGAGATGAAGGCAATAGAAGAAGGATGGAAAAACCCTGTTGTTAAATAAACTCACTTTTCCATTGTCAAAGGGATATGAAAACACCTGAGTAAGATGAGCCACAGTCCTTCGCTACCTTGAGAATGCTGAAGCAGAAAGAAAAACAGAAGCCTTGGGAGCCAAAAGAAGTAGAAATATCTCAGGCCAACTCTTAAGTTTTGGCTCAACCAGCCTGCCAGGCACTTCTGGGGACATGCCAGTTACATCTGGAGAGAAGTGGATCCACCAGTCTGAGTCACTGCAGCAGGATGTGAGAGGGTTACTATTTTCAACCTGGACAGCTGTAGTGTTGTTGTGGTTGGTTAACAGCTTTCATATTCGACCCCTAGTTGGCCAGTGTTCTGAGACTAGTGGAGTACTCTCAGAGGATGGAGTTGGTTTGAAATATTACATGTGTGGACCACATTGACACTTGGCAGCTAGGCACCCAGCCAAGCCACAAGAAGACAAGAAAACAGCCTTCCAAAGAAGAAAAGCCCTCAGAGATTAGGAGAGATGGGCTTTTGTTAGGCCAAGGCTTTCGGTCAACCAATGATGGGACTGTGGCCCACATGTCCATCTTCTTAGCCACATCCTCCCCTACATGAGTAGGATCAGTAACAGCAACACCAATTTCTTGGGAAAGTAAGAACAACTAAATGAGATCACTCACACCAAGAGTGCTTGACAAATGAGAACAGGCTAACCAAGGTTCATTTGAGGAAAATAGGTTCAGCATAATCAATAACAACAGCCACACATCCATTGGACATGAAGAACACTCTGTGCCTTTCATCAAATAATCGTCATAAAAAAAGACTGGCATCTATCTCAACCAGGCACTTTGAGTGTGTCCTTCAGGCCTACTCTGCTGTGCTGGACATATCCTTGAGTAACCCAGAAAAAGTAGAGAAAGTATTTTTTAGGAAAACAGAGACTAAACGTTCCCTAAAATTTTGATCAAGAGAAAAATCACTTACTGAGGCAAAACTTGAACAATGCAAACTAAATGCTTGGGCAGTAGGTGGAAAGGTTTAACCAGCAATTCAGAGAGATTTGGGAATAGTCTCAACTGAAACAACATTAGGTAGAAATAAGGTCCCCTTTTGCTTGGGGAAAAAAACCAAAACAGTAGAGAGATCTCGATCCAAATCTACGACTAAGAATCCCAAGAGTTCTATTTCATATTCTGGGCTTCAGTTTCCCCAAATATAAAGTGATCAAAATGGGCAGATATTCACAGTTGACCAATGTGTAACTGGTGCCCTTACTAAAGGCATCATAATCTTGTTATTTCATGCTTATTCATTATGAGTGTAAACTACTAACCAATTATTCTCTATTTGCAAGGAAACAATCTCAATATACTAAAAAGAGTATGAAAATAGGATTTTCCTTACATGTTAGAGCATTTATCAATTATTTAGGGCTGACTTTGTGATGTTAAAGACTATACCAGCCTGGGAAGTCTATTCCATTTGATTGGGAACATAGGGACCAACTGATAAAGACTTTGGGGTGATACAGGACTGGGCTTGACAAGCCTCCCTCCTTTGGGACAGAGGTCAATGGTCAGAGTTGAGAAGGTACATGGAAGCAGGAAGGCCAAGTCCAAGGAGGTCACACCCAGACACTTCCAGACACAAGGGAACATTTGGGTGGAGTTCTTAGGTCAGTGTTCTGAGAATTACAGACACCTTCTTCTAAAAGAAAAACAATGTTCTATCCAATCCCACCACCACCTGTTCCAGAAGTCCTGAGAAACAGAAACCTCTCAGTATCCGAAATCAAGACCAAACTCAGAGTATCAGCTCAATACTCAAGAAATTGAACAAAAGGAATCGTATTTCAACCACCAGAAATCTCTTATTTCAATTTATAAAATAAATTTTTCTAAATGAGTGTAATTGATGTCAAAAGTTAATACCCCCCAAAAAAACCCCCCAAAACAAACAAAAAAAAAGTTAATACCACCAAACCTAATTGCTAAGATGTTATTTCTTACATCTTCATGGCCTTCTTAGTATATTCTTTTGCCTCTAAAATGTCATCATCACTCTCATGAACCAAATTCGATGTCCTTATTATGCCTGAAATTCAAAGGCATAATGGGATTCTAATCACAGGGTCCCCTTTTGTATTCTTCCCTTTCTAAATAAAAATGATGAGAAAAGGGGAGACCCCATACACAGATTATTCTATTTTTTTCAGAATCATTAATGAATTGTCAACAGGGAATTGCCAGAAATTCAAGCTGGATTCAAAAGAGAATGTGGAATGAGAGTTATCAGTGCTGTCAGATGCATGTTTACTGAAAGTAAAGACCAGAAAGATGTTTACCAGCGCAAAGTCATATGACCATGTGGATCATAACAAATTTTGGATAACATTGCGAAGACCAGGAATACTGGAATACTCAGTTGTGCTCCTGGACAACCTGCACATGAACCAAGAAGCAGTCGTTTGAAGAGAACAAGGAGAAACTGCATGGTTTAAAAATCAGAAAGGGTGGTTATCAGGTTGTATTCTTTCATCATACCCAGTCAATCTGGATGCTGCATTTCTTCAGGAAGCTGGGCTAAATGAAGAGAAGACTCATCAACAACCTACAATACCCAGATGACAAAACTTTGTTGCTGAAAATTGAAAAGGACTTGAAGTACTTCTGAAGAAGATCAAAGAGCTTTCAGTATAAATTACACCTCAAAAATCAGGAAAACAAAAATCTTCTTAACTTAAATAGGCAACAGCAGGATAAACAGAAAGGCTTGATAGCGAATCTGAGTAAAATGAAATTGTTATTAATTTTACTCAGATCTATTAGCAACACTGATGGAAGCAGCAGGCAAGAAATCAAAAGACGTAGGACATTGGGCAAATCAGCTATCAAGGACCTCTTTAACAGCCTTAAGAGCAAGGATGTATATCAGTTTAAAGACTAAGGTCTGCCTGACTCAAACCTTGGTATTTTCAAATACTTCATTTGAATGTGAAAGTCAGACAATGAATAAGTAAGCCTGAAGAACTGGTGCCTTTGAACTGTGGTAACAGCAAAGAGTACTGAATATACATACCATGGACTGCCAAAATAAACAGATATGTCTTGGAGAAATGTAGCCAGAGTGCTTTTTTGAGGCAAAGGTAGTGAGACTTCATTTCACATACTTTGAGGAAGTTGTCAGAAGTTAGTTTAGCAAAAGGATATCATGTTTGGAAAAGCAGAGGTCCATAAAATGATAGGAAGACTCAACAAGATGTACTAACATAGTGACTGCAACAATTATTTTAAGCATAGTAGAAATTGTGAGAATGGTGCAGGACCGGTTAAGATTTTCTTATGTAGTACAAAGGGTCACCATGAGTTGTATTTGACTCAATGGCACCTAACAATAACAACAACTACTACAACTTGAGTTTATGCTATGAGTAGAAGTCAACTCAACAGTAGCTAAGAACCATGGAATACTGAGCTGTTGATTGAAATACATTTGGAAAGAGTACAAACAGTAAGCTAGACAAGTGAGAAAACTCCATTCCTAACACAAAGTTCTACTTCTAGAACCAGGAAAAAGAAAAGGTTCTTAAATGGTGTCTTAACATCCTCCTGTTTTTCAAGACCTCATGTGTGTTTGGATGATGAAGCCAGAAGCTCAAGATGATTCACATCCTTGTTTCTCAATTGCCCAAAAGTCTCTGAGAAGTGGAAAATTCCAGGAGCAACACAAATTTAGAATTCAAGACTGAGCAACTTCAACTCTTTATCGCTGGCACCTGGTATAACGCTTGTCACATAATGAAGATCAGGAAACTCTTGTTGACGGAATGCCAACAGTAAACTATCTAAAACAAACTGGCCTATAGGGAGAGACAATGGTTTCTGTATCTAATCTAGTTCTAATATTTAAAATCAAATACTTGTTTTAATCTGTTGCTTTTCCAAAGAGCTTTTTCTAAGCACAGGTTGCAAGAGGTTGGCTGATGCCAGAGGCCTGAGTGGGGACAGTTCAGTTCCCCCAGTTTCAGTGACTTGTCTGAAAGATGCACTGAGAGTTACATGCTAAAATCCTAAATATCAGTACCTTTTTTTTTTGCTTTCCAAGTGGCCTTGAATTGCATTTGTTCATCTATAGATGAAATTCTTAGAGAACTTTTGAATATGTAAAGCTTGTCAAACCAAGCTATACAGATGCCATAAGTGTCTCTGATCCTTGTTGCCACAGGGGGGAAAATAAAAATGCTCAGGTAGGAATACAGGTAGTCAAATTTAATCCATACCATGGTGGGGAGGCATTGTGCTAGGAACTTTACAAATCCCTCAGCTACCTTCTAGGGAATCTTTGGTTCTCTTGATGTGACTGGTAAGAAAAATAGGACCAAGAAAGATTAAATGATGAAACCAAAGCTACAGACGTATAAAACCCAGAGCTAGGTTTAGAATTCATATTTCAGAATCATCTCAGGAACAGGTTTGAGG
>NW_006399782.1:5166244-5196903 GCF_000299155.1 Elephantulus edwardii | reverse complement strand
AATCAGTGAGATTGTTCTGTAGTTTCCACATTCTGTTGGGTCACCTTTCTTTGGGATAGGAACAAATATCGATCTCTTCCAGTCAGTTGGTACAACTCCTATGGAAAAATGTTTCTGTTTCTCAAAAAGTTAAAAAGAACCAAAATGAGGCAAAGGCTTTAAAAAAAAAAACACCAAACAAACAAACAAACAAACAAAAAACACACACAAAAAATCCCCAAACTATAGGCCAATATTTCTCACGGACATTGTTGCAAAAATCCTTATCAAAATTCTAGCCAGTAGAATCCAACAGTATATAATGGGAAAAAACAATGCATTCTTACCAAGTGGGATTCTTAATAGGTATGCAAGGATGGTTCAACATGAGAAAAACAAGCAATGTAATTCATCACATTAATAAAGCAAGCAAAGAACAAGAACCACATGATCGTATCAATTGATGCATAAAAGGCCTTTGATAAAATCCAACACACTTTCATGACCAAAACACTCAACAAAATAGTAATAGAAGGAAATTTCCTCAACGTAGTTTAAAGTATATATACAAAACCCAAAACCAACATCATTGTCAATGGAGAAAGACTAAAGGCATTCCCCTTGAGAACAGGTACCTGTCAAGGATACCCACTATCACCACTGCTATTTAATGTTGTATTTGAAGTACTTGCTAGGGCAATAAAACAAGAGAAGGCAATAAGAAGCATACAGATTGGTAAAGAGATGGTTAAACTGTCACTGTATACGAAATGATATGATAGTGTACACAGAAAACCTCAAAGACTCAGCGACAACAACAAACACCTGTTAGACCTAGTAGACTAACCAGTTTAGTGGAGTGGCACAATATAAAATCAATATACAAAAGTCAGTAACAAAAATAAACATGAAAAAAGAAACCAAGAAAGCAATATCATTTACAACAGCCAGTGACAAACTGATATACTAGAGAATAAACTTATTCAAAGACACAAAAGACCTTTATAAGGAAAAATATAAAACACTACTGAGAAACAGTAAAAGAAACTAAATGGAAAAATATTCCCCGTTCATGGACAGGAAGACTCAACATAATGAAAACAAAAATTTTACCAAAGCAATATACATGTTTAACACAATCCTAATACAGATACTAAACTCATTTTTCAAAGAGATAGAAAAGGCAGTTGGTAAGTTTATTTTAAAAAGAAAGAGACTCCAAATAAGTAAAACACATGAGAAAAACAAAAATGAAGTGGGAGGCATAGCACTGCCTGACCTCAAAACCCACTACATAGCTGTAATAACCAAAACAGCATGGCACAGGTACAATGACAGACACATAGAAAATGGAACAGAATCAAGAACGCAGAACATGGATGATTGCTGCATAGTATGATGAACATAATAAATGTCACTGAAATATTTATGTAAAAACATTAAATTGGTAAATACATATTTCTACCAAAAGAAAACAATTTTCTTAAAAGGTTACTATAGTATCCTTAAGGAACCAACAAGGATAAATATATCTTTGCTGAATAATGACAAAGATTCTGGAAGTCTGGAAGCATTTTTATCAGTTATGAAGATATTGTTCCTTATAATTATAATCACTGAAGAGTCAAATAAATTTTATCTTCAAAGCTAACATGTACTGTTATTGTTAGATGCCATCAAGTTGAGTATGACTAATAGAGACCCTAGGTACAAGAGATCCGAACCCTGTCCTATCCTGTGTCATGTTCACACTTTCTGACACACCACAGCCCATTGTCAATATACCTGGTTTAGGGTCTTCTTCTCTTTCGTCAACCCACTCCCTTTCAGAGAAATCACATTCCTCTCCAAGGAATAGCCCCTACTAGCAACATGCTCAAAGTATATGAGGCCAAATTTTATCATCTTTGCCTCCAAGGAGCACTCTGGCTGCACTTTCTCCAAGACAAATATGACTTTGGCAGTCCATGGGATGTTCAGTGCTCTTCTCCAATATCACAGCTCAAAGGCATCAATTCTTCTGTCATCCTTCTTCATTGTCCAGCCCTGACATGCACAGCAAGTGATCAGAAAGACCATGGCCTGAATCAGATGCACCTTAGTTGTCAAACTGACATCATTACTCCTCAGTAATTTGGAGAAATCCCTAACTGCAGACTTTCTCAGTGCAACACATTTTCTGATCTCCTGACTGACCATTGGTACAAAAAGTGTTGATTATGGATACTAGTAAGATGAATTTGTTGACAGTTTCAGTCTTTTCTCCATCTATCATGATGCTTACTATTATCAATCCAGTGGAAGACTTTTTTTTTCTTGATGTTGAGAAGTAATCCATATTGAAGTTTGTATTCTTTGATCATCTTCAATAAATGCTCCACATTTTCCTCATTTTCCACAAGCAAGGTTGTGTCATCTGCATAATGCAGGTTATTGATGAGTCCTCCTCCATTCTTGATGTCACACTCATCTTCATAGAGTCCACATTGATTAACCATACACTAAGTCTCTAAAATAGAATCTGACTTTCCTGGCATTGACTGTCATGTGGAATTGCACTGCCAATGTGAACAGGTATGTGGTTTGAATCCACCAGCTGTTCCATGAGAGAAAAAATGGACAATCTCCTCCTGTGTGCTTCCTTGCCTCTGAATATCTTCTAGAGGGTCAGTGGTACACAACAAGAAGAGGAGGAAAGCAGCCAACTTAGCCCTAACTGCTAACTCAAAGGTCAGTGGTTCAAATCCACTAGCTGCTCTGAGGGAGAAAGATCGATAGTCTCCTCCCATTAAGGTTTTAATCTGCTCTGAGTTGAGGAGAAAGAAATTACTCTGACTATAGGATTCTTTTGGCACAGCAAAGCCATCCTGTCAGAAAATGTACCTATTTTGCATCATTACATTTGCAGATAGCATCTCAACAAACTGAGCACAGATTAGAGAAGCTTTGAGTAAGATCTGAGTAGTCTTCTAGGCTCTCCCACCCGAGGCATAAGGAGATAGCAATCTTATCAAGAAACCTCTCTTGTTCCTGGAAAATGACACCAAATTTTGCTTCATTCAAAAGAACTTTTGGAGAGTTTAGTCCAGGAAGCTGCATTCAATTAAGAAATATGCTTAAGTCATCCACATGGGAAAAAAATCTTTTAAGCTTGTTGTAAGGAAAGAGGGGAGTGTGTTCATTTCACAAAACTCAAAATCAGTTCTGTTTTCTTTCTGGTCGTAACAGTTTTGTCTAAAGTATTGTTACTGGTGTGTCCATGATAAACACTTTAGATATTTGATGAAGTTTTAAAAAAAAAGTGAGTAGCAGTGCAGCTATGGAAGGTATACTGTGACCACAGAAACAGAATGGCCACCAGCCTAATGAAATTCTGAATGCCAAATGTTTCTGGATATACATTATAAATATAGGTTTTATATACTCTTGTCTTCCAAGTACAGTCATTTTAAGTATGAAAACTGCTACACCACCAGCATTGAGGCAGATTTCTACAGTTTATCACAATGGAATAAATAACTCAAATGCCTAGAAGCTCATTGTTTGGGAACAGAGATCAACAGAGAACGACAAAGTCTAAGTAATAATCTTTTATTAAACTAAAACAACTAAACAAATGATGTCACCCTTCCCATATTCAATCAGAAGAAAAACATGGAACGGTCAAAACTTTGTTGTTGTTATTACTTGCCATCAAGTTGCCTGTGACACATAGTGACCCCATGTACAGCAGCTCTGAACCCTGCTCTGTCCTGTGCCAACCTTATTGTCACTGACGCACCCACCCCCATTACCTCAGTCACTGAGTCAGTCCATCTCATTGAGACTCTTCTTCTCTTGCACTGTCTCTCCACTCTTCCAAGCATGAGGTCAAAAGAACAGAAACCAAAGAAACCATAAGGGCCCTATGAAGGTCCCTTGCACGCACATATGTAGCCTATGGACAGACCATTCTGAGCTGCTCCTACTAGTACCTGGTAGGAGGCACTGTAGTCCTGACTGTGTGCTGTAGTCCTGACTGTGTGTACATTTCCATGACAATCTGTCACAAAAGTAGTGTCAACAAGGCTGAAGTTATTGCAATGTTTCTAGACCTGATTGGCTTGACTACTAATTTTTATGGCTTTAAACCCTTACGAAGCATCTCTACTCTGTACATGAGGCCACCATGAACCTGAATCAATGTGACAGCAACAAACACCACCACATGCCACATATCTGTGATCTCACATATCCCCTAGTCCTGTTTTTAGATGTAGGTCAAAGACTATAAGCCCCTCACAGATGTAAAAACCATAGAGAACTGGAAGGGGTTTCTCCAAGAAGTCTCTACCAATCTGTTTCTGGATCTGCCTCAGCCTCTACTTCAAATTCACCCCTCTGCCTCCTCTTTTACTTCTGAAGACAGAGCACAGCCACACAATCTCCTTCCAGGTAGGGGCTACCGAGGGCAAGAGTGGAGAAAACTCAGAACAGTGAAGTCAGCTACTTGTGAGTCACTGAATCAGCATCTTTAAGACCAGAGTGATTGCTGGGAAACAGACTTCTCTCCCACAGAAACCCCAAATGTAACAACAAACCAAGAATTTCAGCCCAATGCACACAATTCTGGAGCAGGAACCCCAAGCTGACCACAGGTGCCAAGGAACCGGGGGGCTGGGACTCCTCCCTCACTGTGGACAGCCGCTTCCCCAGCAGGCTGTGGTGTGTGAGACAGCCAAGTGCTGAGCATGGCAACAACATGCACGGAGCTGCTAAATGAATGTCTTACCAGCTTCCGCCTGGAGCGGAGCTCAGTTTTCAGTTCTCCCTAAATTATCAAACACACAACAATGACCTCACTCTAGAAACTATTTTCCCCAGGAAGACTTGGATAGCTTCGTCTTTTAACTTGCTGTTGCATTTTAGTATTTGGCTTTTTGAAGTGAAGGAATGGAAAGGGCTATTAGGGAGTATAATGGAGAGAGACAAAATGTTCTGATTAATAACCTAAAAGTAATTCAGAATTCTTAAGATACATGGCAGGGAGAGGGAAGCAAGATCCAAACTTTTACAAAGCAATAAACACACAGATACACTTAGAAATGGGGAGGGGATGTCTGGAAGGAGATACAATTTGTTAAATATGAATGAAGACGTTTCTTACTGCTTTCCAGAATATTCTGGGCCAAAGAAGAATCCCTCCAACTTGCTGGGGATGCCATTCTCTTGACAGATTTGGAAGGGAAGAATATATCACAGTGAGGGTGAAAGAATTTCTTGTCTGGTTTACCAGATGGTCCAAATTAATCCTGGTCACCAAGGAGGAGACAGACACTGTAGTCAGATTGACTGCCTATCCAGTAATTTTCTTCTATTTTTTAAGTTTTCTTTAATGTATGTGGCTTTTCCAGTGTGTGTGTTTTGGGGTAGGGAAAGGGGGACTCTATCTCAGCATCCCCAGGAAAGTCAGTGACTTGGAGCACCGTTCATCGGTGAATGGCCTGGCAACACTCGTGTTTCTTCTACCCTTGACATGTGAGAATCATCCCAAACCACATGATTATATGGTGATGGAGGGAAAAGTGAGACAGAAAAGCACCCCAAGGCTTTTTGGCTAAAGTATCTGGCAGAATCATGAAATACAAGATTTGTTCAGAAGAACTCTGGGTTCTGATGCTTAGACATAAAAGCAGTGTGCTCACTCAGCTACAGAATATTCCTGTTCCCAAATGACAAACCGGCTTTCCCCACGGAAGGCCTCAGAGGTCTCATCTCTCATTCCTCCCAGACTGCGCTAGAGTCAGAGAATCAACCAGGGAGAGGCGGAGGAGATGGAGAGGAAAGGGACCCAGCATTACCCTGTACTATACTAAGCACTAAGCCAGGGTCGCCTTCGTTATTTCTTTCAATCCTCAAAATTAGGCGGAGACAAGTCCTGTCTTTAGAGACAAGAAAGAGAAAACTCCAAGATAAGCAAGATTGGAAGTTGGTGAATTGTAGTGATAGGATTTGCACATGACAGTCTGACTTAGAAGCTCTTGATCCCAGGCAACATGAACACAATAAACCTTCTTGACTGAAATCGAATCAGAGGGGGGAAAAAAATTAAAAAAAAATAATAAATAAAATCAGGAAAGGTGAAAAAAAAAAAGAAATTGAATCAGAGGACTATCTGTGGTAGCCTCGTGGTAAGACTACAACATTGGGCTACAGTGTGTCAGAGAATGAGGACAGGGCAGGGTTCAGATTCGTTGTTCATAGGGTTGCTAGGAGTTGTACTCAACAGCATCTAACAACAACAGTGGCAAGGTGTTATGCTGCCAACTCAAAGACACATGGTTCAAATCCATCGTGGGAGAAAGATGGGCAATCTTTTCCTGTGTGATTGATTCATTGCCTCTGAAAACCCACTGGAGGGTCAGGTATGGGTCCATTATGATTTGATGGTACACAACAACAACAACAACAACAACAACAACTGGAATGGTGGAACAATTCTAGAAAGCGTTGCTTAAAGCTCATTAGAGATGTGTGTGTACTAAAGAAAATGAATACACCAAGATGCTAGGATCCCTTTGGGAGAGCCCAGTGACATTTAGGGCCAAGGGCAAACCCGCCCTCCCTCTGTGGCACTGTCTGTAGTAAAGAAGTCAGTATTCAGTATGCCCTCTTTTTATGGCTGACAATGTGCTAGTTATTATCCACATATTCTCTTTAATTCTCAAAGAAATGAGACACCCCAAGTCATATAACTAGCATGAGGTAGTAATGAATCTGTTGTTTGTTGTTACGTGCCATTGAGTCACTTGCGACTCAGAGTAACCCTATGTACAACACTTCTGAACCCTGTTCTATCCTGAGTCAATTTCATTGTCTCTGACACACCTACTCCCTTTACCCCAGCCACCCCAGTCAGTCTTCCTCTCTTGCGCTGTCCCTCCTCCTTTCCAAGCATGTCCCTTCTCCAAGGACTGGTCCCTCCTGACATGTCCAAAGTATGTGAGACAGAGCCTCTAAATCCCTGCCTCCAAGGAGTAGTCTGGTTTCACCTTCTCTGGGATAGACCTGTTTGTTCTCTCAACAGTCCATGGTATGCGCAATACACTTCTGCAGCATCACAGCTCAAAGGCATCAATTCTTTTTCTATCATCCTTAGTCATTGTTCAGCTCTCTCATGCATAGTAAGTAATTGTGAAGACAAGGGCCTGTATCAGGCATGCCTTAGTCTCTTGACTGATATCACTGCTCTTCAGTACTTTGGAGAAGTCCCTGACAGCAGATTTTCCCAGTGCAAATCATCTTTTGATTTCCTGGCTGTTGGTACTGAGAATACTGAGTGTGGAACCAAGCAAGCCAAAGATGTTAACAATCTCAGTCTCTTCTCCATCATGATGTGCCAATCAGCCCAGTGGTGAGAATCTTTGTTTTCTTGATGTTGAGCTTCAATCCATATTGAAGGCTGCAATCCTTGACCTTCTGCAACAAACGTCTCATATCCTCCTCAGTTTCAGCAAGCAAAGTTGTGTCATCTGCCTAATGCAGGTTGTTGATGAGTTTTCCTCCAATCCTGAGGCCACATTCCTCCTTATAAATTCCAGCCTCGTGGATGATCTGTTCTGCCTATAGATTGAAAAGGTATGGAGATAGGATGCATCCCCAGTGTACACCATTCCTGATTTTGAAACATGCAGTGCTTCCTTGCTCTGTTCTGATGACTGCCTCCTTATCTAAGTATAGGATTTGCATGAACACAATCAAGTCTTCTGGGATTCCCATTCTCCTCTAGACTAACTTTATCTGATACTAAGCCTATGCTTTTTCCCTGCCGACTCAGAACCATCCAGCTAATACAAATCTATCATCACTTTCACTATCATCACCATTTTTCACCAGAGGAAAAGTCCACACTTGTTGCATGATCAAGCATGTCAAGAGCTACCCTCTCCCACCTGGCTTACTCTTCTATGGCACCCCATGTCTTACGTTTATCAGTGCAGTATCAATTGTGAACCAAATGTTGGTGCCATTACCATTGGGTCCCATATTTGGCTCCATGAGTGTCCTGATACTAGTCTCATTATGTGGTCTTCCCTAGGAAGCCCCCCTTGCTGGCCCATTCTGTACATCCCTCAGCACACATGGGTACTTGTGCTGTGTTTTCATTGTTAGATACCATTGTGTTGACTACAAATCATAACAACCCTATAAACAACAGTTCTGAGCTTTGCCCTATTCTGCACTATTCTCAGCATCTCTGATATTCTGAGCCCACTGTTTGTCATTGTGTTGTCCTCACCTCTTTCACAGACCCACCACTTTTCCAGATTATGTCTTTTTCCATGGATCGGCCCCACTTGACAGCATATCCAATATATGTGAGGCAAAGCTTCACTATCCATGTCTCTATGGAGCACCCTGGTTGCACTTTCTCTAAGACTGATTTATTTATTCTCTTGGCAGCCCACAGGATGTTCAATACTCTTTTCCAATTCAAAGGCACTGATTGTTATTTATTCTTCCCTATTCATAGTCCAATTTTTAGATACACAAGAATAGAAAACATAATGGTGTGTGGATCAGGCACCTTAGTCTTTAAAGTACCATCCTTGCTCTTTCATACTTTAAAGTGATCCTTTCAAGGAGATTTGCCTAATTCATTACATTGTATATCTATATCATTTATATGTACCTAGTTTGCTACACATCTTTATCTTACCAATACACTCTAAGTTCCCTTTAAACCATCACTTCCTTCTTTGAAGATCATTCTCAAAGAGTAAACTCAGAAGCCACAAAATGCACAATCTGAAGGGGAAAAAAGAGTGCCCAAAACAGTTCTACTTACCATATTTGGTAATGGCATGGTGTTGGACCAAGGACCTTTTGAGGCACAATGTAAAAATATTTTATCAGAATATAACTCTAGGATGGGAATTGAAGCCTGCATTTAATTGGAATAAATGTGAAGTCCTCCATTCAAATCATCAAGTGTTCAAACATGACAAGAAACACTTGGCATGACTCTAATTCAATTAAAAAACCAAAATTCTTGAACTTCTGATGTTAAGGTGAAAAATGAACTCAAGAGCATAATGCTTGTTTTAAGGAAAGGAACAGGAATGCATTCTTAGGATAGATTAATGGAAGTGGAGTGTCAGAAAGCAAATGTCAAGTTGACCTCTGGGCTGAGCTGCCAATATGGCCTATGGCAAATTGCGTGTTGAATTCTGAAGTGCCTACGTGAGAAACAGTAGAGCCGTAGGAGAAGGCAAAGATTAGGTATAGTTAGCATAGATGAGAAAAGAGGAGGGTGGAAAACAAGGTTATTTTCAGACGCATGAAAGGTTCGTTGTGGAAGAGGGTATAAGTTACTGAGGAATAGGTTTCTGTTTAATATACTGCATTCTGCCCGCAGTAGATCAGAATCCTGGTCCTCCAAAGATAGCCAAGTCAGAATCCTCAGAAAACAGACTCTGCAGAAGTAACTAAGCAATCTGAGATGAGGCAGATCACCTGAGTGGCTCCAATCTGATTAGCAGGGTCATTAAAATAGAGGTAGGAGGGTCAGAGAAAGATGTGGCAACGGAAATCACATCAGTCAGAGATCTGAAGGTGCAGCACAGCTGGTTCTGAAGCAGGGCAAAGGGGCCACATGCCAAGAAATACAATGTCCCAGGAGCTGGCAAAGATAATGAAATGGATTCTCCCCTACAGCTACCAGAAGGGAGACAGCCCTGCTGACACCTTGGATTTTAGCCAAATAAGACACATTTTCAACTTCTGACCTCTGGAATGGAATAAGAATAAAGCTGTCTTGTTTTACGCCACTAAGTCTGTGGTGATTTATCGCAGGTGCTATAGGAAGTGAACACAAAGCCTATCCAGGGAATGGCTATTCCACGGCCAGCTGGGTTCCGTGTCCCAGGATGTAATCAAGAAGAGACTGAACGTCTACCTTTTCAGGCATGTGATGTAAACAGTTCATGTACTAACTAAAGAGTAAGCCTGGACAGCTGACCCTCCAACTCTGAGGGTCTGCCTTACATATGGTGGTGATTCGTTCTGCTTTTGTATTTGGATGCTGGTCCTTATATGCCCCCATATCTATGATGGGAAAGGCTTGTCTACTGTCTTCTTCCATAACAACTGTGGTCTTGACACTTCCTATCATTACTCCGAGTGGGGGTGTCCCCCCGCTTTGGGGACAGAAGGAAGCCAAAGGAGGAGCCAAAGGCAGGCTCTGGGGGAGATGCTAGGGCACGTGTACCTGTCATGAGCTCTGGGCACAGTGCCTTCTGGGGCGCCTACCTGAGCAGAGGACTCCCTTGTTTCTGGCACAGGAGAAGTTGTCGCACTCGCAGAAAGGCCCGTAGATCTTCCCGAATTCGTTCTCAAAGCAGGAGCACTGGTTGCAGCTGCACTCCCCGCGCCCGCTGCACAGCGGCTTCCCCTCAGCCTCCCGGCACAGGTTCTGGTACTCGCTCTGGTTCTCGCCTTCCTGGCACTCACACTTGGTGCCCAGGTAGGTGGGGTTGCACTCACACAGCCCGCAGGTATAGGTCCCATTACCGCTGCAGCGGGCACTGTCCAGCTCCAGCCTGGCACTGCAGCCACACGGGCAGCTGTAGGTGACGGCCACCTCCAGGCTGTCCCGAAACCCCACAGGCCGCAGGGTGAACCTGTGTTCTGTGGGTTTGCTGGGGCAGCTCCGGGCCTCCACCGACACATCAAAGGTTGCCTGGGCAGAAGGAAGAGGGGGTGCATACATGTCAAGAACTATCAGCATTAGACTGCCAAGCACCCAGCAGCCCCACCACTCCTTTTACTTCCTAGAAGTAAATGCAACAATGACCAGCTGCCAGGGGTGGAGTAATAGGGCTGCTAGAAAGGGACACCTCAGATCACTAAAATCCCCCATTTCATCCAGGAAGAGAAAGCACACGTGTGTTAACAACAGTCAGCAGTGCACTGGGTTCTTTATCATTTATTACCCCTTAGTCCTCACAACCAGAAGAAAATAATTTAAAAGTCAAAGGTGTCCACCTTTATTCTGTTCTTGCCACCAGTGGCTAGCACACCTCCTGGCTGCCCCACCCCACCATAAAGTTCATTCCCTCACACGCAGCTGCTAACCAGGTTGGTGGCCTGAGACTACCTATAAATGCCTCAGGAAAAGGCCTGTCGGTCTACTTCCAGACATCGGCCAGTGAAAATCCTACGGAGCACAATTTACCACACAGAGCCGGCAGGAACCAGAATCAATGTGATGGCAAGTGGCCCTGGTTTCCCCCGTGCCAGGCACTGTGGACTCAGAGGGTACAGAAGCACCTCTGAACTCACGGGCAGCTCAGGGCAGCGTGTGCTCAGCCTGAAAGGACGCTGGAGACTTGCAAAGTGCCCGCCCTTATGAAGAGAGCGCTCCTTTTCTATTGGAGGATGAGGTAACACCTGAGGTCCCTTCCAGCTTGTCTTGCTCTCTTTGCAGACACATGTGCACCCCAATTGCTCCTTCACAGCCATACCTGCACTCTAATCTCTCCTCTGAGCAGTTCTCAGAGCTGAGAACAAGTCAGCTGATGGCCCTGAGGTGTTCAAGAGTCATGCTTAAAGGATGCCTTGCCTGTACAGAGACTTCTTCTTTTTAAACAAACACAACATGTTAAGGAAGTACTGCTAATGTCTGAGCTTCTTGCAGGTTGCTATGGGAAGAGGGAGAAAGGTGGCCGTAACGGGTGGCAGATGGTTGGCAGCAGAGAGGTCTGTGGGTGCCTCACACACCTGTAATATAAGGTCAGCCAGGTTGCTTAGCTTTGTGGTCTGTGGAATCAAAGCATAACTTCCTTCTCTCCTCCTTACTAAGGAAGAGTCAGGTGGGTTTCAAATCACCCAAGACTCCCTTCAGAGAAGTGCAACTTTAGCTCTGTGGACAATCACCGACAGGCAGCAGGACCTTCTGATGGAAGAAGAACTTCTGGTTAAGAAGTTCTTCTGCTCCGAGTGGTGGGAGGAGGCAAGGGGAGGGGGTGGCAAAAGTAATTTCAGGTATACAAGCCAAAGGAAACAAGATGGGGGTCCACCAGGGCCACCGAAACCTCCTGCAATGTGAATAGTTACCAATTGCCCAGTAGTGATCTCACATGGCTTCAGAAAACAGATTGCCAGACCTGGCATCTGAGGTAACTCTGAGCAGTCTTGAACCTGCAACCTTTCAGTTAACAGATAACAACACACTAACCATGTGCACAATCTAGGGACTCCTCATTTATTCTCACACGCTCGATGTGAGTCTGTGAGGCAGGATACTCGCTTTACAAAAAGGGAGATGAAGGAGGCCAGCATCTCGTGTCTAGGTCTGAGTAATAAGAAAGATGCAGGGGCCATTTGACAGGGGCACCCAAAGCAGTGGCAAAGGCTTCTCCAATTCTTCCCATGGGCTGAGAGTGACCTGGCACTGGAGGTGGGAAGGGGTTCCTGAGGGCTGAATTTGCCCAGTCACTCAAGGCACCATCTCGAATGCCAGTTCCTGCTCTGTTTCCCACAGCAGCTCTGCAATGCAGTTGGTCCCTAGCTCCCCCTTTGTGTGAGCTCACCAATGGGGCTCAAAGGAGGATTGAGCAGCTTGCCAAGGGCCTCCTGTTCATGAGCCACAGTATCCAGACTCAAATCCAGAACCGGCACATGCCAAAGTCTACATTTCCCTCCTCGTATCTCATGAACTTTGGATGTAAAAGCCTCAAAGCAGCCCAAAGTGGTATCACAGGCTCGTGTGGGTGTTTGTTGCTGATGCTCAGGGAGGAGCAGTGGCTTGCTCAGCTACTTGCTAGGACCACAAAGTTGCTGACCTTCCTAAAGAAAAAGGCTCTAAGAACTACAAAAGATTAACTCGGACTAATTTGCTGAGGTAATCTGGGTTTGCTGTGACACTGAAACCTTTGTCATTGGAGTCTCAAATGCCATTATGGTGTTCCATTACAGTTGTTACTGTACCATAGGTGTGTCAAACACCATAATGGCTAACCATCATGGGCAGTATTTGGTGGAGCTCCCAGACTGATTAAGGTTTGGAAGCAGGACTGGCATCCACTTCCTAACCCACATGCCTCTGGAAACTCTATGAACTTGGAGAAATGATTATAGCTGTAGACCTCGTATTTAAAAGCAGGTTGTGTCTGAAGGTCTAGTGTTATTTTTGGAGGAACATTCTTCTAAGTTGTGCAGCACTCTTCTGTCAATTTGCTGCACGGAGGTAATTTGGGTTTGCTGTGATGCTGAACCTTGTGCCACTGGCAGAGGGGGCCCCGGGGGGGCGGTCAGATGACATAATGGCTGCCCATGGTGGACAGTGAGTGGTGGAGCTCCCAGTTTAAGACCTGTTTAGAAGCAGGAGTGGCATCCACTTCCTAAACCACATGCCTCTAAAAAAATCTATGAACTTCGAGAAACAACGATAATTATAGAAAGGCTTCAGGCCTTTGTTCACAGGGTCTCTATGAGTCATGCTTGACTCAACAGCAATCAGCAACAACAGCCAAAGGCATTTCATTATCTTAACCTTTCCTCAGGAATACCCATCAGTGTCAAGGGATCCAACTGTGGAGGAGAGAATGGAACTGACCAAATTTGGTCTATGTGTGTGTTCACGCCAGACGTCTTGGGCAGTGAGAAGCACTGTATCAGCACTGGCACCACATCACCCAGTGTAGAAACACTCAAGTGCTGCCTGTCTGGTGGGGACAATTGATGGGACCTGGCTTTAAAATAGGTGTAAGGGCCTCGCTTCGCTTTGGTCCAATTCAGCTCCTATTGGAACTGAGTCCACTCCGGCCTGATAACTGGCTTCTGTCCATCTCAGAGACTAGAGCACAGGAACTGAGTCCACTCGGGCCCGATAACTGGAGGTGGCTTCTGTCCATCTCAGAGGCTAGAGCACAGGTCCTGCTTGGCCCACAAGTGCTAGAAACAGCACTTGCTGATGAGAAGTTGGTCTGTCTACGCCTCATGTGACAATTTGTTTTCCCCATCAGATCAAAAAGGAATCACAGGAGGCTAGAAGGAGACCCCTCCCCTATGCTTTCAGGACAACTGGCTGACACTGAAGGCTGCCTGTGTCTGGAGACTGTCCAGTCCCCCACTCCAGAATTCCAGAGGCCACGGTGATAGCCGCTCCCAGGCTCCGCCTCGTTGTTCAAGCCTCATTGTGATGCTTCTGGTTCCCCCATGGGGCTGAGCTACTCTTTCAAAGAGCTGCCCAGCCCCCACCGCAACCCACCAAACCCAAAGCTGTGCTGATGCCAAGCCCACTTGGATGGAGGCGGGACAAAGCCCTGGGGACGGGCACAGGGTACAAAGTCCCAGAGGAGTGGACCAGAGTGGGGACACTGTGGGAAGTCCATGACAGGGGCTCCCGGAGTCTTTGTACGAGGCACCAGTGCTAGCCACACAGCCAGCCACTTGCATACTGATTTGTCAAAATTACTAAGGAGAAAACTGAGTCCCAGCAGTTAGCTAGGCCCACACGAGCAGCCCTGGCTGGTTTCAGAACCAGGAGGGAAACATTAGGGAAAATACTTAAATTCTTGGAGAAGAGAACCTCATTGGAAACGGCAGTTTTCTAGGCTTCATTTAAGGAATGAGGACATCTTTGTCCCTCACTTCCTGCTTCTTTCCTGGACAGAGCACGGAGTCCCCAAAATCCCAGGATTAAGGCACAGAAGCATCTCCGTGCTGTGACCTAGGAGGCGAGGCTTTGCCTGTACCCCCACCACTTCTAGTTATGATGAAGGGTGAGCTGTCTGGCTGCCCATGTGCCCTGTTATGGACTGGATTGTGTCCTAACGCCTGAGACTATGATCCTGTTTGGAAAGACGAGGGGTTCCTTTTATTATTTTAATGAAGCCATGTGTAGGATGGGTCCTAAAACTAATCGTTTCAGTTATAAAATCTATTGCTGTTGAGGTAACTCAGTAGGACCTGGAACCAGACACAGTTGATCAGCCAGTTCTGACTTACAAAAATGCAAAAGAGATGACAGACAGGCACAGTGACAAGTCCAGGAGTGCCAAGGACTGAGGGCAGCTACTAGGAGCTGAAGTCATCATGAAATGACCTTCCCCTAGAACCACACCCTAAAATAAGCCACCTCTTAAGAGTCCTGGACTGTGAGAAAATAAACTTCTGTTTGTTAAAGTGATCCACTTGCAATTATCTGTCACAGCAACATGAGGAAACTAAGACTACTCCAGGGCTGCCCTGGCCACCCTTCACATGTCCTTGTCCACAGGTCAGACCCTGAGATACTCAATGACAATGGTACCTGTAACTGCTTTTCCTATAAGCCTCTTTTCTAGGTGGGTCCCCAGGACTTTCAATTATATGCTAGATATAATTCTATAATTATATTCTACAAGATCTGTCCATGCTCCTCACCATTCACTGACTTATCTACAGCCCTTCCAACTTGTGGCATCGAAGAATGGACTCCATCTGCCCAATACTGGCCTGCTCCCTTGGCTTAGCAAGTAAGTTCCACCAGTAGGGCCCGAAACCACCTCTGCAGCTCCTGCTCTGGCCACTCTACCCCGGCCCCCTCCCCTCACATACACAGCCATAACCCTCAGATGCTTGCAACTACCAAAAGGCTGGTGTTCTTCCACATCTTATAGGCGTGCCTTGCTGGTTTGCACATGCTATGCTCACCAATGTCACCACCCATCCTCCATGTCTATATCCAGAAAACTGTTACCCATCCTTCAAGTCTCTGCTCAAAGAGCAGCCCCTCTGTTGTCCCAAAGCCTTCTCCCTGGGGCTCCGTAGCACAGACTCAGCTCATCTCTCTCCATGGGCTGACTTGCTTGCACTTTTATTTCCTCCTCCAGAGTATGAGCTCCTTCCTGACTTACCTTCTTCAACTCTGTATTTTGGATGAACATAGTATCTGGCATATCATCATGTATTGAATTTGACTGGATTTCAGCAGAGCCACTGCCAAATTCTGAAATTTATGTCCTTAGGCCAAATGCCAAGAAGGAAATGTCCACATAACTCAGTGCTGAAGCCCCAATCTGTAAACTTTGTGGAAGGAGACAGTTCAGCTTGAGAGGAAGGATACAAATTTGCCTCTTAGAAGAAAATTGGGCTTGTGCTGGCTGGGTGTGCCCTGCTTCTGTCTCAGGAATCAGCAAGTACGGAAAGGAGGGGAAGCCTCCAGCCCCCCTCCTCTGCCCTGAGCTTCACGCCAGATCTAGTGCTCTGAGGAACACAGGCTTGGTTAATACCCTACTGCTGTCATCTTAAAAACCTTACTAAGCTTTTTGAAATTTTTACTAAGCTTTTTAACAAGGGCCCTACATTTTCATTTTGCACCAAAAAGCAAACCCAAACCTATTGAGTAGATTTTGACTGAAAACATCCCCATACGTTATGGACTAGCACAGAGTCTTCACCATAATCTTCATGGAAGCGTAGCACAAGGACTTTATTCCACGTCAACACTGGGTGGTTTCGGTGGTCAGCCTTTCGCCAATCAAAACCACATTGTTGTTGAGTCAAGTACAACTCCCGACAGCGCTATAGGGCGGGGGAGAACTGCCTCATTGAGCTTACAAGGCTGTAAACCTTTAAGGGGGCACCCTGCACACCCTTCTTCCTCAGAACAGCTCATGGGTTCAATACTTAACTCATTGCACCACAACAGGCTCTCTTCTTTTGTACGCAACCCACTGGCACCAAGTAAGTTCTGACTCACAGGGACCCAGAGGACAAAGCGAAACTGTCCGATGGGGTTTGTGAGACTGTAACCTTTATAGGAGCAGACCACTAATAGAGGAACTTGCGGATGTGAACCTCTGACCTCTCGCTTAGCGCCTGAGGACTTAAACGCTGAGCCAACAGGCCTCCTTTTATTTTGCACAGTGCACAGAGCACGTTGTGGTTCTGCCCTGCCTCTCCGGGCTTCCCACAGGGGCGCACTGAGTGTGGTCTGGTGCGGCCCTGCTGAGCAGCACAGTGTCTGCTTCACAGTGAAGAGCAGAGCAGCAGCTGCTCTGTGCCAGCCTGTCTTCATGGACAGAAAACAAAACCCCATCGCCTTTGCAGCAGAGCCAGGGGCCATGTGACTGTGGCCCCATGGACCGCAGGATAACGACAGACACAGAACAGTGAGTCCCGCGTGGAGGTTCCTTTCTGGCCCCTCTGGTCTTTGGACCAGGCCTCAGCCTATCAGAACCCAAGGGAGGGCCTGGCTGGCAGCACCGGGAGAGACGTCAGCCGCAGCCAGTGCTGAGCAGCACCATTCCTGTCCCCACAATACGGCTCCAACTGCTTCATAGACCACTCCGAGATCAGAGATGTTTCACTTTAGTGAAAATATTCTATTCAGTTGTCTGAAAGTCTATTTTTCTGCAAACCAAACAATTTTTAAAAATGCTAGCCTAACTATCCTAATTAAATACAGACACACACACACGCACACACACACACACACACACACACACACACAAGCAAAATCTATACACTAGAGTGTCTGTACGTGGCCATGACACCACTTTATGCTTCTCTGAGGCTCTTGCTTCCCAAGTGCGTGAGGGATGAGGGATAAGGATAGACTCTGGCATCAGCCAGTCCCAGATTTTAGTGCTGAGGTGGCTCTCTAGTCAGGGGACTGTTGGCAAAGCTGCCCAGTCCTCCTTTAGGTCTCTTAATGGGACTTTCATAAAGAGCAGAGAGCTAATGGCTAGCCTACAATATAACCTAATGATGATCAGAAGCAAAGAAACTACCAATAAAGCCTTTGCAACAATATTCCTTTAAATAGTAGCAACACAAAGACAAATACCAAGAATTAATAATGAGGTAATAAATGAAACAACCTTGCTTGCTGAAACTGAGGAGGATCTGAGGCATTTGCTACAGTAGAACAAGGACTGCAGCCTTCAATATGGATTCAATGTCAAGAAAACAAATATTTTCATCACTGGGTCAATAGGCAGTATCATGATAGATGGTGAAGAGACTGAGATCGTTAACAGCTTCAGCTTGCTTGGTTCTACAGTCAACATTCTTGGTACTAGCAGCCAGAAAAATCAAAAGACAAATTGCATTGGGGAAAATCTACTGTCAGGGACTGCTCCAGAGTACTACGGAGCAATGATGTTAGTCTAGAGACTAAGATGCACCTGATCCAGGCCATGGTCTTCAGAATTACTTGCTATGCATCAAAGAGCTGAACAATGACTATAATGACTAAGACAAGGACAATGATGTTAAAAAAAAGTAGATGCCTTAGAGTTGTGGTGCTGGAGAAGAACACTGAATATACCATGGCCTGCTAAGAGAACAAACAGGTTTGACCAGGAGAGGGTGAAACCAGGCTGCTCCTTGGAGGCAACGATTCTGAAGCTTTGTCTGACATATTTTGGGCATGTTGTCAGGAGGGGCCAGTCCTTGGAGAGAGATGACATGCTTGGGAGGGTGGAGGGACAGTGCAAGAGAGGAAGACCCTGGATGGGATGGACTGACTCATGACTGTGTAATGGGGTGAATGTGTCAAAGACAATGAAGTTGGTTGGCTCAGGATAGAGCAGAGTTCAGGGCTATTACAAGTCGCAAGCAACTCTATGACATCTAACAATAACAACAACAACAAATATGACAAATAGTGAAGAGATGACTTGGTTCAGATTGAAAAGACCTTAGTTTGAATTTGGGCCAACCACTTGGCAGCTAGGTGATCTTGGGTGGGTCACTTACATCTCCAGTTTCAGACCACCCATCGCAATGAGGGAGGGAATCACCACGTTCCCCTCCTGAGCTGCTGGCTGGATGAGGTTCACAAAAGCATTCAGAAAACTGCATTCCCTTGTGGAGGCTCCTAATTCTTTCTTATTGTGCTTGCCCTGGTATGAGTCCTTTGAAATAATTGGTGGTGGTGATGTTTTGTGCTATTGAGCCAACTATGACTCAAAGTGATCCTATGCACAATAGCTCTGAACTCTGTTCTATCCTGTGCCAAACTCACTATTTCTGACACAGCTACCCTCCTTACCCCAGTTATTGTGTCAATTCATCTCATCCCAGATCTTTTTCTCCTGGGCTGACCTTCCACCTTTCCACACATGATATCCTTCTCCAAAGACCAGTTCCTCCTGACTACATGCCCAAAGTATGTGAGATGGCGTCTTAAAATCCTTGCCTTCAAGGAGCAGCTTGGTTTTACCCTCTCCATGAAAGACCTGTTAGTTTCCTTGGCAGTCCATGGTATGTTCAATACCCTCCACCAGCACAAGTCAATTTTTCTTCCACCATCCTTGGTCATTCACGAGCTCTCTGATGCATAGCAAATTATTGTGAAGACCACAGGCTCAATCAGGCACACCTTAGTTTCTCAACTGACATCACTGCTCTTCAGCACTCTAGAGAAGTCCATGATAGTACATTTCCCCAGTACAATTAGTCTTTTGATTTCCTACCTGCTGGTGTCAAGAGTGTCAATTGTGGAATTAAGTAAGCAGAAATTGTTAACAATCTCAACCTCTTCTTTATCTATCATGATGCTACCAATTGGTCCAATGGTGAAAATCTTTGTTTTCCTGATGTTGAACCTGAGTCCATATTGCAAACTACAGTCTTTGACTTTCTGCAGCAAATGCAAGTCCTCCTCAGTTTCAGCCAGTAATGTTGTGTCACTTGTGTAACACAGGTTGTTAATGAGTCTTCCTCCAATCCTAATGTCACATTCCTTCTCATAAAGTCTCACCTCTCAAATGATCTGTTCTGCATACAGATTGAAAAGGTATGGAGAAAGGACACATCGCTGACATACTCCTTTTGCCGATTTTCAACCACGCAGTGTTTCCTTGCTCTGTTCTGATAACTGACTCCTGGTCCAACTATAGGTTTCACATGAGCACAGTCAGGTGCTCTGGAATTCCCATTCTTCTCAAGGTACAAGAATTCTCAAAGTTATTCTCAAATAATCACAATTTGTTGTGATCAACACAGTCAAAGGCCTTTGCATAGTTAATGAAACAGAAATTAGACATTCCTCTGGTCTCTGCGCTTTTGGCCAAGATCCATCTGGCATTGGCAATGACATCCCTAGTACCACAACCTCTTCTAAACCCAGCTTGTAATTCTGAGTTCTCTGTTGATGTACTGTTCCAGTCACTTTTGAATAATCTTCAGCTGAATTTTGCTTACATGTGATATTAGTAATATAATTCTTAATTTCCACACTTTGTTGGATCACCTTTCTTTGGAATGGGAATAAATATGGATCTCTTCTAGTCAGTTGGCCAGGTGGTTGTCCTCCAGATTTCTTGGCATAGTCTGGTGAGCACTTCCAGGGCTGCATCTGTTTGTTGAAATATATCAATTGGTATTCTATCAATTCCTTGGGACCTGTTTTTTTGCTAATTCCTTCAGAGCAGCTTGGACTTCCTCCTTCATCACCATTGCCTCTTAAGCATAAGTTGTTTCATGAAATACTTCTGTGTCGGCCAGTTCTGTTTGGTATAGTGTCTTTGTACTCCTTCCATCTTCTTTTGATGCTTCCTGGATCATTCAACATTCTGCCCCTGGCATCCTTAAGCATTGCAACTCAAGGCTTAAATTTGTTCTTCAGTTCTATCAGCTTAAGAAATGCTGATGAGCTTGGCCCTTTTGATTTTCTGACTCCAGCTCTTTGCATGTTTCACTAAAATACTTTGCTCTGTCTTCCTGAGCTGCCCTTCTAAATCTTCTGTTCAGTTCCTTAACTTCTTGATTTCTTACATTTGCTTCATTTTCTTGGCATTCCAGGGCAATATTCAGAGTCTTCCAACATCCATCTCAGTCATCTTTTCTTGTTTTGTCTTTGTAATGACTTTTTGCATTCTTCATGGGTAATATTCTTGATATCCTCTCACAGCTTATCTGGCCTTTGCTCATTAGTGTTCAAGCCCTCAAATTTGTTTCTGAGATGGTTTTTTAATTCAGGTGAGATAGACTTATGGTCAAATTGTGGTTCTTGTGGATTTGATTTCATTTTCTTTAGCTTCAGTTTGAACTTGCATAGGAGAAGTTGATGGTTTGTTCCACAACCAGCACCTGGCCTCATTTTCACAGCTGATAATGAGCTTCTCCCAATCTTTCCACAGAAACAGGAGTGGTAGAACAGAATTAAGAGCAAGAAGCAGGGTAAGGGCAGTGACAGGTGCTGGCTTCAGGGCCATAAAGGTCAGGCATTGAGTTTTCTTACTGTTCCTTAATGCAACTTTGGACAATTAATTAAACTCTAGGTTCTCATTTATCAGTTCTCACCTGGCAATATAGATAATATTTTCCCTACAGGGAAGTAAGGAAGAACCGCAGCCTATACTGTTTCAAGTCTTTCTCAAGATGAATTGCATTTCTCTCCTAGTTTCCATGAGAGATCTCAATATTCTTATACTAAACCTTCACCTCTACCCTGGCTTTTTATCTGTATTGCTTGAGGTGGGATAAACAGACTTCTGTTAGTTGCATCCAAAAGCACTACAACTTTATGCTATTCTTATCAAGAAACACCAGATCCTTTGACCATCCCTGGTGTCTAGACAATTCATTATGATGACTGCCCGTCACTTTTCCGGTTGGAAAAAAGAAAAGAACACAGAACTCCAGATGTTGTTGGAGTCACACAAAGAAGACTGGAACCTTTGTCTCCATTAAGACAAATTCACAATAGCTCCATTAATACAGATTCGCTCCCTTTTTAAAAAAAAAAAAGCAATAATTTATTCACAGCAAGTATTTGAATCATTAGGAAATGTTAAGTCTTCTTCATAAAAATTATCTTCCAAAATGAATTTATGTTAATTGAGGAGGAAGACACAGAAAAGGAGGGAAAGAAGTGCTGCAGACCTGAAGAAAGTATTCATTGCTGCTAAATTGTACATGTATAAACAGCTGAACAAGCATTACATTTTACTGTGCGTATCCTCAACAACAATAAAAACTATCATGCCAAGCTTTAACCCATTAATATTCTAAACTAAATGCAAACCATTAATCCTGATGATTTCAACTAAGCTCAACACTGAAAATTTTTTTTAATCTTTTAAAAAGTTTTTTTAAGGTTAATTTTTTAATAGGCTTGGTTTACAGTGCATATACTGATCCTTTATTATGTTTTCCTTTTTCCTAACTTTAAAATCTAAAAAGTCAAACCAGACGCTCTTCCTAGAAATTTTCTTGTCATTACAGATTGCCTTATGTAGTTCTTTCTGACGTCAGCCTCTTACCCACTTTTTTTGTTTCATTTTGTTTTTCTCTTTTTTAAAAATTTTAATGAACTTTTACAGAGATTTTGGATTTCCATTCATTCATTGTTGCACTTTTCTCCCTGCCCAGCCCTCCCCTCTTCTCCCCCCACCCCAGTTCGCTGCTCTCTTTGAAAAATAAAAGAAAAATTCTTTCTTTGATATACAATCCCCCCACACCCCTCCCACTGCCCCAAGTACACTCCACTATGAAACCTTAATTGTGGACTCTTGTGATAACCATAATACCCTATCATACATCGCTTTTAAATTATTCTTTCCCTCATCTGTTTCAATGAAGTATACGCAATTTAATTTTTTTTTTAATTGCTTTTCCTGCATTCTAGGATAAGCTGTTTTTTTCCAGTATTGACCTCCCCACATTTGATAAGCAGGTCTTTTCTGAAGTTCAATGCAATCCAATAATAAACATGAAGAGACAAGAAATCTCCCTTTTTTTCTCTACTGGAACCTCATTCAAGCTTTTTCTCCAGTTGAGATTATCAACATTCTTTCATAAAGGTTATTCACTCAGGTACAGACCTGCCTACCTAGGATGTCATCAAGCCACATCTTTTGACGTTTTTAGAGAGATGTCATTAGAAATTGTCAAGAGCCTTCCTGATACCCTGGCATCCATGAGCACCCCCTGTCCTTCATTAGAGAATCCAGCCCTCTCTCCTTCTGCTCTAATGAACTATTTCTCAAGTAAAGAGCTTCCTATTTGGGTGTTTCTCTCACACCAGTCTTTAGCTTACATCATACACTGCATCCATACATCTGTAAAATGACTTTATACATTTGTGACTTTTTGGGTTATGCATGTTCCATTTATCACATCTGTCTCTCTAAAAGCTGTGACTTTAAGAATTTTGTTTTTTTAAAGAGAAACAACTCAACTGAATTAAGTAATCATTACAATTGATCTAAACAACTTAAATATTTTGTAAACTTTGGCAATTATGAAAAATGAAAACTTTCTTGTAAATGCCTCTCTAAATGAGCCGAGGGTCTTCTCCTCAATAGTTCATGTAGTCAGAAAATAGCATTACTGCTAAAAGGGATAGAGATCAGCATCAGTTATATTCCTCTTTTTATCTGTTTAGATTTTAGAATCAGACTCCCCATACACATAAACAAAAAAAGAATGAAAGGAACTTATAACAGCAGCGCCACCTTATTCTGTGAATGCCATTAATAACAGCTAAATTAATAACAGTTAAATGCCAGTAAGAACAGTTATCTGTCATTGAAAATAATTTTTAATGATCTATCATCTGACAACTCAATTAGACCCTCTTTCATTTTTGTTGGTTAAAAGTAAAAGAGTTAGGAACAATCTCTTTGAAAATGATTTGTTATCCAGCCATTGAAGTCTTTACTTTATCTGCACAGACAACATGTTTTGAATTGTCCTTTTGTTTGGTGAAGTGAGGCACCAGTGTCAGATCTGGAAGGGGTGGGAAGTGTGCTTTTGTATTATAAAGTGGGCAATTGTAACAGAAAAATGGAAAATATTCGTCAGGGAATGTGAGAAATCCCTGGGGGTGCAAACAGTTAATGTCTTCCCTTGTTAACCAATAAATTGGTGGCTTAGGTGTGCTCAGAGGTGTCCTAGGAAGAAATCCTGAAAGCTCTATGTCCCAAATATCTGATATTGCAAACCCTATGGAGCACAGTTGTACTCCGATGTTAGTCTGAACCGACTCCACCAAAACTGGTTTAAGAAATGGGAGAAAACCCCCAAGACCGTTGCTGTGACCTACACCTCCAGCCCACAGAATTCTGCTTACACTCATCCCACTCACTGCTAAGATGGAACACCTAGAAATATAGATTTCTATTTGCAAGAGCCCTGCAATTTTTCTGTATCTGACTAGATTCTTTTAAGGATGGAAGAGAACTTTCCCTTGCTGCTTTTCCTATTTTCCAAGCTATGACACTGATAACAGGCAATTCAGGAAGAGATCTAATGGTCTTGTAGCAAGTGGAATCTCTCATTCTCCATAACTACTCTGCTTGCCTCTGTGTCACCCACATTGCTTCCTTCCTTCTTCCACCCTCAGGGCCCTGATTTAATTTATAAGGGTACACGTTTGCAAACTATGTTTCTCTGTCATCATTTAATTCTGCTCAATTGATCCAGACAGACACCCATGTCCTTCACTACTGTAATCAGTCATCCATTTCATCTCATCAGATAAGAACATTGAATGGTTTTCTTGAAATTGTTTAGGAAAAAGAGATTGAGATCCATAGAGCAAGCTGTGATACTAGGAATGAGAGCCATGCCATTGGGATTCCCATCCAAACTCTTTCATTTGCTATCCCTGTCAAGCAAAGATCATAATAGTATAAATACCAAGGGCTGGTGTCAACTTGAGAAAACTTTAGATGACAATGCACAGAGGTCTATTGACTGTAGGGTTCTAATAAGTCCACCTCAGACCTTGAAGCCCCAAATCAGGGCTGGCTTAGGAGACTCTACTAGGAGGCTAAGATAGAAGAAAAGAATGCAAACTGCTAGAGGACTTTAATAAGTCACAAAGTTATCAGAAGCCAAAGGATGACGACCAATGTTAATGACTGTTCATAAAAACTGGGGATAAGAACTTACTGTGTCTCCAATTTTGAGGGCCTCACACTTCCTCTGACCTGGGTAGGATACACCATCTTGGCAGGTGGCAGTGAAAAAGAGGTTGAGGTCCTCAGGTTGATCCCAGACTGACAGCTCCACTTTAGACCTAATACTCTGAAAATAGAGAGAAAATGAGACTCAATTCACTTAGCAAAGACTACAACTGTGATGCTCCCAACACTAGTTTTCTGATGTCCATGTGACTTCCTGTAAGTTCCTTGTTCCTTAGAAGTTTTAAATCAAGCACAAGGCAATGAGTGAGCATGATTCTCTGTCCCTCCTTTAGCCCTTCCTCCTTTCCACAAACAGAAACCATCTAGCAACCTGGCCTAAGGTCTTCCTCAGGGAGCCTGGAGGAGCTATGAACTATCTACATCTAATTGTTGTTCCTTTTCTATCTTATTATCTATCATCTGCTTCAAGGGGTGAAGACTTGCCTCCTGCTTGCCTCTCTAAAGTCATTTCTCACCCCACTGTCAGGATCCTCAAATACTGTCATGTGCTCTTTAGGCTTTGGGTATTTTTTTTTATATACCAATAATATTTTATTTGGCAGCAACAGAAATATATCCATGTGAATTACAGTGATTATTTTGGCTGAAGAGCCAGTGCTATTTTTTCTGTTACTGTGTAGTGTTTTACTTTTATACAAATTAATGAGCATAGTCTTTACATTTAGGAGATAAAAATATTTGCTAATATAAGACAATATATTGAAGCTAATATATGGTTAACCTCAAAATAAAACAAAATGGTAATATAATCACTCGGGACAAAATAAGTGTCCATTAATCATTTCCATTTCCATTAATCAAAAATTATAAAAATTCTTTAGAGTCCTATATACAGAGTATTTCTAAATTTGATTAATCCAAGCAAAAAACAAAACTACACAATTTGGCCAAATTCTTATAATAATTTTGACATAGAATTAAAAATCATTTCCTACTACATATTCACATGAAAATAAAAACAAATGGATTATGAACATAATATAAAATTTCTTATAACAAAATGACACAAAGAAGTACATTAAATGTTATTTTGGCATTTCTATTTCCTAGGCTTAGAAAAATGGTAAAACTAAAGAATGCTTTTATAGTGTAAATAATTATTGGGTAATTAAGTAGAAAATACAACATTTTAAGGCAAGAAAAAGCTGGGTAAAAAAAATTTTGTACAGTTAGGTAACTCAACAAATTAACACAACCATATTAAGTAGATGCAAATGGCTTTGGGTATTTTAATGTTTCTAAAATAATGTTCCCTTTTGTGTGGGCAGTTCTTCTTCCCTCTGTTCTTAAGTGCTGTCAAAATGAGTACAACTCACAGCGACCCTATGAACAACAGACCTGAACCCTGTCCTCTTCTTTGGCATTTTCTTCATCTCTGACACACTTGACCCCAGTGCTGCAGTCACTGAGTGCTGCAGTCACTGTCAGTCCATCTTGCTAGGAGTCTTCCTCTCTTTTGCTGACACTCCACCTTTCTAGGTATGATGTCCCCCTACAAAGTTGTTGTTGTTGTTGTTATGTGCCGTCGAGTTGCTTGCGACTCACAGCGACCCTATGTACAACAGCCCTAAACTCCACTCTGTCCTGTGCCAATTGCACTGTCTTTGACACTCCCATCCCGATTATCCCAGTCACTGAATCAATCCACCTCATAGAGGGTCTTCCCCTCCTGCGCTATCCCTCCACCCTCCCAAGCATGATGTCCTTCTCCAAGGACCTGTCTCTCCTCACAACATGTTCAAAGTACGTTAAACGGAGCCTCAGAATCCTTGCCTCCAAGGAGCCACCCGGTTTAACCCTTTCCAGGACGAATCTGCTTGTTTTCCTAGCAGTCCATGGTATTCTCAATACTCTTCTCCAGCACCACAGCTCAAAGGCATCAATTCTCCTTCTATCCTCCTTGGTCATTGTCCAACTCTCTGATGCATAACAAGTGATTGTGAAGACCATGGCCTGTATCAGACGCACCTTAATCTCCAGAGAGACACCATTGCTCTTCAGTACTTTGGAGAGGTCCCTAACAGCAGACTTTCCCATGGCAATGTGACTTTTAATTTCCTGGCTACTGGTACCCAGAGAGTTGACTGTGGAGCCAAGCAAACTAAAGCTGTGTACAATCTCAATAACTTCACCATCTACTAGGTAGCTCCTGATAATCCTTCACCTGATAATCCTTCAAAACTAGGTTCAGTGGCCACTTTCTCCAGGAATCCATGCCATTATTTTTCATGCCCACATTTACATGGCATAAAATATGGTTCACATTCTTCAATTTCATACCACATTAAAGGATAGTCTCATCTTATGTGTGAATCATACTCTCAAGATAGTGAATACTCTCTGTGCATCACCTGTGTCTCAAAGTGTTGCCTGTGTCTATGCATTCAGTCAATTAAGTAGGTACCTGACTTAAGAATTTCTTAGTGTCTTTTGCCTGGAGCACTAGAGCATGGCACTGCTCCCTCTAATTGGAAGCACCCGGACCTGCCACCTGGCCCCCTAAACACACCTGAAGGACCTTATTGGGCTGAAGGGACATTCCCACTCGCTGTCTGGAAGCTAGCCCAGGCCTTTTCCGGAAGTCCCAGCCCTGCTGCCTGGAAGTCCTGCCCCCACCACCCAGAAGTCCCACCCTACCCCACCACCCAGAAGTCCCACCAACACCACTGGGAGGTCCTGGATCCATCATCTGGAGGACCTGGAACCACAAATTGGATGCCCCAACCCCATTGCCTGGAGGATGACCCACTGCCACCACTCTAAACTGCACCAGAGACATCAGTATCATATGTGAACCCATTTCATTTGCTCTCCCCTCCCAAAGCATGAGCTGCCTTTAGCCTGGAGCACCTTGCACTGTCCTAGTTGCAGCAGTTGTCTGACAGAAGCAGCTGCTAATTCACAGGCCTTTTCTCTCCCAAACTGAAGCAAGTATTCCCTGAGTCAAAAGTTCACAGAGAAATCCAGGCAGGGTAGCTGTTCCACCCTCCTCTGGAGCAGTGGCATTAGACCTCAGGCATGAAAAAAATACCACAGCAATGTCATGTAAGAAGCACACTACATCACACCCTACACAAGCCCAAAACCAGATGTCACCCTCAAAAAGGGACACAGTATCAACAGATCTCCTGATGCCAGAAAGTCTGATGGAACTTTCTGACACAGAATTTAAAAGAACAATGAATATTTTCAATGCGTGAAAGACAAACCTGAAGAATTATAGGAGACTGCAAGCAAAAACCAAGAGGAGCTTACAGAAATAATTCAAAACAATGAAGATAAAACAAATGAGGCATTACAGGCTCTGGAAAAACAAGAAACCACAATCCAAAAATATAAGGATCAATGTTTCAGAGGCTGTCAACATGTTGGAGGGACATATGAACAGAGTTGAAGAGATGGAACAGAGAACCAGTGAAATAGAAGACAGAAATATCACCACTGATTTGTTACGACAAAAAGTAGAATCAAAATGGAAGGAAAAAGAGGAAAGCTCAAGAATAATGTAGGACACCATCAAGAGGAATAACATGCTCATAGTTGGAACCCCAGAACAGGAAGAAGCAAGTAAAGGCACCAAAAAAGGTGTGGAAGAATTACTAGAAGAAAACTTCCCAGGCATAATGAAGAATGAGAGAATATATATTCAAGAAGCTGAGTTAAGACCATATAGAAAAGACCCCAAAAGAAAAAACAAGGCATATCACAGTCAAATTTGCCAGAACCAAAGATGAGGAGAGAATTCTGAAAGCAGCTAAGGAGAAACAAAGAGTAACCTATAAGAGAGAGCAAATAAGATTAAGTGCTAATTTCTCAGCAGAAGTCATGTGAGCAAGAAGTGGAATAACATATTGAACAATCAAAGAGCACAACACTATACCCAGAAAAACTGTCCATCAAATGTGAAGGACAGATCAAGATATTCTCAGAAAATCAAAACCTAAGGGAGTTTGTAAAAACAAGATCGGCATTGCAGGAAACACTGAGAGACATTTTTCTTATAAAGGTGTCACAGAAGGCAGGATGGACCAAAGTAACCAACTAGCAACAACATTAAAAAGAACTCAACAAAATGACAGCAATGAAAGCTTACCTCTCAATAGTCACACTGAATGTGAATGGTGTAAATGCACCATTGAAGAGAAAAAGAGTAGCAGATTGGATAAAAAAATAAAACCCATCAATTTGCTGTCTACAAGAGACACAGTTGAAAAGTGAAGATAAAGAAAGACTAAAAATAAAAGGGTAGAAAAATATATACCAAGCAAATGGCAACCAGGAAAAAGCACAAGTAGTAATAGAGCTGCAAAATATAGAAAACAAACTGGAAAAGGAAATAGACAAAACCACTATAGTAGTTGGAGACGTCAATACACCATTCTCAAGAAAAGACAGAACTCCCAGAAAGAAAGTCTAAAAAGATGCTGAAGAATTAAATCACACAACAAACCAACTCGATCACATAGATACATATAGGCTAATGCATTAAAAAAATAACACAGTATACCTTCTTCTCCAATGTGCATGGAATGTTCTCGAGAATAAATCACATTTTGAGTCACAAGGCAAGCATCAATAAATTAAAAAACATAGAAGTAATACAAAGTACCTTCTCAGACCACAATGCTACAAAATTAGAAGAAATAAAAAATGAAATGTAAAAGTTTCTTGAAACTTTTTAAAATGAGAATGTAAACACACTTACCAAAACCTCTAGGAAACAGCCAAAGCAGTAATCAGTTAATTTATAGCAATAAGCAAACATACAGGAAAAAATGACCATTCACTCTCTAACCCAACATCTCCAACAAATCAAAAAAGAACTGCCAGAAATCTGACAGCCTCGAAAAAAACTGAAATTATAACTATTAGGGCAGAAATAAATAGAAAACAGAAAAACAATTGAAACCATCAACAAAATCTGGAGTTGGTTCTTTAAAAAGGTTAATAAAATCAACAAAAACTAAAAAAAGGAAAAGAAAGAAAAGATACAAATAATCCGAATAAGAGATGAAATGAACAATGTCACAACAGAACCAACTAAAATAAAAAGGCTAACAACAGAATATTATGAAAAACTATACTCAAATATGAAAACCTAAAAGAAATCGACAAATACTTAGAAACTCACAACCTACCTAAACTGACACAGACCGAAATTGAACACCTGAACAAACTCATTACAAAAGAAGTTAAAAAGTTAATAAAACAACCTCCAGCCCTAAAAAGCCCTGGACCAGATGGTTTTATAAGTGAATTTTATCAAACATTCAGAGAAGTGTTATCAATTCTACATAAACTATTTCAGAAAATAGAAAAAGATGGAGATTCCCCAGACTCATTCTATGAAGCAAACATATGCTTGATAAGAAAGCCACGTAAAGACACTACCAAAACAGAAAACTATAGGCCAATATCTCTCATGAACACAGATGCAAAAATCCTGAATAAAATCCTGACTAATAGAATGCAATGATACATAAAAAAGAAAAAAAATAATTCACCATGACCAAGTGGAATTCATGACAGGCAAAAATGGCTCAGTATAAGAAAAACAATCAATGTCATTCATCACACTAACAAAGCAAAGAACAAGAACCACATGATCCTATCAATTGATGGAGAAAAGGCCTTTGACAAAATCCAACACCCTTTCCTGATTAAAACACCCAACAAGTGGAGTGGACCTGGGGAAGGGTTTGTAAAACAATGAAAGAATTTTTCTTTTACTTTTCCAAGAGAGTAGTGTTCTGGGGAGGAGGCTTGGGA
>NW_006399782.1:5144067-5164047 GCF_000299155.1 Elephantulus edwardii | reverse complement strand
GGCTCTTGTACATAGGGTCACCATGAGTTGCAAATGACTCAATGGCACATAATAACAACAAACAACAACATCACAATAGCTAATCACAATTAAGTACTTGAGAGTAAATCTAACTAGAAACATGAAGGATCTATTCAAAGAAAATTACAAAACAGTACTATAAGAAACAAAAAGAAACCTGGAGAAATGGAAGAATATACCTTGCCCTTGGATAGGAAGACTCGCTATTGTGAAAAAGACAATTCTATGAAAGGCAATCTACACATTCAATGTAATCTCAATACAAATAAATACCAATTCCATTCTTCAACAAGATGGAAAAGACAATTTGAAATTTCATGAGGAATGGAAAGAGACCCCAAATAATCAAAGCACTCCTTAAAAAGAGAAACAAGTTAGGAGGCATCTCACTCCCTGATTTCAAATCATACTACACTGTCGTGGTGATCAGGTCAGTATGGTACTGGTACAATGACAGACACACAGATCAATGGAATACAGTTGAGAAACCAGAAATCAGCCCATCTACCTATGGACAACTGTTTTTGACAAGGAGGTGAAATAAGTTAAGTGGGGAAATGACAGCCTTTTTAACAAGTGGTGCTGGCAAAATTGGAAAACTATCTGCAGAAAACGCAAACAAGATCCACACCTCACACCATACCAAAAAACCAGCTCAAAGTGGCTCAAGGACCTAGAAATAAAACCAAGGACTATAAACTTCATCAGAGAAAAGTTTGGAAGAACTCTAGAAGCCCTAATCCACAACATGAATGATCTTCCAAGCATCCTGAAAAATCTACAACCAGGAGAGGATAAAATAGAAGAATGGGACCTTCTAAGAATTAAATCCCTATGCACATCAAAAATTTCTCCAACAGGGTTAAAAGGAAAGCCACAGACTGGGAAAGAATATTTGGTAATGACATGTCTGATTAGAGACTTATATCAAGACTTTATAGACTACTGGAGCATTACAACAAGATAAAAGGTAAACAACCCAGTCATAAAATGGGCACACGATAAGAAGAGAAACTTCACCAAAGAAGTCATCCAAATGGCGAACAAACACATGAAGAAATGTTCAAAATACCTAGCTCTAAGAGAGATGCAAATTAAAACAATGATGAGATCATCTCACCCCACTAAGAATAGTAAAATTTAACAGAACCAGCAAGCCACAAATGCTGATAAGGTTGTGGAGAAACTGGAAACCCTATTCGCTGTTGGTGGGAATGTAAAATGATGCAACCACTATGGAAGGCTGTATGGCACTTTCTCAAAAAGTTAGAAATAGAAATACCATTTGACCCAGAAATTTCACTACTGGGAATATACTCTAAAGAAACCAGATCTGCCACCCAAGCAGATATATGCACAACCATGTTTATTGTTGCGTTGTTCACAATAGCAAAGAAATGGAAATAACCCAAGTGCCCATGAACAAATGTATGGATAGAGAAGCTGTGGTATATTTCCACAATAGAATACTATGTAGCACTGAAAAACCAAGAAACTCATGAAATATATAAAATGGGTGACCCTGGAGGACATTATGCTGAATGAAATATTTCAGTCACAAAAGGACAAATACAGCACAATGCCACTGTCATAAAACAGGACTGATATCAGGGTTGGGGACTGCATTGAAAGAGATGAGGGAAAGAACTGCTTAAAAGGAATATAAGATTAGGTATTATTCTCATGACAAGAGTCTAGAATAAGAGCTGTATAGTAAAGTGGACTGGTGGGTGCACAACAATGAAAGAATCTTTTTTTTTTCAAAGAGAAAAGCGAGGAGGGAAAAGCAAAAAGGGAGGGTAGGCAGGGAGGAAAATGTGCAACAATGAAAGAATGAAAATCCAAGTTCTCTATAAACTTTCATTAAAATCTCAATTAAAAAAAAAATAGGGGAAAAAAGACAGTGAATACAACAAAAATAAAATCCAATCATTACCCATCAAAACTGAGTTAAAGACTTTTAAGTGTTGAAAAGACATAGAATAGTAGGTGGGACGCTCAAACACTGCTACTGAGAGTGTGAACTGGTGGTACAACCACTTCAGAAAACTGTCAGGCAGGATCCACTAAATCTTAGGCCAACCTTAGACTTTGCAATTCACTCTAGAATTTCATGCAGAAATGCATACTTCAACAAAAGACATGTGCAAAAATATTTAGATGAGAATTGTATATAATACAATTATACCCAAACCCTATAAAAACTGCTGTGCTATTTTCACACAGTAGAATATCATATAGTAAGGAGAATGAAGGACATACTACTATATCCAACAACATGGATGTAACAAACAGAATTACTCAAAACACAGGAACAAAGGTATACATACTATTGTATGATTCTACTTTTAATTACTGAGGAGCAATGATGTCAGTTTGGGACTGAAGTGTGCCTGATTCAGATATTTTTAATCCTTTGCTATGCATCTGAGAGCTGGACAGTGGATGGGGATGACAGAGGAAGAGATGGTGCCCTTGGTGCTGGAGAAGAGTGCCGAGTGTCCCATGGACTGCCAAGAGAACAAGTGGATATGTCTTGGAGGGAGGTAGGTTGGAGTGCTCCTTGGAGGTGAAGATGATAAGGCTTTGTTTCACATGCTTTGGGCATATTGCTGGGAGGGGCTGTTCCTCGGAGAGGGATGTTGTACTTAGAGGGGTGGAAGGCTGGCGAGGTAGAGGGAGACCCTTGGTCAGATGGATTGATGCAGTGTCTGCAGAAGTGGGCTCAAAGAGTGTCAGAGATTGTGAGGATGGCACAGGATAGAACAAGGTTTGGGTCTGTTCATCGAGTCACTGTGGGTGGCGCATGACATGACAGCACCTAACAACGACAACAACAACAATTTATATTAAGTTCAAAAGCAATGGGGATAGAAGAGGATATTGATTAGCAATTGTGGGATACAAGTAATGTTTGAGTGTTTTAAAATTTAAGTTCTAGATACTCACGTGTGTTCAATTTGTACAAAGTCATCATATAATTTATTCCACTTTTCTCTATGTTTGGTAGTTGGAAAATTTCTCAGGAGGATGTCCTTGTGGAGACTGGTGAAAAATTGGCTTGCGTTCAGGGGCTGCATTTTACAAACAAAATATATCCGTATACACTAATCACGCTCAGTGTGGAGGATACTGATTCTCTGAGAAATGAGGAACCAGACCAGCTGACAGCCCATCAGGATGCCAGCTCCTTTCTCAAGTGCACATCCGAGAACGTGGTTATTGACCAGAATGGCAGGCAGATTTTTTTCTCATTCTTGAGAGCTTTCTTTTCTTGCTCTGTTTTTTTTTCTCTCTTTTTTCTTTTTCGCTAAGCACATAGTATTAAACTTAGAAAAGTTAAATATACCATTTCCCCAACAAATTAACAGTTTGTTGAAAATATTCTGTGAAAAAAAATAGGCTCTTCTTTTGCAACTAATTTTCCAAGTGCTTCTTCTACAGCTCTAAAAATATGAATCCTCTTAAATTCGATTCCTCAAAAGGGTGCCAGCCTTTCATGGCCAAGGGTGAAAGGCTTGAGCCACACACACCACTCACTCGCCTGCTGAGGGTCTTTAATTATTTACAAATCTGTTTTCCCCAGGGAGTTGTGAATTCCAAGTACTATATCATATTTCTCACTGGGGCTTAGCACACATTTTTACTGAATGAATTAATACATGCTTGGCATGATGGATGTTAACTATTTCATGTTAACATGTTACGTAAAGCTATGCTAAGATGTCCAAACCTCGTAGATAAAACTCCCCCCCCAAAGACAAGGTTAAATTTTTTAAAAAGGTTTGCATTTATGAATAAATGTGAAGAGGAGATACAGCCACAAAGGAACCAAGTAGGTCAGAGCTATGTGAAGAAATGATTTGAGTACAGTCCCGTGAAGTGCGGGTGTGCTGTGGTTCATACAGGACTTCCCGAATGAAGACAGTGGCTAACATTCTCAGCTATTAAACAAAAGCCTGGAGACTTGAGTCTAGCCAGAAGCAACTTAGAAGAAAGGCTTCAAGATCTACTTCCGTCACTGAAAACCTAAGCAGCACAGTTCTGTTCTGATGCTCACGAGCACATGTGAGTTGGAATCAGCTTGATAGGAACTGACCTGGTAGATCAGCACTCTCCATAACCCAGAAAGACCCATGAAGGAAGGCTTTGGGAGAGAGATAGAAAGGGCCCTGGGCAAGAAGGACTGGACCCCTATTCTGTGACTCCCTGTAGTAAGATGACAATGGATATGCTCTAGTTAGGCCATGAGACCCAAAAGATTTCTATACTAATCTGCAGCCTGTATTATTCTTGCCCACCCCATACAGACTTTGGAATCAGAAAACTATGGGAGGAACTAGGGAGATTACCCAACTCAACCGGCTTAGAAGTGGGAACCAAGCCCAAAGCCAAGGCCCTGTCCTAGGTCCCTTAGCCAGAGGCAGGCAGGCCCAGACCCAGGCTCTCCTGATTGCACTCCAGTGCTCTTTCTAATTCCCACAACCAGTATTTCTCCAGCAATTGGCTCTCTGACCTTACAAAACCTACATTAACACTGATATTATCCAGGTTGTAAGGGTCATTCTTCCCCAAAGGACTATAGTTTCTAAAGCACTGAACTTCTCATTGTTTTATTCCCAACGTGTAGCGTGATGTCTCTCCTACATTAGGACTTTGGTACATATTTGCTGAATGAATGAAGTCCAGAGTACAGTAGGGTAACAAAGCCAAAGGCAGTGCAGTTCTGAAGGAGCTCTGGGGGCCTGGGCTGTGCTGGAAACCATGGGCCATGCAGTTCTCAGGCATGGAGACTTCTACGCATGACTCCTGAAATTCAATTAACTCCTACCAAGTCTGCCCCGATGATGTTTCCTTAACTCCTTGTCCTAGCAAAAGGAGACAAAGTCAAGAATGTCAGAAGTTTAAAGACTATTCAAGACTTGGTTCAGGCCAGGTCACATCTGTAATTGCTTTAAGTCAGGCCAGCTGTGGAATGGGTGTGAGCAGACTTTATGGCAACAACAAAAAGAGAAACATGTGCTCTGCTGGGGAAAATACACCGTGGCCTCTGATGTCACTTGCAACTTCAGTGATTTCCAGAGCATTCTGTTCTTCCCCATTCTAAAAAGAGGCCCCATGATTTCTCACTAGTTTTGTTCCCTCCTCCCAAGGCTACGTGTGCGAGTTCCGTATGCTGGCAGAACCAGGGCCCGGCACTGAGCACCAGGGAAATGCTGAATGCAGGTCAAAGTACCACATTGCTAAACAACCTGAGGGTGCCTGGTGATTTCTCACGGGGAAGAACTTGGCACAGGAAGCAACGTTTGGAAATCAAAGCCCAGAGTTGAAGATTTCACACTCTGAATGCTGCAAATGACAGATCTCAAGTTTACAAGACAATCAATTAGATACGTCCGCTCCTGGTTTCCTCTGTCCTCAGATGAGCCAAATACCACAGCCATTTCATCTGTTACATAGACGCCAACCAAACTCTCTCCAGCTTCCATAAACCTGCTGCCGGCACTATAGGGAAGGTAAAAGTCAACACTCCCACGTAATCATGTGCTACATGACTCATGGAATCCTCCACAAGCCGCTGGGATGGAAAGGTGACAGGGAACGGAGCAAACGGTCTGGTCAAACCATCAGAGTGGGCTTCCCCCAGGCAGAGGGAGGAGCAGGTGAATGGATTCGAGCTAAACAGAGCCTCTCCTAAATGGCCCGAGCCACACACGTGTACACGTGTGTACACACACACACACACACACACACACACACACCCCACCCCTCCACAGACACAGTCACCCACAGCCCAGGAAGCTCTGCGGGAATCCCATGAAGAGTATGAGGAGGTTATAGCCCAGTTCTGGGCCTCCCTATTTATCAGAAAGAAAACAGCAGCCAGTGAAACAGACCCTCATCAATACAGAGCACATCTAACTGTATGCCTTCAGAATTGCAGAGCACCTTCTTGCCACTAGGCCACCACTAGGGGGTCACACTAGGAAAGGGAGTGTCACTTCTGAGATACAGGGCATGAGTGAGGGTTGTGGGAAGTAGATGACCAAGGAGCAAGGGACACTGGAGTTATAGAAGCTGTGACAAGGACCTTCCCCCAGAGCCCACGGAGAGAGAATGGGCCTTCCCCTAGAGCCAGTGCCTGGAACTCGGATTTTAAGCCTCATTAATTTTGAGGAAATAAACTCCTGTTGGTTAAAGCTGCCCACCTGGAGTAGTTGTATTACAGAACCACTAAGAAACTAAGACACCAAGAGTCACAGAAAACTATGAGGTGTTGGGCATGTGTGTTAACTTGGTGGCGGGATGTTAGAACTCATCAAAATGTACACTGTGAATGTGTGCCATTTGTTATATTAATTATATCCCCTGGAAGCTACTTAAATTTCCCCCTGCTGAGTCTGAAGAGTCTTTGCTAAAAGTATCCCAGTCTAGTGAGGTGTAGGCCACCTCATGGCAGAGCACTGCCTGCCTCCCACAAACCTTCAAATATCACACAGACAGTGCTTCTGCTTCTCATTCCCGGGCTCTAGGACCCTAGGTTTCTATGAAGAAAACATATCACAAATCCGACCTGAGGCAAATGCAGAGCCAGTAGCAGAGAAAACGGCACAGGCCTTTGTGGGGGCCTATTGTGGAACCAACCACAAGGTTGTTATCAACTCTCTAGGGTTCAGTGGTCGACACACAAGCATGAATGTGCAGAGCCACTCAGCCACATTGTGTTAATTGGACAGAGTGCTCCTTCCATGCCTGTGAGACCCATCCACAGTGTCCTCTTTAAGAAAACATGTAGATCTACAGCCAGGAGAAGATAAAATAGATGAATGGGACCTCCTAAGAATCAAATTCCGATACACATCCAAACACTTCTCCAACAGGGTAAAAAGGGAAGCCACAGACTGGGAAAAAGTATTTGGTAATGACATGTCAGATAAGGGACTTATATCCAGAATTTATAAAATACTTGAGCACCACAACAAGATAAAGGTGAATAATCCAATAGAAAAATGGGCACAGGATATGAACAGACACTTCATCAAAGAAGACATTCAGATGGCCAACAAGCACATGAAGAAATGTTCAAAATCCCTAGCTCTAAGAGAGATGCAAATAAAAACAACTGTGAGATATCATCTCATCCCAGTCAGAATAGCAAAATTTAACAGAACAGCAAGCAACAAACACTGGTGAGGTTGTGGAGAAACTGGAACCCTTATTCACTGTTGGTGGGAGTGTAACATGGTGCAATCACTCTGGAAGGGGGTATGGCGCTTTCTCAAAAAGTTACAAATAGAGATACCATTTGACCCAGCAATTCCACTACTGGGAATATACCCCAAAGAGACCATAACTAACATCCAAACAGATATATGCACACCCATGTTTACCGCAGCTCTGTTCACAATAGCAAGGAGTTGGAAACAATCCAGGCGCCCATCAACAAACGAATGGATAGAGAAGCTGTGGTATATTCACACAGTGGAATACTATGCTGCATTGAAAAATGAGGAACTCATGCAATATTATTCAAAATGCGTGACCCTGGAGGACATTATGCTGAGTGAAATATCTCAGTCACAAAAGGACAAATATTGCACGGTGCCACTGTTGTAAAATGGGACTGATATCAGGGTTGGGGTAAGACTGAGAAAAACTGGATACATTGTGTATACTGCACTGAAACAGATGAGGGAGTGAATAATTTAAAAGTGATGTAGGATAGGGTATTATGGTTATCACAAGAGTCCACAATTAAGGTTGCATAGTGGAATGTACTTGGGGCGGTGGGAGGGGTGCAGGGGAATTGTGTACCAGGAAAGGAGTGTTTCTTTTACTTTTGAAAGAGAGGAGCGAACTGGGGGGGGAGATGGGTGGGAGAGAAGTGCAGCAATGAATGAATGGAAATCCAAAATATCTGTAAATGCTCATTAAAATTATTTTTAAAAAAATATTTTAAAAAAAAGCATGTAGAGCAGAGGGCCAGGCCTCCACCAAGAAATGCCCCAGGCAGGGCGATCTTCAAAGCCAACATTTGTCCAAGGGAGTCCAAGTTCATGAGGTGTCTTGAGGATGGGTGCACTGGGAAGTAGCTCCTCTCCAACAGCCCAGGAGATGGTCCTTGCCCCACCGCAAAGAACCAAGAGGAGGCTGCTCCTCGGCCACTCCTTCCTGAAAGGCACTGCCTCAGTTAGAGGCACACTCTGGCCACCCTGAGTGAGAACAGGTCCACTGCAGCCCTGACATACTCAGAGGAAGGCCGGAGCAGCACCGGGCAACGAGGGCAGCTCACTTTTATTTCTTTAGTTCAAGGTCCAAGGCTTGAGGCCCAAGTTAGGAGAGGTTCCTGGAAAGATAGGACATCCAGCAGGCCCAAGACCCCTCACACACACTCCCATTTCACACCCACTGTTAGGCTACACTCAGCAGACCTACTGTGCTCACATAAGAACACACATGACATACACAGTACACATGTTTTCCCCCTTCCTATAAATGCAAACCAAGTCCCTCCTCGTGAGGTTTGAAAACCACTAAGGTACACAGTTAATCTGGGAAACCTGTCTCATTGGGCTCTGGGTTCTGAGACTGCTGCTGGATTGAGTGGAGATTTAAAGGGGCAAGTTCAGAAATCAGAAAAAAAGGATGTTAGTACATACACAGGATGGGGTGGAAGTGGTAGAGAGAGGAGTGGCAGAAGAGGGAGAATTCTTTCCCTTGCCAACACATAAGTTTTGGAATAAGTAGATTCTAGGGAATTTGAGAGAGGAAGAGGACCCTTAACTACACAAGAAAACAGTGGAAGCAAGTTAGGAGATAGGTGGAGGGGTTGGGGAGGTTTGGTGAGTGGGTGAGAAGGAGGCCAGGAAAACTAGCAAAATCCCCCTTCGTGCTGAGCCCACACTCCTAAAGACTCCAGGTAGGCCTGGGCATACATCAAAAACAGGGTCACATCAGTAGGGTGACTCGGTCAAAACCGGAAAGGGCAGAGTTCCAAGGATACCTTTGTAAACCAGTCACTATTTGACTCGTTTAGTTCTGCAGCCCATGGTTCACTTGTTAGCAGCAGCTAAACAACAGTAACATGATGAACTGCCATTGTCTAGGAGATGGAAAATCCACTCACACTGCTGTTAGGTGCCACCAAGTCAACTACGACTCATCGCGACCCTAAGAACAGCAGATCTGAACCTTGCCCTCTCCTGTACTATCCTCATTCTCTCTGACATACTAGGACTCATTGTTATAGTCACTGTATCAACCCAACTGGTGGAAGGTCTTCCTCTCCTTCACTGACTCTCTACCTTTCCCAGCATGGTGAGCCCCTCCTGACAACATGCTCAAAGTGTGTGATAGACAAAACTGTACCATCCTTGCCTCTAACCCACTCAGGACCCCTCTAAGAGGATTGGTTTGCTAGCAGACCCTAAGCACGTAGGTAATAGAGCTCCTCATTATTGATTCTTCTTGAATCCTTTTATCCATTTTAGTCTCCACGTCTAAGCTGCACACTGGGAACTCTGAGGAACGCCCACTGTCCTCTAAGGATAGTTCACTGTGCATGTCTCTCTTACTGTTCTCTGATTGTGACTACCACTGCCTTCTCCATTCACCTATGGGACACAGTTGCAGGACCAACATAGGTAATTGGAATTGCCGCAGGGAGACACTGGGGGCTATCCTAGTAGTCAGAACCCAGCTACATCTACTAGGGCTGGCCTGAGTCTGACTGAGCCATTCCCTGACTCAGTGGGTTTAATTTATGTGAGTCAAAATCTGAGAGGTGAGGAGGGGGAGAGAGATGAGGAATGCTTCTGGTGGTTGGCCTTCTCTATCCAGGGCTTGAAGGGAAAAGGAAGGTGCCAAACATAAAGGAACAGGGTGTTGGGGGACGGAATAGAGTCAAGTGCACCCTCACAGTGTGCTTCCCAGCTAATTCCACAACTACTTCAGATGCTTCAGTGGGAGGAGGAAAGGGAGGAGCTGGTGGGGAGGAAGGGGAGGAGAGGGAGAAACAAGTGACTTACACTGTATGCATTGATGATCAGTTGAATGATATTTTTGGAGTCTCCATGCAAAATCTCCACTGTTGTTCCAGGTATCAGGTCCGTAAAATTCTTAGGGGGAATAAAACAAAACCATTTAAAAAGGAAAAAAAAAAGCAAGCCCATTTTGTCCTTTGACGTCATCAAGAAGAGACCACCGCTTTGATGAGCTAGAGTAGTGACTTCCATTGCTATATGTGCCACACTTCTCACACCATACAGAGAAGAAGATACGAGACAGGAGGGCAAGAGCTGTCTCAGAGGAGGTGCAGTGGTGCAGAAGGCTGGGAGCTATCAAGCCAGAGAGCAAGGGGGCTGACAATGTAGAAACCGAAGGTATAAAGGAATACCCTTTGGAGATCTTTTTTCCCTGGCATGTAACAAACATGTCTGTGAAATTCTATTTTTTAAGATCAATGTATTCTTCATAATTATCTTGCCATTCCCTCCCCGGTCCGCATTAGCTATTTCCAGATAAAAATTCAAGGATCCTCTTAATTCACTAGCATGAATCAAAAAGGCAAAAATTTGAAGAGTCTCAAATTCAGCCTCTTTTCTTAACAGAATTGTGAATGGTGCCTTCTCAATTATCTTTCGATGTTCTAGAGTGAATTCCTGTGGCAAAATGGACAGCTCTGAAGTATTTGCCTGTCTTCTTTCATTTGTACAAACTCCCGGTTATGTCACTTTTAACAATGCCAGGAACATCCACCACCCTCATCCTCACTTGGATGGAGCAAGTGTCCTACCTGGGCAAGGTCTGTTTTGTTCTGAGAAGGGGTGCCTTAAGCATTCAAGAGGGAAGAGAGGTGGGTTTCCTCCCTCCTGAAACATCTAGAAGCAGAGCCAGTACAACCTGTAGAACTGATTCATGCAAACATGTTATTTATAAATGGATGTTTTCTTCCAACATGGGGTCACCATGCATCAGAATCAACTTCAACTGTAACAGGTTATTTTTCTACTAAATAAGCAAACAAAAGCCCTGCCATCCTCTTGTTTCCATCTTTTAGATCTGTCTCAGAACATAAGGGGTAAAAAAGCTTAATAGATGTAAGTGACGTTTTATCAATGATAATCTTTAGGAAAGACGGATGGAAAACTACAATCAGACAAAGGTTTTCTTGTGGAGCCAGAAGGACAATAAAGGAGAGGCAACCAAAGCTGCTCTTCTAGGGGGAAGGGAGAGATTCCTGATTAAGTTCCCACAAGTTTTCAATTTAAAGAACATTATAGGTGACCTGGGAAATCCCATTTGCTAAATGAACATGTTTGGTGCAACTAAGATGAAAATTCTAGCTCAGTATGTGACATGGCATCAGGCAAGAGGGAACATTCAAGAGAGGGGTTTGTCAGGGTCAGTCCATCTGAGAGGGAAAATTCTCTTTGACTTAGAATAGATTTAGAAGCAGACAGCTCTAGTCATTCAAGACATCTAGTGCATTCTATGGAACTGCTGCTCCGATGGTCACATCTCCCCCGCCCAGCCCATCTCCCTCCTTCTCCCACTGCTGTTAAGGAGGTACTGACTCTTGTAGCTAACTCTCCAGTGGCTTTTTTTTGTGGCTGTAAACTGCACATAAAGGAGACAGCCCACATCTTTCTCCTGAGGAGCCACAGAGGGATGGGAGTTGCCAGAGAGGTGTGAGTCACCTTTGGGTTATAATACAATTCAGGGAATTGATGGCCTCTCCCATCAGAGCTCCCTGTAAGAGATGAGGCACATGACTCTGCAAACAGTGGCTTGTCCTGCTTAGATGCCTTCACTTTCTTGTTATACTTTGCTTCCCTATTAAAGAAGGTGTGTCCACGTCTTCATCTGTGTTTCCATTTCATCATCATAATACAAGAATTCATACTATCTCCAAGGTTTTCCTCAAAATCAAATGAAGTATGTTTAAATTCCTTGTAAACACTGCTAAATGGGTGTCTAAAGTTTTCCTAATATTACTGCATGCCACTGGATCAAGGCAGCGCTATATTCCTTTAAGACTCCCCTCCTGCAGAGGAAACCCGTTTACTACACACCTCATTGCCCTCCTCACGCTTCACCTGACCCCACATTTTAGCCTCCCATTCATTCAGGATCAGCACAGCCCTCAGAATCTGGCCACCAGCCTCTCCCCCTCCCTCCTTCCAGCCTTACCTTATAAAGCAAATAATGACTTTTTGTCACTGCAAAGATGAGGTTGATGTTGTTCTCTGCCAACTTCTCTCCAAGCAAAGCAAGAGATGGATAGTCCTGGAATAGAGGCAAAAGTCAAAGCTGAACATTTCTCCCAAACTGATATTATAGCACCAGGCTCCAGTACACTCCACTTGATGTCTCAGCAGCTCATCACTTGCCAGGAAAAGCATCTTTCCCTTAGGAGTTCCTTAAAGTAGCTTAATAACCAAGCTCCTAAAGGAAGGAAATCCTCAAGGACAGGGCCCTATGGCCCCCATCAACCTAGATCCACTGCTCCAACCATTCACATTCTAGAGTGGAGGTTGACCATACATGGTCTGGTCCTCTTTCCTTTCTCAAGTCTTGGGGAGGAGTGAGGAGACTCCAAAAGGAAGAGCTACCGCATCCTACACTGTTCATCTTGACTCTCCCTAAGACTTCCCTTTATGTCCTTACCCTATTTTATTTTTTTCCATATCAAATGGCAAAGCCTTTCAACACCACTATGAGTACTTCTTACAGGCCAGAATGAACAGAAGAGAAGACTTTTCTCTAGCAAAAGACTGGGTCTTGGGGATATGGGAGGAACAGAGAGGGAGGTAGTTTAACAACATCCTTAAAGATTTTAAGGGTTAATGAGTACAGGGGTCCTTATTAGCCAAAGTCCTATAGCTAGGATTCAAATATTCCTGGATAATATGGAAAGCTTGAAAGGGAGCTCTGGTGGCCTAGTGGCAAGACGCTGCACTGCAATCCCAGAGGTACGCGGTTCAAATCCACCAGATGCTCTGCTGGAGAAGGAGGGGGCAATCTCCTCCTGTACCAGTCAGATCTGATTTGACGGTACACGTAAAAATAATACAGCAAAAATTTTAAAAAAATTTAAAAAAAAATATGGAAAGCTTGGATACCGGCTGCCCAAGGAAAAGTAGAGAAAATGTGTTTACCCAGTACAGAAAGGTTGAAAGGATTCCCCTTTGGCAAGACACTAGAATGGATTTTGGAAGGAAGGAGTGTAGATCCTTGAAAAATAATTACATAGTTAAGTATGTCAAGATCTCGATGACTGGTGGACCTGGGTGAGAGGTAAGAGTTTACTTTACTGTTCTATTATTGTATGTACTTGAAACTTTGACAAGTTATTTTCTATTTCATGGTCACAGGGAGTTTTACCTTATTTATTTATTATTTTGAATGGAATTGTTTGTTTAGTTTTATTTTCAGATTGTCCATTGTCTGCAAATACAATTGATTTTTTTATATGGATCTTGTATTCTGAAAATCTTGTTGAACTTACTTAGTAGTTCCAATTAATTTTTAATGGATTCTTTTGTTGTTGTTGTTGCTATGTGCTGTCCAGTTGCTTGCGACTCATAGTGACCCTATGTACAACAGCTCTGAATCCTGCTCTATCCTGAGGCAACCTGTCTCTGACACACCTACCCCCATTATCCCAAGCACTGGATCAATCCATCTCATCCAGGGTCGTCCTCTCTTTCTCTGTCCCTACATCCTCCCAAGTATGATAGGAACCAAGGACCAGTTGGTCTCTCCTTGCAATATGCCCAAAGTATGTCAGACAAAGCTTCAGAATCCTTGCCTCCAAGGAGCAGCCTGGCTTCACTCTCTCTAGGACAAACCTGTTTGTTAGGACTCTCTATCTAAAATGATATCATCTGTAGATAGAGATCATTTTAAGTCTTCCTTTCCCAAATTGGATGACTTCTATCGTTTATCTTATTGTACTGGCTAGATTATCTAATGCAAAGTTGGATTGAAGGAGAAAGTAAACATATTTGTCTTGATCTTGATCTTATGGACAAAGCATCTAGTCTTTCACCATTTAAGATGATGTTAGCTGTACATTTTCCCAGAGACGTCCATTTCCAGGTTAAGGATGTTCTCTTTAGTTTGCTGAGTGTTTTTATCATGAAACTTTGATAAATGCATTCTCTGCATTTATTCATGTGATTTAAAAAAATTCCACTGGTATCATGTATGAGTTGATTCTATCTTAGTTCATCTACCCTGTATTATCTTAGTGCTGACCTCAGCAGCAGCACATTCCCCACCGTCCTGTAAAATCACCTGCCTCCTATAAGAACTAGCTAGACTCCCCCCAGGTCATTTCTTCCCTTGACCAAACGCTCTCACATTTAGGTGCACAATGCAGAAAGTGGGACCAACTTCAGAAATCCCCAAGAAATGTTTTACATTCGAGAAGAGTTTTAGAGTCCTCGCTGGAGAAGATAGAATCATGAAATCTCATCCTAAAAGTGGATCAGAAGTCAAGAGTACACAGGGTCAGAAGCAAGTTTTCATGGCAGAGTGAGCCCTGAGACTACTGGTAATGTCACCAGGAGAATATCCGAAGACCTGGCCCCCAGCCCTTACCATCTGGTTGGATGCACTGTACTCATTGGCCTCGTTCAGGTGGCACTGGCCATCGTGCGGCTGCACCAGGCCCCCCAGTTTCCCATCCAGGGCGATGTGTGGCACGTCATCCGTCGTGAACACCAGCAAGTGTAACGCATCCTTCCGCCAGCCGATCTTCTCCTGTGGGAAAGAAAGGCGATGTGTACAACAGCTTTCCTGGCTGCTGCCCAAGGGGATCCCAGGACATGAGACAAGACCCTGGCCTGACTCCAGGCATCCTGGTCTGAATTAGCTGGGGCACATGCACAAAACCACTGGGGAAGGATTCTCAAGGAGACAATCCCCCAACCTTTACCCATGCAGACCCACGTACTTGGGACCCCCTCCATCTAGCTCATCCCACATTTTCTACTTTGCCTGTTGCTTGAAACGATATTTGAAGGCTGCTTCTCCTGAATGTTTGCCCCATTTAGTCTCATCTATCCCTCCATCCCCAGGACAATCTTTAACCTCCCTCATCAACACACTAGACCTGACTGCATTTGTCAAAAATGACAGATAGTCAAGTAAATATGTCAGACTGTTAAGATTCTGTTAGACTCAAATGTCTCAGATTAGGGTTCTCAAATGACTCACAAATGGTAACATTTACCACCTATTCTGGTTAGGGAGTTCTGGTGGCCTAGTGGTAAGAAGCTGTGCTGCAATCCCAAAGCCACACAATTCAAATCCACCAGCTGCTTCACAGGAGAAGGATGAGTAGTCTCCTCTAAAAACCCGTGGGAAGGTCAGCTATTGGTTGGTTCCAACTTGAGGGCAAACAACAATAACAATTCTGGTTAGAGGATTAGGAAACCCTCTCAACATTAGGACTCCAACTACTCCAATTGTATTCAACTCACTTGAATGCTTATCTTTCATTATTGCTGTGTGGAATTTATTCACTCTGCACAGCCAAATATAGACTATATAGGGAAAATATGCCATACTTTTTTTTTATTTGGTGGCTAAATAAAATAAACACTGTTCTTATTCACTATCGTTTGAAGCAGCTTGGCCTGACATTGAACAAGTCAGCTCCTCCTACTCTTAAGCACTTGTTGTGAGCTATTCAGTCAGAACTGACTCACAGTTGACCCTGCGGTGGATTTTCAGAGGCTGTATATCACTGGGCAGCAAACTCTCCATCTTTCTCCCTCAGAGCAGCTGGTGGATTCGAACCACTTACCTTTGGGTTGGTAACACAACTCCTTATCCATTAGGCTACCAGAGCTCCCTATTAAGCACTTACTCCTATCCAAAATAAAAATGTATGCTCGCATAAAAATCTCTGTGTAAATGTTTATAGTAGTTTTAGTCACAATCATCACCAACTAGAGACAACTCATATGTTCATCAACTGGTGAAGCAATCAGCATTGGAATATCACTCAGCAACAAAGGAGAACTCCGAGCACATGGAACAACACGGTAAATCTCAAAAGCATGATGTCATTTAACTGTATGATTCTATTTCTATGATATTTAGGGAAATATAAAACTATTGTCAAAGAAAGCACCTCAGTGGCTGCCAAATGTTGAAGGTCAAGGAAAGAAGGTGGAATGACAACATACACAACACAGAGACACAAGAAAAACTTCTGGGATGATAAAAATATTCTATATCTTCATTGGGAGAGGTGGAAGTGGTTACACAACTTTGCATCTAAAAACGGTGAATTTTAATCTACATAGGTTTTACCCAAATAAACTTGATTTTAGAACCAAAAAAAAAGCAAGTGGAAAATCATAAAGAAAGATGTGTTTTTTGACTCAGTAATTCTTTTGTTGTTTTTGTTGGGTACCGTTGAGTCAAGTACGACGCATAACGACCCTATAAACAACAGACCCGAACCCTGTCCTTTCCCGTGCCATCCTCACAATCTCTGACACACTTATATCCATTGCTGCAGTCACTGTGTCAACTACATGGTTGAGGTTCTTCCTCGTTCATTGATCCTCTACCTTTCCAAGCATGTCCCTCTCCAAGAAATAACCTCTCCTAGCAAAATTCCCAAAGTATGTGAGGTGAAGTTTTGTCATCTTTGTTTCCATAGAGCATTCTGGCTGCATTTTCTCCAAGCACTGAACATTTTTTTTTGGCAGTCCATGGGATGTTCAGTCCATGGGATGCTCTTCTCCAACACCACAGCTCAAAGGCATCAATTCTTCTTCTGCCATCCTTATTCATTGTCCAGGTCTCGGATGCATAACAAGTGACTAAAAAGATCAGGCATACCTCTGTCCCCAAACTGACATCACTGCTCCTGAAACAATCTGGATAGGTCCAGGGGATAGTTTGAAACATGCACAACTTTATTTTTCCTGATACTGAGGAAAAGGGAAAGGCACAACAGGCCTCCAGAAGGCGAACAGTTATATAAGTTGAGAGATCGACTCTACAGACATTAGAAATTATATGCATAAAAAATATGGACTTGACAAATAGACATATGCACACCTGTGCTCATCATAATATTATTTGTAACAGTAAAAATGTAGAAATAACCTAAGTGGCCATCAATGGGTAATGAACTATAAAACTTGCCCACAATGGAATACTAGACAGTGTTAAGGAATAAAGATGAATCCTTGAAACATCTCTCCACATGGATGAACCCAGAAGACATTACCCTAGTGAAACAGGTCAAACACAAAATGATAAATACTGTCTGAGACCACTAGTTTAAAAAGTCAACAAAATGTTTATGCACGGAATGAGGCATTCTTTAAATGGTCAGCAAGGATGATGGAAGAAACTAAAGGGGAAAATTACTAACTAGATAACAGATATGTATGAACGTGGGTGAAGGGAAAAGAAATACACAATAAAGAGAAAGTCAGTACAACATGAGCAAGACAAAGGGAAGACAGGGAGAGGGACATAAGAATCAAAGGCAACCATGGTAAACGCTATTGCACATCCAACCCTGCACTAACAACAATAACAGTAGTTTATGACCATATATAGATACATAAGCTGAACATGTGGGATGAATGGAATGAACATATGCATGAATGTGGGGTGGTATATAGGCATATACCAATAAGCATATACAGGTTTGGCAGAGGATATTTCTGCAAATGTATTTACCTGTGTTGTAAAAAATACCCAAGTGTACAATAAGGAAAACTGGCGGTAACTATTTACCCATAACCTTGAGGGTCTGAGTCACTGAGCTTGAGGTTTTGGCATTGGGGGGCAAGTAGGTACACTGCTAACACATAAACTATACAGACAAGGTTCTATCTACATCCTACATTGGTAAACAGCAAATGGGAATTTGAAAGCTTGCATGTAGTCATATAAGATCCCATTAATGTTCCTTTGGCACAAGGAAAAGTAGAATCTCCAGGAAACAGTTGGTCAAAAGGACCACAGAAACCCCTACAAGTCTCCATCAGCTTGCAATCAGGACTGGATGGTGCCCAGCTAGCGTGGCCAACTGCTCGGAAAGAAATCACAATAGACAGTCCTGGACAGAGTGGGAGAAAAACATAGGATAACATTCAAACTCATGAAAAAGACCAGATTTACTGATCTTACAGAGAGTGGTAGAACCTTCAAGACTGTCACCATAAGACACTCTTCCAACTTAGAACTAAATCCACTTAAAACAACACTCATATAAAGAGGACAACACCATCATTAGAGGCAAGCTCCTCAGAACAGCCATATGCAGCCAGAAGGGCAGCATTTTCCGCGATACAAAGTCCAGAAGGCTGGAAGAGGCAGAAAAGATGTGCAAACAGAAATGGGAATGCAAGGGGACGCGGAAGAGTGCTTTTACTTGAGGAAATTGCAGTTAATGTGACAAAACAAACGTGTGCATAAACTGTGGAACGGGAAACCCATTTGCTCTGTAAGCACTCACCCAAACCACAGAAAACAAACAAATGAAAAGTATGAAATTGAATGTAAGTACACAGTAAAAACAAAGAATACAGAGATGAAATTGCAGCATGACTACAAACTAGGTGGGAAACAAATGCTAACTATTAAGACAGCAAGAGAGCTTGAAGCAAAATACAACATAATGTGGCTGTGGTTTGGGGGTTAAGATGAAGGGTTACTTTCCACTACTTCTCAAAGCCTTTAATAAGAAAGCACTATTTTAACAAAACAGGGCTTTGGAAAATAGCTTCATCATTGGACACACTGAGTCTCCATTGCGCCCGTGACAGTTTTACAAGGTTCTTGTGGGGATCCAGGAGGATGGTCTCTTTATTCTCACTGCTATCAAATCAGAACTGACTCACAGCTGATTCTCCAGTGGATTTGTGGGAAGATATAAAAAAACCCCACAACACAGGACTTGCCCATCTTTCTCCTGTGGAACTGCCAGTGGATTCAAATCACCAGAGGTGCCATCTTTGGACTGGCAGCACAACTACCTGCTGACCACGGACTATGCAGCCAGGGCTCCTTCCAGGAGAGGTAGCAGGGAAAAAAGGGGACTACATAAATTCCAGTCTTAAAATGGGCATTTGGCTTCTGTTGGTCACCTAATTACCTATATGGCTTTGACTACATTACTTAACACCTCAAAGTTTTCTCTTCTTGTCAGTAAAACAGTAATAATGCTTACTGCTTACTGAACTCTTTAATTATTCCATTTGATCTTTATAAAACATAGGAAGCATGTTATATATCACTATTACATATAGAACTGATATTCAGAGACATTAATTAGTCCAAGGCTACTCAGTTGGTAGGGACCACAGAAGCCAGATGTAGATGACCTCTTAGCCACAAAATTAAGCTAGCCAGAGGCTGGGAGGAGATCTGTGCAGAACAAAGAATTTCTAGAAGTATCTGGGACACGGTCGCCCTCAACTAATGATTGCTGGATTCAAAGGATGTATTTGTTGACACTGAAATCTGTGCCTGAATGAAAAAAGTTCTACAAAAGTGGCACCGAATAATAACAACAATAATAATTCTGTCTCTCTGAAGTGCCCTCTTATTATGTAAATGATATTCATAAACATGGTCTAGGGTCTAGGCTGCTTAGAATGAGTAAGGACATGCTTATTTGTATAAACTTTGTCATTTGGGGATTTTGCAAGTGGTGACTTCACGCAGTATTAACAGTAGAAACAACTTTCTTTACCTGGTGGGCTGTAACAGCTATCCATTTTGAAGTAAAAAGTTACATAATTATATTTAGAGCAGGGAGCAATAATTGCATAAATGACTTATTTTAAAAAAGAAGCAGAATATTGATCTATAAAGTGGAGTATGTAGAAGGAACCAAAGTACTTGAGCTCTAGTGCAGACAAGGTCAAGTTCAAATCTCTACTTCAGTCTGAAGCAGTCACCTCACCTCTT
>NW_006399782.1:5141151-5143967 GCF_000299155.1 Elephantulus edwardii | reverse complement strand
CAATCCCCCCCCCGCACCTCCCCAAACCCCACCCGTTTGCTCCTCTCCTTGAAAGGAGGCTAGGATTTTGAAGCTTCGTCTCACATACTTTAATTTAAGCACGTGGCCAGAAGGGATTGGTCCTTGGAGAACGACATCATGCTCAGAAGGGTGGAGGGACAGTGCAGGAGAGGGAAACCTCGGATGAGAAGGATTGATACAGTAACTGGGATAATAAGGGTAGGTGTGTTAAAGTCAGTGAGAGAAGATCAGGACATGGCAGGCTTCAGAGCTGTTGTACATAGGGTCACTATGGGTCGTAGGGGACTTGACTGCACATAACAACAATACAGGCTGTCTGTTACTTTATCATGCAGTGATAGCTTATACATTGCTCTGATGCTGGAAGCTAAGCCACCAGTATTGCAAAAGTCAGCAAGGTCATCCAGAATGGGAAGGTTTTGGGGGAGGAAGATTAGAAAGAAAGCTCTGGTATTCTAGAGCTAAAAATCAGCTAATGAAAAACCTACGGGTTATAGACTTCAACCCATTCACTTTGGACACATGATGAGGAGAGACCGGTAGCTCGAGGGGGGCATCATGTTTGGTGAGGCAGAGGGTCAACAAACAAGCAAAAAGATCAAATAAAGACTATAGAGAGATCTTATACATAAGCTTCCTAACAGCTCTCCCAGCACTTGGGAGCCTATATAGCTAACTCCCACCTTCCAGATTATGTTTCAGAGAATAAAATTAACCTGTATTCTGTCCCCTGGACAGTAGAATATCAATAAAGAAAATGTGATTTCAGAAATGATTGGGGGGGAGGGAAGCATTATGTAACGGCTACATTAAGACCCAGAAAGGTTTGGTAATAAGAGAACGATTCGTTTCAGTTGAACAGTATTTTACAAGTTCATTCTGTTTCATCCTTACAACAACCTTATGACAGAGAGTGAATCTTATCATCATCCTTAAAAAAAAGCTAAAGCAAAGGCTCAGGAGATCAGTGTCTGCAATGATGGACTCAAGATTGTCGATGAGGGAGAGAACAGTTTAAAACTAATATATTTTAGGGCATTATGATTATAAGAGTTCGGAATGAGGGTTGCAGAGGAGTATACCTGGGGTGGGGGTGAGGGTGGGGGTGTGTGGGAGGGATTGTGTACCAATGAAGGAGTTTTTTCTTTCGCTTTTCAAGAGTAATTTCACATGATCTAATCTAATGTTAGGGAACTCGAGTGGCCTAGTGGCAAGAAGCTGTGCTGCAATCCCAAAAGCACACAGTTCGAGGCCACCAGCTGCTCTGCGGGAGAAGGATGGGTAATCTCTTCCCATGTGATTAACTGCCTCCAAAAATGCACCAGAGGGTCAGCTATCGGTCAGTCTGATCCTATGGTACATAGCAACAATCTAATGTTACTCACAGGCTGTTTTATTCACCTTCCAGTAGATTTGCAAGCTCAAATCAAAAAAATTTCTTTTCATCTCCTTTTAGCTTTCTTAATTGTACCTGAGACTGCTTGAGCACATATTGGACATTCAATAAAGGCCCATTGAGTTGGAAAGTTCTGACTAGTAACAATGCTTCCAGTTCTGTTTAATGGGAGTGTAGGGAATAACAGAAATCTGTAAACGGCATAGAGGCAGACTAGAGTAATGGCAGAAGAGATGGCTTAGAGCCAGGCAGACTTGAGTATTTCAAACAGTATAAAGGCATCTGTAAGAAAATAGTACTTGTTGGCTCCCCGGATGTTTGTTGAGAGCTTGTTATGTTTAACTCAATGCTGAGAACATGCAATGCTGAGAAAAGAGTCACAGTCCCTGCCTTTGGGAAGCTGACCATCTCAAAGGCGAGACAGGCCTCATTCAAGCCATGTCTCAAATAAAAAACAGACATCAACTGTGATAGATTTAAGCACTGGTGCTTTAGACTCTGACCTCATCAGGCTTGATCAGGAAAGCTTCCCTCACAGCCAGCTGACTGAGGTCTGAGACATAAACAGGCATAGATTAGATATTAAAAGAAAAACAGGACTACAGGAAGAAGTATGAAAAGCAGAGTCTCGAGTAAGTCAGAATAACCTATTCAATCAAGGTCATTGTGGTTGCAACACAGAGGTCAGGGGAGAGGACTGGGAGAGAAGACAGCAAGAAGAGCATTAGAATAAACATGGTTCTCCCTGTCTCCACGTCAAACAGAAGAGGCCCTGGGGGCAGAGCCCAAGGCCAGGTCTCTTTGGAGGTTCAAATCCACCAGAGGACCCAGGGAGAAAGATGAGCAATTGTTTCCCTTTGGATGTACAGCCGTGGTAACCACTGGAAAGTCTGTTCTGACTCAACAGCAATGAGTTCCAAGTTGTGATTTATAAAAAATTTGAAATTGTTAACAATTACGGCTTGCTTGACTCCACAATCAACACTCTTGGTACCAGCAGTTAGAAAATCAAAAGATGAATTGCACTGGGAAAATCTGCTGTTAGGGACCTCTTCAGAGTACTGAGAAGCAACGATGTCAGTCTAGAAATGAAGGTGTGGCTTATCCATGACATGGTCTTTACAATCACTTGCATTACTATGCATCAGAGAGCCAAACAATAACTAAGGATGATAGAAGAATTGACACCTTTGAATTGTGGTGCTGGAGAAGAGTTTTGAACACACCGTGGACCACCAAGAAAACAAATAGGTCTATCTCGGAGAGTGGAAGCAAGTATCTCTTTGGAGGCTAGGATTTTTTTTTTTTAATTTAGGTTGTTTATTTTTCATTTCAATGAACATCTACAGAGATTTTAGGATTCCATTCATTCATTGTTGCACCCTTCTCCCTGCACAAA
>NW_006399782.1:5128516-5141051 GCF_000299155.1 Elephantulus edwardii | reverse complement strand
TGGTGGGACTGTATAATGGTGCAATCACCATTCCTATATATGTATCTCAGAGATCTTAAGAACAGTGACACAAATAAACACATGCACGTGCAATTGTGTTCATCGCTGCATTATTCATAATAGCAAAATGATGGAAACAACCCAAGATGCATGAGAGGATCAGCAAACTGTGTACATCAAAGTTAGCAGTTCATGAAACATCTTGTAACACAAATGCATCTGTTTATGCTGAGTAAAACAAGTCAGTCCTGGGACAAATATTGTATAGCCCCACTATTATTTAAAAACAAACAACAAAGAAAAGATCAGAAAAGATAGACACAGAGAAAGCAAAGTTCTTTGATGGTTACCAGGGATAAGAAGCAGAGAGAAGGAGAATAACTTTCTAGATAGTAGACATCTGCTACTTTATATATATATATATATATATAATATTGATATGATATTGGTACATCTGTTACTTTTGGTGATAGGAAAGATAAAACCAAATATGGGCAAAGCTAACAAAACTCAACAAAGGCACACACACTATGAAGAATATAAGAAAAAGGGGAAATTTCTATAAATGCTATTATATATAATTTTGCAACAGCAGTAAAAGCAACCAAAAATTTTTGTGGTGATTTGGGTAGATACAGGTACACTATGTTTAAAGAAAGGCATACCTGAATAAATGCAATAAATAGATGTATCAGTAGGCATATGTATATGCATGTGTGTGTGTGAGAGTTGCATATAAAATAACTGTGCTGAATGAAATAAGAGAGACAAAAGAAGAGTATATACGGTACATATAAAATTCTAGGAAATACAAACTAATGACTCTTTTTCCCCCCCCAACTAGTTTATTTATAAAACTCAAATACAAATTCAAACAAATTCTTTTCATTTCCCTCACCTCCCCCAAACAACAAATTGTACAACCTAATGATTAATCCCCCCCTCTGTCCCCCGCACATCCACATCCCTCTGCTTCCAGCCTCTCCCATCCCTCCTGGATCCTTATATTCATTCTACAATAACAGTATTATACAATATTTATCCTTGTGGGACTGAGTTAGTTCACTCAGCAATGGGACCATCTAAAGATTAAATCCCTGTGCGCCTTAAAAACTTTCTCCAACAGGGTGAAAAGAAAACCTACAGACTAGGAACAAACATTTGGTAATACCATCTCAGACAAGAGTCTTATAACCAAAGTTTACAGAATATTTCTGGGCCTCCACAAGAAAAAGACAGATAACAAAATTACAAAATGGGCAAAAGACACGGAAAGAATTTTCACAGAGGAAGATATTCAAATGGCAAACGGACACATGAAGAAATCTCCAAATAACTAATGATTCCTCAAAGCATGCCACTAGGAGAGGCTATTACTAAGAGAGAGACATCATGCTGGGAAGGTCGAGGGCCAATGAAAGAGAGCAAGACCCTCAATCAGATGGACTGACAGTGACTGCTGAAATGGGCTCACGTCTGTCACAGACGATGAACATGGCACAGGATAGGACAGGGTTCACATCTGTTGTTCATGGGATCATTACAAATCATATGTGATTCAATAGCACCTAACAACAATAACAATTAAAATGAACAGATTAATCTGAGTTTAAGGGATAGAAGGGGTGAGAGGGAGGTATTAGAAAGGGGTTCAAAAAAATTTGGAAAGCTCACTGTGTAGTCATAATTTAAATATACACAATTTAAATCTATGACATATATGAAAGTTTACTGCATATCAATTATACCTCAATGAAATTATTTAAGAAAAAAGTCTTGCCTTGTTTAGCTACAACACATAAGAGATGACATGGAATGCCAGTGGCATGCTGGGAATGTGTGTGTTCTGTTGTGTAGAGGCTTTATGGAAGTAACAGCTACATGCTTGGGCGCAGGTGTCATGCCAGCCTAGAGTGAACCCCTGCCTGCTGCATCTTGTCACTGGGATGTTGGTCAAGTCACTTAAACTTTCCTGCCTCAACTTCGTCAAAAAAAAAAAAAAAAAAAATCCAAGCCCACTACTGTTAAGTCAATGCTGACTCCCAGCAACCCTGAAGGATAGATACCCTGTAAGGTTTCCAAGGCTGGAATCTTCACAGAAGCAGACTGCCACTGCTTTCTCCTGAGGGGCGGCTGAGGACTGTAGGTCACCTATGAGTTGGTTCCAACTCAGTTTTTCATAACCACCTCTGAGTTAGTAGGTGAGTTCATAATCACTGCTCCAACAGAGCACATTTGAGATAAACGAACCTGTGAGCAGGGCTGCTATGAGAGGATTACACAAAATGATAGATACTGAGCACCCAGCTCAGTACCTGGTGTATAGCAAATAGTCAATAATTAGTACTATTGTCATCATCATTTCTACAGAGTTAAAAACTGTCACTTAAATCTGTAATTTAAGAGCACACCAATCTTATTTGTAGATTATATAGGCATGGGTGATATTTATCTCCTTTTTAATTATCTACATTTTCTAAATCTTGACCTAGTGGTAAGAAGGGAACTCTGGTGGCTTCGTGGTAAGAAACTGTGCTGCAATCCCAAAGGCACATGGTTCAAATTCACCAGGTGCTTCGTAGGAGAAGAACGGGCAATCTCCTCCTGAGCAATTAACTGCCTCTGAAAACCTACCACAGCAACAGCTATGGGCTGGTTCCGACTCAACAACATACAACAACAATGTGAAATGCAATTCTCATTTAAAAAGGAGAAAAATATGGGTTTTTATTTAGGCAAACTTTGCTTCAAATTCTTGAGTAAAATAATTTCAATAGCCAGTTTCATGGAATGTGACAGAGGTCAGCCCTTGGATAAAATGTCAGTGGTAGGAAGAAGTGAAACACAGAACTAGGAAGCAAGAAACTGGTGTCTGGCCAGGCCTTGGCATACACTGCACTTCTCATAGCTCATTCAGTTGTTGGCAGACTCTGTCACAAATTCACCACAAGGTCATCCTCCATTCCACCTGCCAACTCCCATTCTCCCTCAGGAGATGACCTCACCTTGCTCAGTACCAAGAAGGCTGTCTAACAGGATTTCCTTCATCTTCCATTCCCAGGGGCTCACCTGTCTGATTCGAGCACCTGTCTTCAATGTCTGCCATTCAGTACCCTTCTTTCCATTTCAAATACCCTGGCTTATCTTCTTGGCATCTCTTCTGTTCTCACTGTCCCAAAGGAAAGACTGTTCTTCCCTTCCTTATTCCCTGAGGAAACATGGTCTCGAATTCCACCCCCTATGGAGAATTTGTTCCATCACTCACTCTCTCCTCCTCTGGCTCCTTCCCATGTGTCTAAAAATACATACTCACAGCCCATTTACAATAACCCTTCTCTTGCTTCTGCTACTCTCCCAAATGTTCAGAATGTCTCTCTCTTCTTTTTAGTATTGACTGACTCCTTCTGACTCATTGCCTTTAGTAGCCACTTCCCCAAGTCCCTCATAATCTGACCTCTCCCTGCACATGGCCTCCGCACTCTCTCTGAGCCAGTGGTCCTCAGGGGTCCTCTCTGAGTCAGGGGTCCAGAGGTCCTGAAGTAACTGGGCTCAGATGAAGGTCAGGTTGTGCAGAATAGGCTGAGAGCCACATTCTGAGTCTGTCAGTACCCTCAGTGCCCTTCATCCCCCAGGCCTCAATCTTGTAGCCTCTCCATAGCTGATAAGGGTCTCCTGTGAAATGTCTTGGCATCTAGAACCTCCCCCAGCTTCTCTCCTATCTCTGGCTACATGAGGTCAAACATACACTGCTCCATGGAAATTGCAGACTCACGGATCCATTTAAATGACCCATAAATGGCATTATCTACTTAATTTCCCTTTTCATCTTTACTCATGGATCTCTATCAAAAGACAAACATGCTCTTCCACCACATGGGCTTTATTATGTCTGAAGCTGTTTTCTTTCTCCCCCAAAAATCAACAAAATCAACTTGCCCCCTAGGATTTCCATTTCTGAAAGTACAACAAAATAACAACTCCCTCATAGCTAAGCCTCCAGTGGGTTTTCAGAGCCTATAAATTGCACGGAAGAGACTGTTCATCTTTCTCCCATGCAGCAGCTGGTGGATTCAAACTGCCGGTTTCTGGATTGGCAGTGCAGTTCCTTATTCACCAGGTCACCAGATCTCCAATAGAGCCATCAAATACCCCACATGGATATTGTGGAGATAACCTTTTCCAGCTTCTTTTTCTGGTCGCCTTACAGCATTCATTCAGTCTCAACCTGCCTAATTCTCCCTTACTGTCCTCTGGACAATGCTAATTCATAATTTGCAAAGTTTTCTCCTTCCCTTTCTAAACACACTCTGCGTAAGAAAGCTATTGAGGTCCAAGAGTCACTCTTCTCTGGCTACCAGCTGACATTCTGCCACTCCAGGGTGATGTTTTGTGGTTCACCTTTATTTCAGCTGTTCTAAGTGGTGAACTGTCTGGGAAGGTGACCACATTACATGAAAAGGAAGCAACCATGGCCTCTGAACACACATTGGGAGCCATCACCAACAGCCCAACACCTCTGATTCCACCCAGATGGCCTCCTACTTAACCATAAGGCACTCCTCAGAGGATGTGGTTTCTCTTCCTGCCACCGTCCACTGTCCAGCCCCTTGTCATCTGGCCAACAGCATCTATCTTAAGCGTGACATGGGAAACAGACACCATTCCCTGGATGTGGTCTAATTAATGGAAAACCCTTCAGTTTTGCAAGGACCGATCAGTCCCACTAGGGCTAGGGAAAAGCTCTAGAGATGGGCTTTTAAAGATGGAAACTCAGGGGAGAATCAGTGGCCAAGTCTCAGTTTGGCCCTAAAAAAATAGCAGAAATGTTGAGCCAATGAAAGAGAAGGAGGGATGCAAGGTCCAAACCCTGGGAAAGAAGAACAGAGCACCTGGCATATACTGGGTGATAAAAAAAATATTAAAGTGTTCAATAGTAACTACTGTTAAAAGACAAAGATTCTATGAACGATTAAGTGAAAACCCAGTATGTCTTACAAACTTAAATTTTAAAAATGAGTGAATAAATACATAAAGGTAGGAAGGAATACCAAAAATGAAACAAACAAACAAAAACAATCCTTTCTTTGTGACCTCTAGAAGCCTTCAATCACATTACTCATCCTTCCATCAACTTGTGAATAACTGTTGGGATCTAAAAAACATCTTTTAAATCCATAAATCGGGGAACCCTAAGGGAATAGCTTATGTAGAAGCTTACTTAATCAAATAAGTTTTCATCTGCATCTGGCTGAGATCTGACAGAAATAACAGGAATTTCAGTAGAAGCGATAAGAGGGCAAAGGGTTGTTCTAAGACGAGTTGCTGGAGAGCGAGGGAGTGGAGAGGAGCCAGGGCAGTTGGTGCAGGACGGCTGCTGCAAAGAACTGGGCAGTCCAGCCTTGACGTCAGCAGGGGGATCTAGGACTTAAGTGGGATGCAGAAATGAGTGAAGTAGCTCACAAAAAGGGAAGTGTGAGTAGAGGCGGAGGGCCAGGATGTCTGTTTATTTTGAGAAAATAGATAAAAACTGGCTCTTGCCAAGGGTGAAGACAGACTTGTTGTCTTATTCGCCTCTAACATCCATCCCCAGAGAGCCTAGATATTGGGGAGAGAGAGATAAGGGACCATGGTCTTAATCTTTATGGGTTGAGGACATACGCCTCCAGTTTGTGGGACTATTTGGATCACTAAGGTTGGAAGAAGTCACATTAATTGGCGGGGAGGTCTAACAAAGTAGGGAAGTCACCGTAAGGAAACCAAGAGGCTTCCATCCGTGCCCGACCCTGGCTCTACGGCCTTCTTCTGGACTCCCCTGAACAAGTGCCCTGTCCCATCTGGATTCTACCCACATGGTAAGATGGCTCCCTGGGAACGCCATGAAGAGCTACAAAAGGTCTCTGAAGCACTCACTCAAGTCAACTGTGCTCTGCAAACAAGTGAATATGTATGATAATGTATATGGTTATGTGGCCAAATAGAAACACAGCTTAGGGGGTGCATTGCTGAGAAGCACAGAAGACAGACTATAAACCCAGCTGTCACTGATTTGGCTCTGGCTTACGGTGACCCCATATGTGTGAGAACTGAACAGTGCTCTATAGGGTTTTTACTGGTGAGTTTTTCACCAGGCCAGTCTTCCAAGTTCCCTTGGGTGGGTTTGAAGCTTCAACCTTTTGGTTAGCAGACTAGTGTGTTAACCGTCAGTATCACCCAGGGACTCCATACGACAGACCAGCAAGGGCTATTATGGAGCCTATTACTGGGTAAGGAAGCTCTCGTAGCATAGTCCACAGGGAGTCTCACTGTTAACCCAAAGGTGATGTGTCTCCTGAGGTTCAAATCTACCAGCAGGCCCTGTGGAGAAAAAGATGGGTTATTTGCTCTTGTGTAATTTACAGCCTCCATAATCTCACTGGAGGTTCAGTTAGGAGTCAGTTCTGACTCAATGGCAATGAGCTGGAGTGACATTGTTATTACTGTTGTTGTTATGTGCCATTGAGTCGTTTGATTACTGGCTAGAAAAACTGACCTAGAGAAGATAGATGGCACCTTAAGCCTAGAAGAAACTCCAGAGCTCATCCAGTCTCACCTCCTACTCAGAACAGGGATCATTCCTCTGTCACCTCCAACAGGTGAGCATATGGGACCCAAAACCACCCTGCTACCCAGTGCAGTAGCATTGCTAGTTAGGAAGTGTTCCATGCACTGGACTCAGACCTGACTTTCTGTGGCTATACTGGTCCATCCCCTGGAACAGCCAGAATGAAGCTGTTTCCTCCTCTATAATATTATCTGGGATCAGTTAACACATTTCTTATGGGTACCTCTCTTAGCTTTCAGGGATCTCTGACGGGAGTTGTACTCCACAGGGAGTACTGCTAACCTAAAAGGCTCAGACTTTCTGGCAGTTCAAATGTACCAAGAACATCACAGGAGAAAGACAGACAACCACCTCCCATGCAATTTACAGCCTCAGAAAGGCTCAGCCATGCATCAGTTCCACCTCGATTACAGAGATGAGTGAGGAGTGAGCGAGTTCACCTTAAGCCACTCCTCAGAGGATGTGATGTCCATGCCCAGCACCATCCACTCGCCCTCCTCTGCTCTCTTACTTTCACTGTCTGTCCCGCCCACAGCTCCAGAGCAGACCATTCCTGAATCGCGAGTCGCGCTCTGACTGGGGCTGGGAAAGCAAGCGAGGTTGCAGCTCCCTAGACTCCGTTTTAGGCTGGAGCACACATGCTGCGCTTGGCAGCTGAATGTCCTGACTGGCTCATATTAAGCCTGTGGGTCCTCAGATCCACTTCGTATTAACTCGTGTGCAGACATGGATCACAGCACAGCGAGTGAAAAAAAGGCTGGACACAGGGATGTCCTTGAGGAGGTGTGCAAAGGAGAGCCTGCAACTCTGATTTCTTTGAATTAGAGAAAAGCTTATGGAACAACACTCAGCTGTGAGAAAACACAAACAGATCTCTTTTCCTATCATAACTAAGTTGTGCGGGGTCTCAAGTATGTTCAAGATTCAGCTCTAGCATAACCCACCTCCGGGGCCACGGCAAGCATTGCCACTGCTGTAGGTATAACGGACACTAATAATGCAATAGAAGAGGCTCTGAAGACGCCCTCATACACGATGACCTAGGGTGGAATTAGCAAAGCTGCCAAAGCTTTAGATAATCTCCTGTAGCCTGGCTAGCTAAATCCAGTGGAAACAGCACTTGTTTCCCAGGACACATATCAGCAAGTCCCTGCGCCCCTGGTACCTCGGCAATGCTGCACCCTGTCAACTCTGTCTGCACCAGTGGCAGGCATCGAGGATGTCTCTGACGACGTGTGTTGAGCTGTGATAAGCCAATGCATGTCAAGGGAGTAGAGGCCCATCAAATCTGATTAAGGATGATGGCAAGTTAACTAAGGGAGAGGGTCAAACACAAACTCCCTGACATCAAGTTGTTCTGACAGAGGACTCTCCATCTGATATCTGAGGCTACAATAGAAGGAGACTGTCCATCTTTCTCCCTCAGGGCCTCTCATGGATTCGAACTGCCTTTCGGCTAACAACTCACTATAGACTATGCCACCAGAGCTTGGGGATAGAGTCACTCACATGCACTCCCTGGGTTTCCAGGGGTGTAAATCACAACAAGAGGAAATTACCCATCTTTCTCCCCTAGGGCCCCTGGTGACACAGCCTTTTGGTTATCAGCCAGCATCCTATGGACTGAGCTACCAGAATTCCCCAGTGGGCAGGGAACATGGATAAAGCGGGCGGAACCCCCATAAAGTGGATGGTTGCAGCTGTGTGGCTGATAAGGACTACAGTGAAGTATCTCAAAGAAATCATTAGAGACCATCTCATAGCAACGAGCAATAGATGAGATCAGGTGAGATGACTTTGATAGAGTAGGGACGATCTCTGATCTGAAAATGGGACTATATTTCCTACTTCCTTTATTATTAATTCAATGATACCTTGATGGGGGGGGGGGTGTGGAGGGGAATCTCTGCCTATAAACTAATTGAAGAAAACAAAAACATTTTGATGACTGGTCTCTGAAAATATGCACATTTCAGTGTGAGCCACAAAGCACAGCGACTCTTACTGAACTGGACTAAAGCTGAAATTTTACAAAGCTTCAGAAACGTCACCTTTTCTAAAAAATTTTTCTTTCTTTCTTGTGTATTGTCAAATCGGATCTGCCTGATACAGGAGGAGATTGTCCCTCCTTCTCTAGCCCAGCATCTGGTGGATTCGAACCATGCACCTTTGGGATTGTAGTGCAGCTTCTTGCTACTAGGCCACCAGAGCTCCCTAAACTCCATCTTTTTAGACTGGAAAAGTATGAAAGGAAGCTGTCTGGGGCATCCCTGATCTTACTTGTAGTCTTTCAACCTGACTTGAGCCTAAGACAAATCTTCCTTCAAAGACTGCCACAGGAGTGACTTAACCATGTGTCTCTTTGACCTACAAGGACGCTAACAGCTCCATGCTAATAGAGGCATAAAAGTGCCTATAGGTGAAAAGAAGAAAAAAAAGAAGACAACTATTTCATTCAAGAAACAAACAAACAAAAAAGTTGACTTTCAAAAAAGAAAAGAAAGGAAAAGCATAGGTGGCTGGATGCCTGCAGGAACGTGGGCTGGCTCCACTGACTCTGGCTTGATTGTGTAGCTGTAACACAGTACAGTCTCTGGAAAACAGTGTGCAAGCAGAAGGCCATCCGAAATCAAGATGTCGTTCCAGAGAAATAACTTCCACAAACTCAGAACCACTAGCTTTAAATTACTAGATCTGCAGAGCTTGAGGTTAATCAGCCCATAAAGTTCCAATCTGTCTATTTAACCCTAAGAGTCACCCAAATTCTTGAGAGGGTCCTCAAGTCAAGTGTCAACATCACTTCCCAAACCCAAGTGTCAGCCTAGTGCTCCCTCAATTGCCAAAAAATGATCTGATAAAGACTCTCTGACCACAGCACTATCTGTTGAGTCCATCAGAACAGAGTCAATGGTTATGACTAAGCAGGCAGACAGCAGAGCTGGATTTGACAGATAAGAAGACAAAGGGCAAAGATAAACTTACTCAAAGGTGGCTCCCTCAGCACACAGACCTTGGGATAGTGCTAGAGGTCTCCTGGAAAATCCCAGGGCCCACTAATCTCTATTACTGTCTCAGCCTTGCTCTGCGTCTGGCCCCTGGGTCATGTGGATAGTTGTGATGGAGCCTTAGACTTTGCTCTCTGGAGTCCCTGGGTGATGTAAATGGTTAACATGCTAACCTGCTAATCAAAAGGCTGGCAATTGGAATCCACTTAGAAGTACCTCAAAAGAAAGATCCAGCAATCCAAATATCACCACTGAAATCCCCAAGGACCATGGTTCTCTTCTGACACTCAGGGTCACCCTGAGTCCGAGCCGATTTAATGGCGACTAGTTTACTCTCTTTGGAATCACATACTTGCTCCTTCTCTGTTCCCACGTGACTTCAAAAGACAGCACTCACTCTGATTTCAGGGCAAAGCATCCTGCCTTTGGAGCCAGACATGTGGATATGGTTTCCATCTCTGGCTCTATTTCTAGCTATAATATCTCAGGAAGTTACTCAATCTCCCTAAGCTTGTTTCCTCATCAAAAGGAGACAGTAAAAACCACCTTCAAAGGATTAAGTGAAATAAACCCTGTTAAGTGCTTAGAGCAGAGCCTGGCTTCCAAAAAAAGCATTCAGCCAATGGTAATCAATGCCTTTATTAGCATCAGAGCCTCACCAAACATGGGGAGCAGCAAAGAGACCTAAGTGGCCCCTGTAGGGGTAGAAAGGCTGCAATGGGTGATTCCACCATCGGTTCTAAGAATCCAGTCTTTCCACACTCCGTGGACTCCAGGCCACAGCACCCAACAGAGTGTCCTGCACACAGTAAAGACTCCAGGCAGTTTCACACATTTTCCTTTCACTGAAAGAGAGGCCAGGTTTCAGGAGGAAATGAGGAAGGGAGGACCTGGCCCATCAGCAGGCAGGCCCCAAAGCACATCAGAGCTGGGAGCCTGAGGAGTCTCATTTCCAAAACTGCAGGGACGGGACAACAGAGTGGGATGTTCTGTGATCAGCTTCCTGATTCATGCTGACGTTCAAGCATATTTCTGTCCCTTTGTAACAGTAAACATGTTTTCACCAGGGCTTTTTCTTGCTTCCATCCGGACTTTGCAATAAAAACCTTTCTGAAAAATCTGTTCTGTGGTTAAACTTAATGAGGGCAACAATGAAAAATATTTTTTCTCTTTGGGGAAAAGAAATCCGGGCCTGTGACTCAAGCTACAGATATGCACCTCAAGTCCACAGCCCATCACTGCAGTACAGCATCCCCAGTGCGGGCTCCTGGGAGTGCCTACTCTGGAAGGAAGAGAAAAAAACCCACAAACCCAAACAATTTGGAATGTATACAGCTAAACTATAAATGTTTTCTATTTTTGTGCAAGGAAATAGTCAAATATCAGTAATTTCACATGATCTAATCTAATGTTAGGGAACTCGAGTGGCCTAGTGGCAAGAAGCTGTGCTGCAATCCCAAAAGCACACAGTTCGAGGCCACCAGCTGCTCTGCGGGAGAAGGATGGGTAATCTCTTCCCATGTGATTAACTGCCTCCAAAAATGCACCAGAGGGTCAGCTATCGGTCAGTCTGATCCTATGGTACATAGCAACAATCTAATGTTACTCACAGGCTGTTTTATTCACCTTCCAGTAGATTTGCAAGCTCAAATCAAAAAAATTTCTTTTCATCTCCTTTTAGCTTTCTTAATTGTACCTGAGACTGCTTGAGCACATATTGGACATTCAATAAAGGCCCATTGAGTTGGAAAGTTCTGACTAGTAACAATGCTTCCAGTTCTGTTTAATGGGAGTGTAGGGAATAACAGAAATCTGTAAACGGCATAGAGGCAGACTAGAGTAATGGCAGAAGAGATGGCTTAGAGCCAGGCAGACTTGAGTATTTCAAACAGTATAAAGGCATCTGTAAGAAAATAGTACTTGTTGGCTCCCCGGATGTTTGTTGAGAGCTTGTTATGTTTAACTCAATGCTGAGAACATGCAATGCTGAGAAAAGAGTCACAGTCCCTGCCTTTGGGAAGCTGACCATCTCAAAGGCGAGACAGGCCTCATTCAAGCCATGTCTCAAATAAAAAACAGACATCAACTGTGATAGATTTAAGCACTGGTGCTTTAGACTCTGACCTCATCAGGCTTGATCAGGAAAGCTTCCCTCACAGCCAGCTGACTGAGGTCTGAGACATAAACAGGCATAGATTAGATATTAAAAGAAAAACAGGACTACAGGAAGAAGTATGAAAAGCAGAGTCTCGAGTAAGTCAGAATAACCTATTCAATCAAGGTCATTGTGGTTGCAACACAGAGGTCAGGGGAGAGGACTGGGAGAGAAGACAGCAAGAAGAGCATTAGAATAAACATGGTTCTCCCTGTCTCCACGTCAAACAGAAGAGGCCCTGGGGGCAGAGCCCAAGGCCAGGTCTCTTTGGAGGTTCAAATCCACCAGAGGACCCAGGGAGAAAGATGAGCAATTGTTTCCCTTTGGATGTACAGCCGTGGTAACCACTGGAAAGTCTGTTCTGACTCAACAGCAATGAGTTCCAAGTTGTGATTTATAAAAAATTTGAAATTGTTAACAATTACGGCTTGCTTGACTCCACAATCAACACTCTTGGTACCAGCAGTTAGAAAATCAAAAGATGAATTGCACTGGGAAAATCTGCTGTTAGGGACCTCTTCAGAGTACTGAGAAGCAACGATGTCAGTCTAGAAATGAAGGTGTGGCTTATCCATGACATGGTCTTTACAATCACTTGCATTACTATGCATCAGAGAGCCAAACAATAACTAAGGATGATAGAAGAATTGACACCTTTGAATTGTGGTGCTGGAGAAGAGTTTTGAACACACCGTGGACCACCAAGAAAACAAATAGGTCTATCTCGGAGAGTGGAAGCAAGTATCTCTTTGGAGGCTAGGATTTTTTTTTTTT
>NW_006399782.1:5126152-5128416 GCF_000299155.1 Elephantulus edwardii | reverse complement strand
GGAGTATGTAGAAGGAACCAAAGTACTTGAGCTCTAGTGCAGACAAGGTCAAGTTCAAATCTCTACTTCAGTCTGAAGCAGTCACCTCACCTCTTCTTGCATCATTTCTTCATTTGTAAGATGGAAACAGTCTACCTTGAAGAGAGATGTTACATTTAAAGGTAATTTCTGAAAGGTGCAGAAAAGGGGGATTTATCACTATCATTATTCCAGGATAATGAAAAATGTCTTCTATTCATTCTCCTCTTAGTACTTGATGTGTGAAGTGCCACAATTGTTAGAGTGACCTACGAAGTATTGCTTATAAAACCTGGAATTAATTCAAACCACAAGGAGACTCCACCACACACTTATGCAAACTCTAAAACTAACTGGAATTATGTTGAAAGGTACTCACAGCTGACCCTCTGCTGGGTTTCCAAGAGTACATTCCACAGAAGGAGATTGCCTATCTTTTTCTTCGGTAGAGCCATGAGTGAATTCTGGCCATCAGAGAGGTGCAGCCTTTGGGCTGTTAACAGCTCAACTCTCTATGAATTACAGAGAGCATCACCAGGGCTCTCCACACACTTATTAGAATGGCTTGAATGTAAAAGGCTGACTATTGTAAATGTCGGCGGAGTATGTGGGGAACTGCAACTCTCATACAGTGCTGGCAAAATGTATAATTAGAGGAGTATCGAGCAGCTCTGGTGGCCTGGTGGGTAAGGTGCTGTGCTGCTAACCCCAAGGCAGCAGGTTGAAATCTACCAGCTATTCCTTGTGAGAAAGATGAGCAATCTTCTCCCATGAGATTTACAGTTCTGAAAACCCAATGGAGGGTCATCAACGAGTCAGTTCCGACTCGATGGCACATAACAACACCTAGCTACTACGGACTGGCAGGTATGGCATGTGCCCCAGGTGCAGTTTCCATTCACCGCCACGGGTTCCATTGCCATCTGTGAAAGATCATTCAGCAATTTCAAATCAATTGCCAAAGGTGAAATTTTCTGTAGATGTCTCTGTGTAAATGATATCGAAAAAAGAATGTGGCAATCTCTTAAAAAGCTAAGTAAGTCACTACTTCAAAAAAAACTAGTGGAAGCTCTAATGGTCTAGTGGGTAAGGAACTGCACTGCCAACCCAAAGGCAAGCAGTTCGAACCCACCAGCTGCTCCTTGGGAGAAAGATGGACCATCTCCTCTAGTGCAATTTATAGCCTCTGAAAATCTGCTGGAGAGTCAGCTACGAGTTGGTTCCAATCGGACAGCACATAAAAAATAGCAAGAAACTGAAGAGATATTCATAAATGGAAAAACATTCCATGCCCGTGGATTTAAAAGACTTAACATAGGGGAAATGTTAATACTAACAAATGCATCAAAAGAAGATGGAGAAAAAACACAGAAATCACTGTACTGGAAAGAACTGATTGACACTGAAAAATTTCAGGAAGTACCATATGAAAACTGGAAATAAAGGAGGAAGTAGAAGCTGCACAGAAGGCACTGCCAAAAAATAAGACCCCTGGAATCGATGGAATACTATTGGCTTTTTCAATTAACAAATGCAGAGTGGAAAGTCAGCGAAAGAGAGGAAGACTCTCAACTAGGTGACACGGTGACTGCCACAATGGGCTCTTGTGTGTTGGGAAGTATAAGGACAACACATGATAGAACAGGGTTCAAATCTTATTTTCATAGGGTTGCTGCAAGTCATACTCGTCGTCTCAGTGGCACCTAACAACCACCAAAAGCTATCTACAGATAAAATGCAATTAAAATCCAAATCCCACCAATATTCTTTAATAAAATGGAAGAACTTATTTCCAACTTTATGTGGGGACAAAAGGAAGCCAGAACAGCTAAAGCAACATTGAAGAACAAAGAAAGAAAGAGACCTCATACCTTAAAATTAACTATATAGCCGGAGTAATCAAAACAGCCTGGTATGGGTTCAATGTGGTTTTAATTAATACAGGGTTTTATAGCAATTCTCCATAGTCCCTCTAACAAATGTGGAGCCTCACACATCAAGCAGCAGGAGAAGAGATCTTAAGACTTTCATTATCTTGGAGTAAGAATTATAAATCTCCTTTCAGTCCAGCAAAATTGGCAATTATTACAAAAAACAGAAGAGAGCAAATGCTGGCAAGATTGTGGAGGAATGAGAACTCTTATACATTGATGGTGGGACTGTATAATGGTGCAATCACCATTCCTATATATGTATCTCAGAGATCTTAAGAACAGTGACACAAATAAACACATGCACGTGCAATT
>NW_006399782.1:5114762-5126052 GCF_000299155.1 Elephantulus edwardii | reverse complement strand
AAAAAAAAAAAAGATTGTCACTAATCAGAGGACAGTGCAGGGCTGGTCAAGGGTTCATTCTGTTGTACATCAGGGTCGCCCTGAGTCAGGGACAACTCAACAGCAACTAATGAGGGCAACTTGAAATGAAAACCTGGCATTAATTACCAGACCTGGAAATAACTACTCAGCCTTCTAAGGGGCCTCCTGACAGGGCCCTGGGATGATTCCCTATAAGCCATCAGTCATGTGAGCAGGCAGCATGTGCAGGCACCTTCTTAAATAGGTGGAGAATAGCGCATGCGTAACTGGTTTAAACCAGCGGACAAAAAGAAACAAACAAGAAAGGTGCACCTTGTTAATCTCACTGCACTATCATCAGTTCCCACCTCCTGTTTCAGAAAGAGCAGCAGTTAGCAGGGCCACAGAGCCCACAGCAGAGTTCCCAGGCAGACAGGAGAAAAAGAAAATGATGAAGTCATGAAGTTCAAACATCCTCCAGAGGTCAACAGAAAGTCAAGGAGAATGCTTACAGCTTCAAACAAAACCTTGTATGAGCATCAGTCTATGGACCTGCACACACAAACTTCCAGCCCGTGCTGGGCCACTGGGCCAGTCAAATACCTTTTAGTGTCTGGCAAAGATCTAGAAACAGGAGGGCTAACAGAACAGGCCCATCCACCAGAAGTGCGCTCTGCTGGCAGAAGCTGCTCTCTCATTCTGGGACAGGTAACCCCTACTCCTCGTGGAATTTCCTAAGTTTCTCCAACCCCCTTAGGGGAAAAAAAATGTCAAATGTCTGAGGTTTAAAAGAAATCAAGTAGCAAGTCAAAAAGAATCAGATCATTTCTGCAGGAAGCTGGGGAGAGGAAAGGGCACAGGGGAGCCTCTCACAGCTGTCTCTCAGTCTAGGATCTGGAGAATTTGCCACCCTTCACAGTGTCCACAGCCACCCCTGCAGGGCCTGGGACTCTGGCCTAAACCAGCAGAGCCAAAAGCATAATCAGACCAGTGGCCCCCACAGAGGCAGTCAGCAGCACAGCAGCAGAGCTTGAATAAGGCCAATGTGACCCTCCATTCAATGTTCCTTACATTACCCCGCAGTGTGGCCCCTTCCCAAAGTGACCAGACACAGGCTAAGGGAAAGGACCTGGGCTTCGGAATCAGCCAGATCTGCTTCAAATCCTACTTCTATCCCTTTTGAATCACACTGTTCTCTCAACTGCAAAATGGGTACAGCCATCATTAGCACATTCTAGGATTATTTTATCAGAGATAATGCAAATCTGGTCCTTAGAGAAGGCCAACATGCTTCAAAGGGTGGAATGACAGTGAAAAAAAGGAAGACCACAAGTGAGATGGACTGACTCAGTGACTGGGGGGAGAGAGGGTAGTTGTGCCGGAGACAATGAAATTGGCTCAAGACAGACCAGGGTTTAGAGCTGTTGTACAGGGTTGCTATGAGTCACAAGCGACTTGACAGCACATAACAGCAACATCTCTAGTCTGCTATATAGCTCCATGACCCTGACTACTTAATTAAATACATTGTCTATTTCCCACCAGAAAGTCTGAATACCAATCTGAAAGCAGTGTAGTCTTGGCCTAGAGAAAGGACAAGGGGGAAATGTCAAGAGAGAAATATATTCATTTCCTAGACATGTTGTTATTGTTGTTATGTGTCATTGAATCAGAAACGATCTATTGCTGACCCTCTATGGGGTTTCACAAAGAAGACCAGTGCCCATCTTTCTCCCACGGTGCAGCTGACAGATGAGAACTGTATTATTTTGGGGTTGGCCGCAGAACACTTTACCACTAAGCCAGCAGCACTCCTTTCAGATAAATGTTGTTGTTGTCGAGTTGATTATGTCCTATAGTGGCCTTGTCCTGTCCTGTGCCATCTTTGCCATCTCTGACACACTTGACCTATTTCTACAGTCACTGTGTAAATCCATCTTAGCGAGGGTCTTCCATTCATTCACTCACTCTCCACCTTTCCAAGCATGCTGTCTCTCTCTAGGAAATAGTTTCTCCTAACAAGATGCTCAAATTGTGTGAGGCGGTATACAACAACAACAGGATTAAAAAAGATCTAAGTCTGCCTGTTGTTGCTGTTGTGTATTGTCGTGTCAAAATAGACCCATAGCTGGGTCAACAGACCCTCTGGCAGAAGGAAATCACCCATCTTTCTCCTGTGGAGTAGTTGGTGGCCTCAGACCACATGCCTTTGGGATTGCAGCACAGCTTCTCACCACTAGGCCATCAGAGCTCCCTAAGAAGCTAAGGCCAAAAAGGCAATGTACTGAGTTCTCCCTCTCTCACAGTCATCAAGTTGTAAGTGACGCATAGCTGACTCTCTGATTAGTTTTCAGAAGTTTTGTAAATCACACACAAGGAGAGTGCCCATCTTTCTCCCTCAGTGAGTCTGGTGGATTTGAACTGGCAGAGCGGTAACATCTCTAGCTTAGCAGTGCAACTCCCTACCAACTACACCACCAGAGTTCCCTTTACTGAGCTGGATAGATCTTATCTTCTTGATGACCAGAGAAAGCAGCCTGTAGAATCCCAGGGAGCCAGAATGCATCCAGGCAAGGTCAAATGTACAAAGCACCATCTTTTACCTAAAAGCCACAAAAATCAATACAGGGATGACTGGAAAGTTTAAACACAGAGCTCCGGCCAACTCCTTCCCTTCTGCTTCGTTAGGCCAAGGGCACTCCCTGTTTTGGAAAAACACAGTTCTAGTTCCAGTCTAAACCATTCATCCACACTTCCACCTGTAACACTTTGGAATGAAGAACTTAGAATCAGCTTCTAGAAAGTCCTAGGAGAGCAATAAAAGTGGTAATGGGACAAACCATTAGTCTAACCAAGGAAAAGTATAAACAGGTTCAATACTAAATTCTTGGGCAGAGACAAGAAATTAAAGGCAGCAGCAGTACACTGCACTGGAATAATAACTATGTTGATGACACAGCCATCATCTAGCTTTGGATGCTATTAAGCTGCCTCTCATGGCTGTGTGCCGTGCTGGGGGACAACAAACTCAAAAACTTCCACTGGAAGCTGGGGTGTATCCAGATTCTAAATAAGAACAGGCAGGGGTTATTTTATGAAGAGAACAGCTTTCCAAAATGCACAGAGAAGGCCACAGAGGTAGGATATGAAGTTAGTCATGTGAACCGGCCCCCACACTCTTAGATCTCAGAAGCTGATATTTTACAATGTGTCCCAGGCAAACCAGAATGAGAACAGAACCAGAACAAAGAGTTCACTCTGGCTGTGAAATGACACTACTATCAGTATGAGCTCTGTCTCCAAGGGCAAAGGGTCAGAGAAGCCCAGTACACATGGCCAAATGCCAGCTCTTAGGAGACTTGTAACCAACTCCAGGCAATTCCAGGACTTCTCACTCTGTTACGTTCATTAGCAGGATGAGTTCTAAATGGAAAGCCCTGTAAGCTGGGAAAATCAGAAAGCGACAGAAAACCTAATAAAGAAATGTATTCTTGTTGTTGTTGTTGTGTACTGTAGAGTCAAATTGACCCACAGATCTGACCTTTGCACAGGTTTTCAGAAAAAAAAATGGGAAGAGACTGCCCATCCTTCTCGCACAGAGCAGCTGGTAGCCTAGAATTGAGTTCCTTTGGGATGCAACACAGCTTCTTGCCACTAAACCACCAGGGCTCCCTAAAGAAATGCTTATGACCTGGAACCCCACCCCATTAAAAACTTAATTGCTAGTGAAATCATTACAAGTGATATCTGGGGTTTGCTTTAAATACTGGGGGACAGGGCAATTGAGGATTGGTCATCGCTTGGTAATGGATAAAGATGACAGGTATGTGGGGCTTAATTTTGCTTTTTCCACTTTTGTATATTTGAAATTTTCCACAATAAAAAAACCCCATGCATATTCATTATAGAAATTTAGACAAATATATTTTTAATATAGTAAAGAAGAAAAATTGTGTATAATCCCATCACGTGAGACAACCACTAACATCACTGTGGTTTATTTCTTTTCAATTTTCTTCTAAGCCCTTTCTACTTTTCTTTCTTTTTCCTGTTTGTTTGAAAAACTAGATCAGACTGTCCATGATGTTTTATAACTTGTTTCTCTCCCCTTTTCTTCATTTATCTTAAGTACTTTCTCAAATCATTAAATAGCTATTAACAGTAGGACTGTTGTATGATCTTTTATCAAAAGGCAGACCATATCGACTTCCAATTTTTTGCTATTTTAAGTAGCGCTGAAGTGGAGTGGGAAAGATGGCTTCTGGTATAAACTTGCTGCTGTTACCACTGAGATGGCTCCTCTCATGATGACCTTATGGAGAATAGCACAGAACACTGTCCAGGTCTGTGCCAACTTCATGATACAAACAGGAGATTTCATGTGAGAAACTAATTGTTCGCTTTATACCCAAACATAAACTGACAGCACAGAGGAAAGAAAATGGTAAAGAGAGAAGCTGCTGGCTCATAAACTTCAGAATTCTAGGCAATGATTAACTTTGCAGGTAATCCCTGTTGTAAAAAGGCTGGGGTGAGTAATAAGAGAAAACATCACCAGCTACAATGAGGCTGAAACACGCTTGTAGCCAACAATAATTCACATATCATGATGAAGGCAGTGAGTCCAAGAACCTGCTAGCATCTCTACTGACTTGGTCAGGTTTTGAAATCTTGTCTTCAAAGGAGGATATTTTCATTGCACTGGATGGCTTAGGATGGGTCTGCAGACACAAAGCTGGACTGAATGGCCTCTCAAAGATCAGGGCGTTAATGTGTTCAATTGTGTCAAACAAGGCATATTTGTCTTTTTAAATAAAACTCATATAACTGGACATTACCACAGCCTGCAATTAGTGTCTCTCCAAAGCCTTTACTAATAATTCCCTCTTCTCTTTCCCTCTCCCCCCCCAAAAAGAAATTCACAAAACGAAGGGAATCCTAGTTCTTCCCTACACTCTCTGTTGCCGGCGAAGCAGATGAACTTGGTTGGATGTCTGAGAAGATAATTTCACAATGTAGTATCAGGATCTATTTTTTTTTTTTAATTTCCTGAAGCAAATTTACCAACTGTCTATGTTGTGAAGTGACACTTGTAACTTTGTTCTGGCTGGCTTTCTTGGGCTGCTAAAAAGCATTAGTAATCTCCAAGTCTACCTATTCAGTTCTGGCCAGCAGTCACACTGCAGTCTTCTTGGCCAGGGGGCCACCACCACCTTCCTCTTGGAAGGGGCCCAAGCAGTGGCAGCAGGAAGTCCAGGAAGAGGGTGGCATGAGAGAGTGCTGTTTTTCTTTACATTTCTCCTGTCCTTTATCCCTGTCTACCATTCTGGGTTTTGTCTTTCAGAAAAGACAATGGTGGCTCTCTTATCCTGCCAAGGAGTGTGTGAAGAGGAAGAGAGTCTGTGACACACAGAATGCAAACTCCCTAAGGTTGAGAATTCTGTAAGTGGGCCATTCAGTGTTTATCACTTAGTAAATGAACAGCAACTGCAGAATTGCAGGTTCTCCAAAATGAAGTCTAACCTCCTTAACCCCACTGTTCTCCTTTACCAAACACTCTAGCACCCCGAGTACTGAACTTCCTAAATTTTCAAGCAAGCAACACCAATTACATTTTCTTGATATTTCTTAATGATGACAACCATGAAAAAAGGCTAACCACTAAACACAAAGACTAAAAGGATAAAGTTTTCAGTGTGTTAAAGTAGTGAATTCAACAGTGGTTTTTATTTTGTTGTTGTTACTGGATTATTTTAACTGTAGCAAATTCTTTTTAAAACAAAGTTAGTACCACCCTTTCATTTATGACTGTTGCTGATACTGGAACTCTTCAAAGCATGAGTTCATTCCTGAGTAAGTCTATGTCCTCCCTCTGGATCCACATGTCACAGACAAGCAGAAGAAAAACAGACAGGAATACAGTCCAAGACAACATGGGATTCTCATTTTCATTGGGTTTCCCCCATAGAGCATTGCTGACAGTATCTTTAAGTTTTACCATAATCAGGTCATAAAGCTCTGTGAGAGTCTACACTTATAGCTTAACATTTATTTTTCTTCCCCTGACAAGTGGTAAAAAAAGTGCCAAATGTATAAACACAGAACAGCTGTCTTCTGGCAAAGACAATATCCCATTGCACATCGCCCCACCCCGAGACAGACACACACACAAGCCCAATCCCAGCCAACTTGATTGCTGTAGATTTCCCAAGGTTCCACTGAGCTCACCCTCTGATGTAAGAGTGGACGAGAGCCACGAGCTGGGGCGGATCTAAATCTGCCACCTCCCGAAGGAAGTGGTAAGACCACATGGGTTCTATACCTTGACCTCCTCACCTAGGGACCGACCGGGCCAGAATGGAAAGTTACCTTGCACACAGCAGCCTGAAGAATTGCATCGAAGCCTCCTTCGGGAGCATCTCGGTTCCGGGACACTCTCTGTTTCCTAACTTCCTCGTTGAAGCTGTCGACTCTGTCTGTGAGAGGCAGCAGATGGCGGAACCCAAAGGATGGGACACAGTTTGGAAACAACTTGTAACTGAAGAGAAAGAAGAGAAAAGTTAACTTTACACCATCGCCCCTAAACTGTAAATAACCAAGCACCTGATGGAGCTGCTGAATGCCTTGAAAGGCACCTACTACCCAACAGGTTGTTGTTGTCACCTGTTGTTGTTATGGGCCATTACATCGCTTGTGACTCATGTACAACAGCCCTAAACTCTGCTCTATCATGTGCCAACCTTACTGTCTCTGACACACCTACCTCCATTACCTCAGTAATGAACCAATGCATCTCATTGAGGGTTTCCTCTCCTGTGCCGTCCCTCCACCCTCCCAAGCATGACATCCCTCTCCAAGGACTGGTCCCTCCTTGCAACATGTCCAAAGTTTGTCAGACTGAGTCTCCTAGTACCTACTATATCTCCCTGCGACAGATGTTATGGGAGACAAATATAAATGCCATAACTTCTCCTCTCCAAATGACAATGGCATTGTGGCATAGTAGATTGAGCATTAGGCTGTTGACTGAAAGGTTGGTGGTTCAAGTCTACTACTACCTGCTCCACAGGTGAAAAGTGAGGCAGTCTGCTTCCCTAACAATTTACAACCTTGGAAATCCCACAGGGAAGTTCTACTTTATCCTACAGGGTCGCCATGAATGGGAATCAACTGAGTGGCAGTTAAGTATAGTTATGTTGTCTTTGTTCTGTTGAGTTTATTCTGTTAGCAGAACTTACAGTCAGTAGTTGGGTGCTTAACCATTGAACCACGAGGGCTCCCGTGGGTCTGCAGAGAGGTTCTCAAATGGCCCCAGCCCAGGGGCGAAGTTAAGTCCCAATTACAGTTCTGGGAGTTTGACTCCAATAGTTTGGTGCTATTATGGAGCTAATAAAATATAAAGGGAGGTCTCACATTGTTTCATGTCTGGTTCGCCAGAGAAAGGAGGAGAAACAAAAGTGTCCGGCCAGAGAGAGACACACATGCTAGAGCCCTGTGGGAGCAGAGCAATGTGAGAACAGGCCAGGACGAGGCTGGGAGGCAGGCTGGGGCAGACTGCAGAGTCTGTAGCTAAGGAAGCCAATTTGCCGACAAAAGATAAAAATGCACACCAAGAGGCACAAGAGAAAAGATTTATAATCCAATTCAAGCTATTTGCACGGGACGGGAAACAGGCTTAGCAACTGCGTGGAGGACCCTGCCAAATTGCTGCCCAGGAGCAGCATCAGTGCAGGTCGGGGCAGGCTCTCTCCTCCCTGCCAGAGGCAAGCTCTAGTTTTCAAAGGGATCTTTCCATCTGGGGGGGACAGGGAATGAGGCGAGCCTAGAGTCTCTGTCTCACTTTCTGTAGTCACAACAGCACAACAGAGAGTTGCTGCCTACTGATTCACAAGCCAAGCAGCTCTGACATTATCAACGCTACTTCCTTCCCTAATCCCCACGGCACTCTCTGGACAGGGGATAGAGGCTCCGTTTCCCCCCCCCCCGCCCCCCCACATGCCTCTCTGTTTCACGCCCTCCTCATTTTCAAAATCTTCATCCACACCTGTGCCAAGACAGATCTTTTTCTTTTAAACCAAGACCTTGGGCCACCCACTCTTTTCACGGCCATCTCCTTCTGTTACAAACAGCACAGTCACGGACATCACATTTCCAGGCGGAGGAGGAGCTGAGCTTCATCTGTAGCTATCTGACCAATGTACAGACCCCGAAGGGAATACACACTCACAAGTTCTCACGCCCTTCTCTTTCTTCCTCCAAGCCCCTACATGCTCTGTGCTGTTCTGCTTCATGATTTAGGGCTTCAGGTGTGCATTTCATGTCACAGCTGGTTGGGGTGGTCGAGGAAAGGGAGGGGAGGAACAAGATAGTTCCTGTTTAATGGGAAAACCAGAAAAACTGAGGAGCTCAGTTAAAGAATGATGTGGTTCTTCTCCTTTTTATACCTTTTCCTTTTTGTTCATGCAAACAGCAGTAAGCTGCTATCTTTTGAGGGCAGAGAATCAAGTAAGTGGGGGACAAGAAAACGTGTTTGCCAGAGAGGAGTCTTCATTACAGAACATGTATTATAACTAACCATCATTTCTGGTAAGCAGCATTTCTTACCAGGAGGGAAACAACTCTGTCATGTAGATCCTGTGAATGTCTCGACAGTTTCTGAGATAAGAGGTTGCCTGTTATAGAACTTAAACACCTGGAGAGCTGAATGAGAGCCTACAGAGCCATATATCATAGGATCTTGTGCAGGGGACCTTCCCACCATCAAGCTAAGGGCTGTGTCTATGCTTCTGGGGCTCTAGTGTAGGGTCATGTAGAAAAAGGTACTAAGTTTGGAATTATTAACCAAGAAGATGAAAAAAAGGAAACATACAATGCCTAAAGGACCAGGAAGGACATCAAGTTTGCTAAAGGAGAGGGTCAGTGAAAATGAAGAGGACCCTAAGGAGATGGACTGTCACAGGGCCTCGGGCACAGCAGTGACCATGCAGGACCAGGCAGTGTTATGTTCTACTTGTACAAAGGATCATATGAGTCAAAACTGGCTACACAACACCAAACAACAGCAGGAATTGGAGAGATGTGCCTGTATGAAAAGTGAGTCCAATTCATACACACTAGATCTAGGCAAATCAGGAAACAATTCTATACTTCAGGACAGTTTTGTGGATTGAGCTGACATGGAAAGAGCTCCCCTAACTCTAGACATACAAAAAGGCTATATATTCTTTTTGGATTGTATAAGTATGGTAAAGCACTGGTCTGTGCATTGCTGTACAGAGGTAACTTGTGGTTGCTGTGATGCTGAACACTGTGACACTGATGTACCAAACGCGATAATGGTTACCCACGGTGGACAGTGTTTGATGGTGCTCCCGATTAAAACAAGCTTGGAAGCAGGAGTGATATCCACTTCTGAAATGGCTTGCCCCCGGAAACTCTATGAACAGTGCTCTGGTCTTTTGTTTATAGGGTCGCTATGAGTCATCTACGACTCGACGGCACTTAACAACAACACAACAATTGTATAATATGCAGCTGTATTGTAGTGGGTTTATTGTTCAAAATGGTTTTCTTAGCCATTGGCTTTGACTTTCACCATATGCCTGGGTAAGAACATGAGGTATGGTATATATAACTGGCTGACAGTGGAATTGGGACGGAATTTTGCCATCTCACCAAGTTTAAATTGAGCAAGTTTAGCAACAAAGAATGAAGCATCATGACCAACAAGTAAGATGCAACAGAGAATAAAGGACACGTACATCCCTTTGGTGAAGCCTGAGTCAAGGGCCCCCACCTAAGTTTGCTAGAGGGCTGAAGAGGGATGTCATAGTCAGAAAGACTAAAAAAGCTTTGTAACAATGACTTAAGTCATGAGGCTGAAGGTCAGAGGGTCTACAAGCACACTTGAGGAACTGTATCCTGTTACTAACCTGAACTGTAACCTGTAAACTTCCCTAGTAAGACCCAAACCTGTGAGTTTGGTTCTATGAGATGTGTGGTCATTGCAACAGATTCCAGACCCAGTAGTAGAGCAGGACATTTGGTGATGGATTTAGTAGGTACTGGAGCCTGAAGGGCATGTCTGACCTTATAGGAATGGATTTGTTGCTGATGGGGAATGCTGCTTTTTGTGATGTTAACAGAGGTCAGACTCTGCTGTTCCTATGTCACCCCTATTCCTTTTATAGTAGCCAAAGCTAAAAGCTGAGAAGGGAAATCTCAGTACCAAAAATGAAGAAGGAACCATTTCACAAGTAGATAAACTCAAGAGAAGAGGGAAAAGTAAACAGAAACTCCATGTCAAAGAGCAGCTAGGGGACAGTTCCTGACAGTGAGCCTAAGCACCGATGCATGAGCCTAATGAGGCAACCACAAGACTCAGGCCTGTGCCACACTTATCGCTAGAAGAAGGTTTGTCACTAACATTAGATACACAAAAATCCTAGCCACTGGCCTGAGGAAAAGGCACAGAAGTTTACCAACCACTCTCCGCCATGCATAAGACGATGATATAGTTAAAACTGTAACATCAGGTCTGCAGGTAAGAAGACAGAATTATCTATTTTTTTTAATTATCTATTTTTATTGAGGCTTTGAACACTAATGAGTGAAGACCAGGTGAGTTGTGGAAGGATGCCAAATGTATTATCCAGGAAGAGTGCAAACAGTCATTACAAAGACAGAGGAGGAAGAAAAGACCAAAATGGATGTCAGAAGAAATTCTGAAGATTGCACTGGAGTGTAGAGAAGCCAAAGCACAAGGAAGAATTCAAGATACTAAAGAGCTGGACAGAAGATTCCAAAAGGCAGCACGGGATAACAAAGCAAAATATTACAATGAAATGTGCAAGGAGCTAGAGTCAGAAAATCAAAAGGACTGAACTCATTCAGCATTTCTTAAGCTCAAGGAACTGAAGAACAAATTAAAACCTCGAGTTGCTATAATCAAGGAAGCTTTAGGTAGAATATTAAATGATCCAGGAAGTATTAAAAGAAGATGGAAGGAATACACTGAGTCATTGTATCAAAAAGAATTGGCAGATACAGAAGAATTTAACATTTGAGCAAGAGCCTATGGCGATGAAGGAAGAAATTCAAGCTGCTTTGAAGGAAATAGCAAAAAATAGGCCCCCAGAATAGATGATATACCAGTTGATATATTTCAGCTAACAGATGCTGCCCTGGATGTGCTAACCAAGTTGTGCCAAGAAATCTGGAGAACAACCACTTGGCCAACTGACTGGAAGAGATCTATATTTGTTCCCATTCCAAAGAAAGGTGACCCAAC
>NW_006399782.1:5090513-5113737 GCF_000299155.1 Elephantulus edwardii | reverse complement strand
GCTTTACATATTGATTCTTTATTATTCTGCAAATAGTCCTTTGATGACAAAACTTTATTGCTAGTTTTGTGTGAATTATCCTTTAAGTCTGAAGACTTACTAATATGTGAACTTGAAGATTTCACTAAGCTTTTGTGGCTATTGATTTCCAGGTTTGTGGATTCTTCTACAACTGATGCCGTCTTTTCTTTAACACTGGTTCTCTCCTTAGACAAGGAATTACTTAACTTTAATGAATACTTTGGACATGTTGTAAGGAGGGAACAGGTCCTTGGAGAGGGACATCATGCTTGGTAGGGTGGAGGGACAGCGCAGGAGGGGAAGACCCTCTATGACGTGGATTGATTCGGTGACTGGGGTAATCGGGATGGGTGTGTCAGAGGCAGTGCGATTGGCACAGGACAGAGCAGAGTTTAGGGCTATTGTACATAGGGTCGCTATGAGTTGCAAGTTACTCGACGGCACATAACGACAACATTTGTATGATTACAGTTGAATATGCTGATATTAACTGAAAGCTTTGTGGTTTAAACTCACCTGATGTCTCAGCGGGAGAATGATCTAGTGAAGTGCTTTTCTTAAAATTATAACCCAGAAAATCTTATTGGAAATGCTATTGATATTGATTGAATTACAGGCTCTCAAAAAATATGCATCCCAACCTTCTATGTCTATGGTCATTGTGAGGATGCTATGAGTTAGAACCAAATTTATAGCATCTAACAACAACAACAACAATGCTGGGGGAACCTACAGCTGAGAAATTAACAAGAAAACTAATTCCATAGTGGAACCTGGAGAACCCCAGCAGAGAATGCCTTTCAGGGACACCAGCACACCTGGGGTGACAAAAAAGTTAGAAAAGCCATGGGGAAAGTAACAACTACGAAGGAAAGCTAGGAAACCAAACAAAATAAAGGATCCTTGTTGACTTAGCACAGAGGGAATTGCCCTACTAACCCTTAGGCAGCATGTTTCTGGAGGTTCAAATCCCCAGAATTGAAGGAACTGGCCCCAAGGAAGAAAGATGAATAGTCTCCTCTTGTGTGATTTACAGCCTCCAAAATCCAAAGAGAGTCAATTATGAGTTTATTCTACCTCAACAGCAATGTGTCTGTTTTCAAGCAGTTCAAGCAATCATGTCATGGATTGAACTGTGCACCCCCCCCCCAAATCTGGGTAAACCCTAACATCTGCGCCTATGACGATATTCTCATTTGGAAATGGATTTTGTTACATTAATGGATAGAAGTAGAGCAGGTGTATTTTAAGCCAATCTCTTTTGAGACATTAGAGAGTAAATAAGAGAGCAAAGATTGAGGAAGAGAGATGCCAAGTCATATGAAGGGCATCCAGAAGTAGGTACTCAGAAGAGACAAAGATCTTTCTTTATCGCTAACAGTGATAGAAAACTGTTCCCTGGACCCAACACTCTGGATTCAGACTTCTAGCCTCCTAAAATTTAAGAAAACAAGTATATTTGTTAAAGCGGTACATTTAGAGTATTTCTGTTCCGGAAACACTAGACAACTAAGACACAATGCTAACAGGAAGATCTGAAACACTTTAAAGCCTCCAGGAGATGAATATATAGAAATCACCTGTTGTAAGTCAGGTGAATATTATTAGAAGGTAGGGAGGAAAGGTCTTTGGGGGGAAATTATATAGACAATTAGGTATAAAAAGAACCAAATAAGAAGTATAGAAGTAAAAAATTGCAATATAAAAAGCTTGCATGGATTGCACATAAATGTATATAAAGTGTATAGAAGAGAAAAACAGAAATGATAAAGGAAAAATTGAGAAGTATGACGTTTACAAGAAGAAACTCTAACACATTCCTAAGAGTGCCAGAAGGAAAACAGAGTAACTAAGAGAAAAGAAATATGAAAAAAATTATCTCTCTGAATTTTCAAGAATGAAAGAAGCACTCCCAGATAAAACAGACAGATCACGTTCTGGGCAATATAAATAGAATTAAATCCAGCATAGACATAGCAGAGTGCACAGCATTATAGAATATAATAACAAAGAATATTAAATCACTAAAGAAAAGCAAAAGTAAAATGACAGTGGATTTCTCATTGCTAAAAGAAATGTCAAAAGACAATGAAATTATATCACTGAGATAGAAAAGGAATATCATGAGTTTCTAGAACAAGCATATAATGGTTAAGAAAAATTTTAAAAGATGAAACTTGAAAATGTTTTTCTATGATGCACATTTTAAAAGTAATCCAATACTACTCCCAAAATAAAATGCTCAGAACTGGAAATAATATGCCTGATTAATCCTATAACTCCTTATCATGTGACCCTTCCCAAAGAATCCATTCCTATATTTCAGGACAACATTTAAACAGTTCTCTCATCTGATGAATTTCACAGAAAAATTTCATGAAACAATATATGACCAAGAGGCAATGATGATGAAGGAGGAAGTTCAAACTGCTCTGAAGGAAATGGCAAAAAACAAAGCCCCAGAAATTGATGGCTTACCAACTGACATATTTCAACAAACAGATACAGCCCTGGATATGCTCACCAGGCTGTGCCAAGAAAAATGAGGACAGCTAGCTGGCCAACTGACTGGTAGAGATCCATATTTATTCCCATTCCAAAAAAGGAGATCCAGCAGAGTGTGGAAATGTTCAAACAATATCACTAATACCACACGCAAACAAAATCCTGCTGAAGATGATCCAGAAACGACTGGAACAGTACATCAACAAAGAATTGCTAGAAGTGCAAGCTGGGTTTAGAAGAAACTGTGCCTACAACCAGGAGAAGATAAAATAGATGAATGGGACCTTCTAAGAATCAAATCCCTAAGCACATCCAAAAACTTCTCCAACAGGGTAAAAAGGGAAGCCACAGACTGGGAAAAAGTATTTGGTAATGACATATCAGATAAGAGACTTATATCCAGAATTTATAAAATACTTGAGCACCACAAGATAAATGAAAAATGGGCACAGGAAATGAACAGACACTTCACCAAAGAAGACATTCAGATGGCTAACAAGCACATGAAGAAATGTTCAAAATCCCTAGCTCTAAGAGAGATGCAAATCAAAACAACTATGAGATACCATCTCACCCCAGTCAAAATAGCAAAATTTAACAGAACAGCAAGCAACAAATGCTGGCAAGGTTGTGGAGAAACTGGAACCCTTATTCACTGTTGGTGGAAGTGTAAAATGGTGCAACCACTGTGGAAGGCAGTGTGGTGCTTTCTCAAAGAATTGCAAACAGAGATACCATTTGACTCAGCAATTTCACTACTGGGAATATTCCCCAAAGAGACCATAACTGACATACAAGCAGATATATACATACCCGTGTTTATTGCAGCTTTGTTCACAATAGCAAGGAGTTGGAAGCAACCTAGGTGTCCATCAACAAATGAATGGATAGAAAAGCTGTGGTATATTCACACAATGGAATACTACGCTGCATTGAAAAACAAGGATCTCATGCAATTATTATTCAATATGGGTGACCATGGAGGACATTATGCTGAGTGAAGTATCTCAGTCACAAAAGGGCAAATACTGCATGGTACCACTGTTGTAAAATAGGACTGACATCGGGGTTGGGGGGAGACTGAGAAAGATGGGTTAAATAATGTATACTGCATTGAAACAGATGAGGGAGAAAACTGTTTAAAAGGGATATGTGATTAGGTATTTTTGTCATGATGGGAATCCAGAGTGAAGGCTGCATAGTGGAGTGGACCTGGGGGGAGGGATTGTAAAACAATGGAAGAATTTTTCTTTTGCTTTTCCAAGAGGGTAATGTACTGGGGGGGAGGGTTGGGAGGGGAGAAAAGTGTAACAATGAATGAATGGAAATTCAAAGTCTCTGTAAATTTTCATTGACATTAATAATAATAATAATAAAAGAAACGGTGGCACTGGAGACATCTAGCCAATATCAGATGGATCTTGAATGAAAGCAGAGAGTACCAGAGGAATGTATATTTGTATTTTATTGACTGTGTAAAGGCATTTGACTGTGTGGATCACCATAAATTGTGGCTAACCTTGGGAAGAATGTGAATCCCAGAACACCTAACTGTGCTCTTGAGAAACCTATAATTGGACCAGGAAGCAGTCTTCAGAACAGAGCAGGTAAACACTGCATGGTTCAAAATCAGGAAAGGAGTGCATCAGGGATGCATCCTGTCTCCACAACTTTTTAATCTGTATGCAGAACAAGGAATTTGGAAGGCTGGACTTTCTGAGGAGGAATGTGGCATCAGGATTGGAGGAAAACTCATCAACAACCTATGTTATGCAGATGACACAAGCTTGCTTGCTGAAACTAAAAAGGACCTGATACGTTTGCTGCAAAAGATCAAGGACTGCAGTTTTCAATATGAATTGAAGTTCAATATCAAGAAAACAAAGATCCTCACCACTGGGCCAACTGTTGCACCATGGTGGATGGAGAAGAGATTGAGATTATTAATTTCAGCTTGTTCAGTTCCACAATCAACATTCTTGGCACCAACAGTCAGGAAATCAAAAGACAAATTGCATTAGGAAAATCTGCTGTCAGAGACCTCTCCAGAGTGCTGAAGAGAATAAAGTGCACTTGATCCAGGCCGTGGTCTTCACAATTACTTGCTATGCTTTAGAGAGCTGGATAATGACCAAAGATGACAGAAGAAGAATTAATGTGTTTGAGTTGTGGTGCTGGAGAAGAAGAGTATTGAACATACCATGGAATAGGTCTGTCCTGAAGAGGGTGAAACCAACCTGTTCATTGGAGGCAAGGATTTTGAAGCTCTGTTACACATACTTTCAACATGTTGCCAGGAGAGCCTTGGAGAAGGATATCAGGCTTAGAAAGATGGAGGGACAAGGAGAGGAAGACCCTGGATGAGATGGATTGACACAGTAACTGTTGTTACTGGAACAAGTGTATCAGATGGTGAGATTAGCTCAGGATAGGACAAGGTTTAGAATTAGTGTGTTTAGGGTCACTATGAGTCATAGCCAACTCGACAGCATAGAACAATAACAACAACTCACCAGACGATTAAAGTACATTGTTGCTATATATCATTGAGTTGAAACTACTCATCACTGACCTTCCAGCAGGTTTTCAGAGACTTTTTCCATCTTTCTCCTGAGGAGAACCTGGTGCTTTCAAACAGCGTACCTTTGGGTTGGCAGCACAACTCCTTACCACTAATCTACCAGAGCTCCCTAAATTATGCTACTCTCTGGTATTTTTTCCTTTGGCAGAGCTTGCATTGCTTACTCCACTTCTGGCATTTCTGATGTATAATGAGATTGGAAAGTATGAGGCTGGCATTTTTATTCTTTTTGCAGAAACAGATGGAACAAAAAGGCTGTCGAGGCTCAGGCACGCCCAGGCCTGCACTCTCTTCTTCTCTGACATCCTGCAGAAACCACACCTCCACACTCCTAGCTCTCCAGCACTTCTCAGGGGCTGCTGCACCAGCACAGGAGAGAAAACTCTAAATAAAGGCAACCCTGGGGCTTGAAAAGACCCTGGGGTTCTCCTTTCTCAACCAGCTGGGTGGAAAGAACAGTTAGACAAGGATCACAAACAAATATCTAACAAACCAAACTGAGAATACAAACAACAAAGGCAGGCTGCCTGCACTGTCATCAGATTCACCCATTTTTTCCAGAAAAACCTAAAAATGCTGGTTACTTTCTATTAAATTTATTGCTTAAATCCTGGTAACTAATTCACAGTATGAAGTTATTGTTGTTGTTTTGGAAGCATACAATATGGTAAATAAAGGCATGTTATTGTTATGCACCTTCGAGTCAGAGCCAACTCATAGCTGACACTCCAGCAGGTTTTCAGAGGCACTAAATCACCCAGGAGGAGACTGTCGAGCTTTCTCCTGAGGAGCAGCTGGTGGATTTGAACTATAAGTCTTTAGGATGGAGGGACAACTCCTTACCACTAAGCCATCCTATGAATAAACACGTCAGAGACATTGCTGGTTTGGTTCAAAACCATAATAAAGCAAGTATCACAACAGAATGAATCACACATACATATTTTCCATTTCCCAGACCTATAAAAGGTACACTATCAAATTAGCAGTCTATTGGATGTGCAATAAAAAGTTCAAAATATTTTCCATACAGTTGCCAAAAACTTTCTACTTGTTTATTTAAAAAAATGACTGCGAAATACAATAAAATAAACTATGCCATTGCAATCAAAGCCATGGAAATGACACTAAAAAATTATTAAAATGGCAAACTTCACGTTCTGGTTTCTATTCAGAAAGCTCTAGTGGTATAGCCCACAGGGAGGAGAGTTGCTAACTCTAAGACGGTGACGTCTCTCCGGTGGTTCAAATCCACCAGTAGCTCCACAGGAGAAAGATGGGCAATTTCCTCCCATGTGATTTACAGCTTAATAGAGGGTCAACAATGAGCAGAAGCAACTCGGTGGCAGGGAGATGATGATGATGTTGCATTCACCACAACGATTCAAATAGTTTTTCATTCTACTGGACACCTCACTATATACGAAAAGGAATAACAAATACAAAAATGACAAAGCAGAAAGACAAAGCACATTCGCAGGCTGGTTCAGGCTTAGGAACAGTTTACATTTCCTCGTTTGCACAGTTTCTCTCCAAGATGCAAAAGGCACTTCTCCAAAGAGACTCAGAATACCACACAACGCAGACACACAAGAGATCCGTGCGTGTGGAACTGGGGTGACTCCCAGATGTCCTTCCCAGATTAGATTTGTTTGACCGATACCTAGTGTTTCCTTCAAAATGTCATTCTTCACTGGATTTCCTGTCTTGCACACAGTTTTTCAATATGCCTTGTACTCCCTGGTTAAGAATTTTACTGTCTACAGTGGATTTTGCCTTTCAGAGCTTAGAGAAGGCACTCTGAATCAGTAATGGGAATAATAGTGAATATTCAAATGCCCAATGCCCAGGGCCAGTCCTTCATCTTCTGCCAGCTTCCATACTCAGTTAGTGGACGGCCCTTGGAAGAAGGAAAGTGGAGAGCCACTCTCTCTCTCTGTCTGGAGACAGGGCCAAGTCTGAGGGCAGAGGAGAAAAGAAGCTGAGAAAGTTACTGTTCTAGGAGAATAGAAAAAGATTATGGTTAAGAGGCTGTTGCTTCTAGTAAGTAGCAAAACTTCACCAATAAGGTAGTTGGCTTCGGGACTCAGCTGAGAAGGTATTTAGAGACAGAAACAAATAAAAACTACATTAGCTACCCATGGCCAGGAGGAAGCTAAACCCACTCAATGATCACTCCATGGTTAAACACCTGGCTGATATCAGAAAGGTCAACAATTTGAATGCAGCAGCCACTCTGTGGGAGATAGATTCAAAGGTCTGCATCTATAAAAAAAAAAGATTGCAGTTCTGCAAATCCTAGGGACTGTTCTACTCTATCTTACGCTATTTCAGTTGAAATCTCCTCCAGGCAACAGATTTGGTTTGAGGTTTTAGTGCCTCGTTCTGGTTATGAAGCTTAGCAGTAGCTCATTTTTATTACAATTTCCCCCTCCCTTATTATTTTTCCCCAAACCCAAGTAAATATCTAGAAGAATCAGGAAAGAAGTAAGAAGAGATATATAACACCATCAGTATAATCAACACCTCACCCCAACCTCCCAGGCCAAGCTAAAGCTGGGAGCTGTTAAAGCTGTCAAAGATGAGTGGTGGGAGCGACAGAGGCAGGAAATGAGAACAATCTGTGGGAACCTCCAGCTCTGTTTTCCCTGTGCTGGTAATCAAGCAGACCAAGGGCTGAAAACATCTCGAGACGGAAGGAGCTTAGACCATTGAGTCACTACTTGAGGACAGCTGCCAAGGAAAGCGATTCTCATCAGCAAACAAGAAATAAACATTTACTGTGCTTCGCCACTATTAGGTGGGGGTGTGGAGCTGCAGTATACCCTGATAGGACCCTTAGGCAAGGGCCTAGGGGGCAAGAATAAAGGTAATGTCAGAGTGGGCATCATCACCATCACATAAGGTATGTATGTTACACTCTGATTTGGGTGGAGAAAATACAGGCATTATGTTCTCATGACTGCAGACTTTGAAAGTAATTCACTTACCTACTGTCCGTGGTCTAATCATTATTTGTGTAATCGTGGGCAAATTCCTTATTCTCTCTCTCAGTTTCCCCATCTACGATATCTAGTGTATACTTTCCTAAAAGACCTGAAAGGGAACTCTGGTGGCTTAATGGTAAGGAATTGTGCTGCCAGCAAAAAGGTCCACAGTTTGAATACACGTGCGACTTTGAGGGAAAAGACAGGCAATCTCCTCCCATGCCATTTACTGCTTCTGAAAACCTGCTGGAGGGTCCATTGTAGGTTGGTTCCCACTTGATGGTACAAAACAACACTACTGCCAATCAGTACTGAAGGATGGAGTTGGCCTAGTGGTAAAAAGCTGTGCTACAATCCTAAAGACACGTAGTTCAAATGATGGGCAATATGGGCCAGTTTCAACTCGATGGTTCACAACAACAACAACAACAAAAGGCTAAAAGATGTAAATGACATAGCCCACACAAATTGTTTGGCATGGTGCTTTATACTTAATTAGCACTTGAGTTTTAGCTCAAGTACCTCTAGTAACTCAAGCAACTCTAGTAACTCTTTGAGGACCTTATATGCCAAAATCTCACAAAGGCTGAATGTGAAAATTAGGCAAAAAGTTGGACATGACAACTCATTGGAGCCCTTCTGCAGAACTGAGGTACTTAAAGGACTACTAAAAAGACTAGAAGAAACACTAACCAGCTTTGAAGGAGATGAGTTAAGAGAGCTCCGAGTATAGCTCTGTGTCTCTCCTTTTCTGCTGACAGCACGCTGTTAGGCTCAGCTTCACCTTAGTCTTTCCAGAGGTCCCTCCCCCTTTTCCCCTTTCTTTCTTTTTCACGTTAACTTTTTTACATGACCTGCCTTTCACTAGCTATACCTCTGTTTTATTGCCTTAATAAACTTTTTTCAGTTGTTTTGCTAAAGAAAAAGGGAGAGAGAGAGTTGTGAATATGATCTCCCTATTTCAGACATGCAAACACCTTAACACTCCTAAGTACGTCCCGATTCACCAAACATAGTTCCTCTTCTTTCTGGCATATAGCCTCCTTGTTAAAACTACTATGTCTTATGGAATGCAAGATCCACCTATGTCCAATTCTCAGGAATCACACATGGAAGACAGTGGAGCACAAGATGAGAGGAGCTTGGGTCCCTGAATCACTGCGCAGAGGAGAAGGCTTGGGTCCCTGCATCACTGCATGGAGGGGAGGGCTTACCAATCAGGACATTCATGTGGACTCAGATGAGCAATAAATAATTGTGATATTCATTACACACTTTTGGATTTGTTTGAACAGAACAAGAAAATATTGTATGGTTTAAAATCAGAAAAGGTGGTCATGAGGGTTGTAACTGTTCTCCATACCTATTCAAACTGTACGCTGATAAACTAACTCAAGATGCTGGAATGAAAGAAATAATTAATCAACAAACAGTGTTATGACAGTAACACAACCCTGCCTGCTGAGAGTGAAGTAGACTTGAAACACTTACTGAAGATGACCAAAGATGGCAGCATTCACTATGGATTACATTTCAACATCAGGAAAACAAAAATGTTCACCACTGGATTTCAACAGGCAACATGGAGAAAAGCTTGAAGTTGTCAATGATTTCATCTTAATGGATCCACAATCAACACTCATGATAGCTGTTGTTGTTGTTGTTACGTGCCATCGAGTCGTTTGCAACTCATAGAGACCCGATGTACAACAGCCCTAAATCCTGCTCTATCCTGTGCCAATCGCACTGCCTCTGACACACCCATTCCCGATTACCCCAGTCACTGAATCGATCCACCTCATAGAGGGTCTTCCCCTCCTGCGCTATCCCTCCACTCTCCCAAGCATGATGTCCCTCTCTAAGGACCTGTCCCTCCTTACAACATGTCCAAAGTATGTCAGACGAAGCCTCAGAATCCTTGTCTCCAACGAGCAGCCTGGTTTAACCCTCTCCAAGATGAATCTGTTTGTTTTCTTGGCAGTACATGGTACATTCAATACTCTTCTCTAGCACCACAGCTCAAAGGCATCAATTCTCCTTCTATCCTCCCTAGTCATTGGCCAGTTCTCTGATGCATAACAAGTGATTGCAAAAACCATGGCCTGTATCAGACACACCTTAGTCTTCAGAGTGACACCATTGCTCTTCAGTACTTTAGAGAGGTCCCTAACAGCAGACTTTCCCATCAATACATTTTTTTTAATTTCCTGACTGCTGGTGCCAAGAGTGTTGACCATGGAGCCAAGCAAACTGAAGCTGTGAACAACCTCAATCTCTTTACCATCCATCCTGATGCTGCCAATTGGTCCAGTGGTGAGAATCTTTGTCTTCTTGACATTGAGCCTCAGTCCATACTGAAGGCTGCAGTCCTTGATAGCAGTAGTGAAGAAATCAAAAGATGTACTGCACTGGAAAAATCTGCTGCAGAGGACTTTTTTTAAAAAGCTAAAGAGAGAGGAGATGTCAGTTTAAGGATTAAGGTGTGCCTGATCCAAGTTATGTTATTTTCTTCTGCTTCCTAAGCATCTGAAAAAGACTGGAGCAGAACGGATGTCTGTGAATTGGATGCTAGCAAAGAGTGTCGACTGTCCCATGAACTGCTGAAAGAGCAAAACAGTCTGGAAGTGCAACAGGGGTGCTCCTTTCAGGGAAGGAGGATAAAACTTCATCTCCCATATGTTGGTCAAGTTGTCAGAAGAGGCCAGTCCTTGGAAAAAGACAGTATGCTAGGAGACATATAGAGCTAGAGAAAGGAAAGATGCTCAGTGAGATGGGTTAACACTAAGACCGCAACAATAGGCTTGAGTGTGGCAGGGATCATGAGGACAACACAGGAGAGAGTGAAGTTTGGATCAGTTGTTCACATAATCACTATGGGATTGACTGGAGAGCACCTAATAACAACAATGCTGTACAATGTTGTACTGTCGAGTAGGAACCGACCCAGAGCTGACCCTCTGGTGGGATTTCTTAATCACTGGGAGGAGACTGCCCATCCTTCTGCTGCAGAGCAGCTGGTGGCCTCGAACCATGTGCCTTCAGGAGTGCAGCGCAGCTTCTTGCCTCTAGGCCATTTGGAGCTCCCAGTAACAACAATATTACATCTAAATGGAGCTTTGGTGGCAATGTCAATAGGAAGTTGTGCAATAACCCAACGACCATGCCTCTCTGGCAGTTTGAATCCATCAGCAGCTCCTTGAAAGAAGGACAGACACAGTCCTGCCATGTGATCTACAGCCTTGGACACCCAAAAGAGGACCGACGATGAATCTGTTCCAACTCAATGACAGGAGTGAGTAAATGCATATAAACTTCCTAGTGCCACGGTGCATTATGTGTTGCATTGTTAATGGAAAGGTCAACAGTTCAACTCCATATGCTATTCCAAGAAAGAAATGAATGCACGCTCCTCCCATAAAGATTTACAGCCTCTAAAACTCAGTGGACGGTCGCTATGAGTGGGAATCTACTCAGTGGCAGTGGGTTTTGTAATAATCTATTAAGGAGCTCATAGGGAGCTTTGGTGGACCAGTGACAAGGACTTGCACTGCAGTCCCTTAAGCATACAGTTCGAATCCACCAGCTGCTCCACAGGAAAAGAACGGGTAATCTCTTCCTGTGAGAATTACTGCCTCTGAAAACCTGCTAGAGGGTCAGCTATGAATAAGTTCTGACTCAATGGCACAAACAACAACTCAACAAAATTAAGGAGCTCTGGTGTCATAGTGCGTTATTAAGACTACTCCTCCTGAAAAGACAGGCAGTCTCCCCTCATAAAGATGTACAGCATCAGTAGATTATAGTCTACTAAGTCTACTAAGAAAAACTGTGAGAATTACCAAAACGTGATTTGGAGACACAGATTGAAAGCTTAATACAGGCTTGCCATAGGACTTCAATCTGTAAAAAAAAAAAAAATCCTGCAGTATCTACAAAGTGCAATAAAACAAAGTATACCTATATGCTCCCTCAATTGCTTCTCTGGGCTAAGTTTCCTCAATTCTCCATTCCTCCAGTCCCAGATATGACACATAAAGACAGCTGGGTACTTACCCAATGCATGGATTGGTCTGGTATCGTGGAGCTGTATAGGAGAAAGGGGAGATGCTCTTGTCTACGAAAGAGCCAAATCCCAATCGGAAATTGCTGGTGAGCTTCCTCATCTCGTCAGCCAGCTTGGTGCCCAAGTTCCAGATGTTGTCCAAGTCATCCTTCATGGACAGGGAGAGATCCATCAGGTAGTACAGGTCCACGGGGTAATCCTCCACCTGGCGGACCTGCAGCTGGAAGGCAGTCTTGTTACCTGTGCCAACAAAGAGGACACGTCATTTTGAGAGGGTTGAGGGGATGGGTTTTGCTTTCAAAGTTAGTCTACTTACTTTTTGTTAGTGTTTGTGGGCCTTTCAGAAGAAAAAAACATTTTTTTTTCTCCTTGAAAATACAATGAATAAAAGGAATATAGATGTTGAGATGAGGCTTTAGGTTTTGCTCAGCAAAGAAATTCTTTCATAACCAGGGATCAGTTATCTGAGCTCTTAGAGGTGTTGTTTTCTTAGAGAGAGAGAGAAAAAAAGACCTGCAGCAAATTCCATGAGTATAGAAGAATGGATAGGGAATAGTCAATCCACCACATGCCAACCCCACAAGAAGGATCAGCCACGATGGTCACTCAGTGGGAGGAGACTGCCAAGGTCAATGTGAAATAAAAAGTAGGGGGAAACGTCACAAAAGGGAAGTATGGACAATGGTAAGGAAGAAGCGGGGTGAGGAAGATGTGCTAGCCAAAGGAAAGTGTGTGTGTGTATGTGCGTGTGTGTGTGGGGAATATAGTTTCTAAAATAACAACAGCATAACAAGGTAAGGAGCCACAAGGAGCTTTGGTGGCCTAGTGGTTAGGAGTTGCACTGCCAACCCAAAGGCACATGGTTCTAATCCAGCAGCTGCTCCTCTTCAATTTAGTCTCTGAAAACCCACTGGAAGGTCAGCTGTGAGTTGGTTCCAGATCAACAGCACATAACAACAAGAACAATATAACAAAATAGCCAATAGTGGAAAAAGGAACTTAATTTAAAGGAAGAGAACAAAGAACAAAGCCAGTGACTGGAATGTATGGACTTTCCTATATTCCTTCTACAGAGGGCACAGAGGATCCAGGTCAGGGTAAATAACCAGAGTACTCGGAACCAGGACAAGAAGAGTCTCTGAATCACTTCATAACCATTAAAAAGAAATCATTTAGAATCAATTTCAAGGCTCAAATCATACAAGGTAATTCCATCTGCTCTTGAGCTTACTGAATGCCTTTCAGGGGCACCAGGAAACATCCCATTTATCCCAGAACAGAGCTGTCCACACACATTTCATATCTGAACACATATTCTAGGTTTATAGATGCAATAGCAAAGGCATCCTCTCCTGCCCAAGGGATCCTCACCTGATTTACCTGCAACCAGATCTGTAAGCAAACAAGCTGTCGCCTCAAGCTGATGGCCAGCCATAGCTTCCTGCAGCGTGCAGGCTAAGGACCTCAATCATCTATGCTCCCACTCCTCCTTCCCACCTTCATCAAGCATACATAAAGAATCAAATGACCAAAATCTTCTGTCCAAGTTCCACAGCTGCCACTTTAATAGTTTGAAACCTAAGCCTTAGTTTCCTTAAATATACTAGTTGCCTTGAAGGCTATTCTTACTCAAAGTGAACTGCGAGCATGTCAAAGGAAAACTATGCTCCGCACCTATGGGTGGACTCGAACTTCCAACCTTTCCATTAGCACTCAAGTGCATTAGCCAGCAACTCCTCCTTAAATGTACAATGGAAATAATAACAACTACCACAGTGACCAATGGGCTCAAGTGTGTCAGAGATGGTGAGGTTGGCACAGGATAGGTCAGGGTTCAGATCTGTTGTTCACACGGTCGCGATGGGTCGTGCTCACCTTGACAGCACCTAACAACAGCAATAACACAACCACATGGACAGGGACCTCTGGTAGCCTAGTGGGTAAGGAGATGCACTTCCAACACAAAGGCAAGTGGTTTGAATCCGCCAGTGGCTCCATGGGAGAAGGATGCGCAATCTGCTCCCTTGCGACGTACAGACTCTGAAGACCCACTAACGGGTCATTAGGAGTGGGTTCCAGCTCGACAACAGGGTATAAGATGCCACACTGGTGGGATCTTTAGCGCTGTGATGCGCTCCTTGGGAAAGAAGAGTTTTTCAAGCAGTGGAGGCCGACACAAATAAGGTCTGGTTATTGTAATTATTATTTGCAAGCTAAGCGGCAGCTCCAAGCTATTGCCCCTGACTTGTCTGTGCGTGCCCTGTGCTGTCTCAGGACTGCTGTACTCTGGGTTGCCTTTTGGTATGAGTCTATTTTTAAAAACCACCAGTCTGACTCAAACGGAGGAATGTTCAAGATTTCTTCCAGAAAGCATTCTGGACTGTGGGGAGGGGAGTCCGTATCTGACTCCTATCAGGCACACAAGAGCAGGCCCCTCCACAGGGCCCCTCTCAGCCTTGAAGGCCACATCCTGCTGGGGCAGGGGAGCTCGGGGAGCAGAGCTGGAAGGAGGGAAAAGCTGAAGGAAGGAAGCCCCTCTTTTTTTCTTGAATGGAAAGACAATAGATTTCAAATCAGTAGAGTCTATGGTCTTGCCCTTTCTGCCCCATTCCATGGCCTTTTTATTTTTTTTTTAAACTAAGAAGTATATATTTGTATTCCATTCACACTGTGTTTTATAAAATTATTCACCATTGAACTATGTCCACCTTTATCCCATCTTTTCAGACCCCCACCCAATCTTTCCGATTTCTTTTACCCTCTCCCTCCATCCACCATATTGTGTCACCCTGTGATCCCCCGACGTCCACCCTCACCCATCTGTTCCCACCCTGTCCCTCCTTGAATCCCATATACATTTTACTAGTTATCTTTCTATTTTCCCAATAATGGTCTCATGCCATACTTGTCCTTATGAGACTGAGTTAGTTCACTCAGCATAATGCTCTCCAGTCACTTCCAAGTTATGCAGTATTTTTTGAAATCATTGCTGGGAATATACCACAATAATATATTTTTTTTAAATACTCGTTTATTTACAAAGTTCTTTTACATTGTTTTTCACACCGGATCTTTCCCATTTCCATGGAGACTTCTGCACTTTTTACTGCTTGCCCTTTTCTCCCCATATTCCTAGGTCCCCTTCCTTTTATCCAGAATCCATTTCCACTTTTTTAAATGGATTGTTGTTGTGTTGTTGTTGTTATGTGCCGTCAAGTCGCTTGCGACTCATAGCGACCCTATGTACAACAGCCCTAAACTCTGCTCTGTCCTGTGCCAATCGCACTGCCTCTGACACACCCATCCCGATTACCCCAGTCACTGAATCAATCCACCTCATAGAGGGTCTTCCCCTCCTGTGCTGTCCCTCCACCCTCCCAATCATGATGTCCCTCTCCAAGGACCTGTCCCTCCTTACAACATGTCCAAAGTATGTCAGACAAAGCCTCAGAATCCTTGCCTCCAAAGAGTAGCCTGGCTTAAACCTCTCTAGGATAAATCTGTTTGTTTTCTTGTCAGTCCATCGTACTCTCAATACTCTTCTCCAGCACCACAGCTCAAAGGCATCAATTCTCCTACTATCTTCCCTAGTCATTGTCCAACTCTCTGGTGCATAACAAGTGATTGCAAAGACCATGGCCTGTATTAGACACACCTTAGTCTCCAGAGACACACCGTTGCTCTTGAGTACTTTAGAGAGGTCCCTAACAGCAGATAATGAGTCATTAAAAGGCGGGCTCTTTACCTCTTTACAATCAGGAAATGAGGAGCTAGTTTGGCTCACAGAGGCTGGGAGGCATGCTCAGGGTGGGTAGAGAGCACTGGTCTTAAAGACGGGAGAGATGAGTTGTTCAGTTTTTGCCCCAGTAAAATGGGAGGATGTTAATTGCTACAGTTATTAAAAAAGCTTATAAACAGCGCACAAAAGCTCCTCTTACTCAGAAAAAGCTCTGGCCATAGGTCTCCCCAAATTAACTATTAAAGCAATTTCCTGTGAGGATAAAAAGACGGAAAATTCTTCCAGAAACTTGAGTTTGAATGGCTATCACCTTCGGCATTAAATGTAACTTCAAATTTTCCAGACATGAAGGCAAAGAGAGAAACAAGAAACGACAGATGTGTCTCTATATGCTCAAAGGCACAGGTTATCTACTCTAAAGTAAGAAATGCCTTGGCATTAAATTCTAAGAGAGAATGATCATTAAGAAAATGCAAGTGCCCACATGTGCGCACGCACACCCACACACACACACACCCCTCCACAAAGCGAAGATGAAAATGCTAATAAACATTTCCTTTAGTTTTTCTGAAAGGGAGGGAGACATAGGAAAAAGTAATATCTTTAAGGCTCATAATAAATGTTTACTGCTACCTCAAATATGCTTGATTGTTAATGCCACAAAGTCCTTAATGGGCTTTGGCATGATGGAATGTTCTGTCAGCAGATTTTAAAGGGGACAACATTCCTGCATGATGCTCAAAGGCCACGTTAAGCTGCCAGTGCACTAACTCCCCAACAAGGGAGGCACTTCCAGAGCCGGGGGACAGAAGTGAAGCTGCTTCCTGCTCATTCTCTACAGGGGCCCAGAGCGAAAGTCAGGGCCACACTGTTCACCTCGGGTACTCTTCCCGGTTCGCATGCAAGCATTCTTCCATTACATTGCTTTCCCAGAATGCCGTTCTCCTGCACCATCGGAAACTTTCAAGCAGCCACCGCCACCTGGGTGGCAAGGAGGGTGCAAAGCCAAGGTGCATGGTCTGTGCCTGTCGCTGGGACACCACTCCTGCCCACCTTTGCCGGGTGGTTTCTTCCTCCTCCCTCACTGCACAGGATCCTCCATTCCTCCCAACAATGGCAGGCTCAGGCCTTCCTTCAGGCTGCACCTTCATTTCTGGGGCCATGCCAGGTAATCCCTGCCTGGGGACCAGTGGGAGGATCAGAGAAACGGGAAAAGCAAACTTCTTAAATTTTTTTTTTAAAAAGGCTTATCTGCTCACACCTGTGAGGATTACGCTACTCCTGCAAGCAGCCCCCTCCCCCCCCTTTATCCTTCCGGCTTTTCCTGTTTCGAAAGCACCTGACTCAACTGTCCTTTGAACAGAATTCCTGCCACTGTACAACTTAAAAGCGTAAGTTTTCTTTTACAACAACAAAAAAGTTCAAGGTTTTTCTCACTGCAATCAAGTATCAATCAGCATTCTAGCTGATAAGTATTTTTTAAAGACTTATTTCTGCCCTCTTTCCAATTAAAAGCTAAGGACATACAAATGAGTTCTGATAACCTAGTGGCCTTCACAATTACTTGTTATGCATCCAAGAGCTGGACATGATGAAGGATTACAGAAGAAGAATTGATGCCTTTGAGTCGTGGTGCTGGAGAAGAGTTCTGAGCATACTATGGACTGCCAAGAGAACTAATAGGTCTGTCCTGGAGAGGGTGAAACCAAGCTGCTCTTTGAAGGCAAGAATTTTGAGACTCTGTCTCACATACTTTGGGCATGTAGCCAGGAGGGACCAGTCTTTGGAGAAGGACATCATGCTTGGAAGGGTCGAGGGACAGCACAGGAGAGGAAGACCTCGAATGAGATGGGTTGATACAATAACCGGGGTAATCAGGGTAGGTGTGTCAGAGACAGTGAGATTGGCTCAAGACAGAGCAGGGTTCAGAGCTATTGTGCATAGGGTCGCTGTGAGTAGTAGTAGACTCAACAGCACATAACAAGGACATACGTTTCTTGGTCGTTGGAAGTAGAGAACCTCAGCTAAAATATTTGGGTTTGGGGTGGTTGTTTCTTTTATCTAAGAAGACTGATTGCTGTTCAACAGTTAGAACAATGTAGTGTTGTAACAATAATGAGTTTCACTATCACAAAATAAATGAGAGCGGGTTATGATTTGTCACAATCCACATGACCTTTCTGAACTACAAAGAACAACACAAAAGGAGGAAAATGTCCAAGTTGGCTAGGTGGTAACTGGTCTACAGGTGAAGAGGTCCCAGGTCCTAGTGTAACTTTACCAGGTGACCATCTAGCTCTTCTGTTCACTACAGCAGAAGGGCTGCTGTTAGACGTCATCCAGTCAACTATGACTCATTATGAACAACCGATCTGAGCAACAGATCTGAACCTTGCTCTATCCTCATTATTGATCTGATATGCTCCAGCCCATTATTATAGTTACTATGTCAATCAAAAGCCTGGAGGGCCTTCCTCTTCCTCTGACTTCCCCCTTTCCTAGCATGATGTCTTTTTCTGAAGACTAGTCTCTTCTGAAAACATGCCCAAAGTATGTGAGACCAGTGGAGGCTAACACAATGGCCAGAAAAGCCAATTTTCAAGGGTTCTGACACCACCATCATCCATTCAGTACTCTTCTCCAGCATTATAACTCAAAGGGGCTGGTGAGTTCAAACTGCTGGCCTCGAGGTCATTGGTGGGTATGGTCTCCAGTCACCTTAACTGCAGACACATGGTCTTGCTTTTCACACTGAGAAATGGCGGTGGAGCAACTGTGAAGACACTGTGAGAGACAGTGTGGAGAGAGGGTGAAGAGACTGTGGCACTGCTGTAAAGTAACTGTGGTAAGATGTAACCAGAAGAACCTTGGAGATAGAGCCCTAGTTAAAAGTTTTGCTTGCTGGATGACTGAATGAAAAGCTAATTTATAACTGCTCTGAGATAAAGTTTGCTGGATGACTGAGGAGACCTGAGGTTTATTTGTGCTGTTGAACAGAAGCTAGACTTTTCACTTACTGACTAAGTACTATGTGAATTAATTGAAGAATTATGCTTGAAGAGCAACAATGTCAGTCTGGAGACTAAGGTGTGTCCGATACAGGCAAGGGGGACCAGTCCTTAAAGAGGGACGTCATGCTTGGGAGGGTGGAGGGACAGCGCAGGAGAGGAAGACCCTTGATGAAATGGATTGATTCAGTAACTGAGGTAATGGAGGTAGGTATGTCAGAAACAGTTAAGATTGGCACAGCATAGAGCAGAGTTTAGGGCTATTGTACATAGGGTCGCTATGAGTTGCAGGCAACTTAATGGCACATAACCACAAAAACAACAATCTGGTTTGGGATTGCAGGACTAAACCTGGATTTTCACTATGAGGTATTCTTAGCTTCACCCACTCCCTATTTTCCCTAATAAATCCCACAATTGTAAGTAAAGTCTATGAGTCAAGTTGCAATGAACATTGAAACCAAGTATTGGTAGAAACAGGTGCAGGAGCATGTCTGGGAACGTAGAACCACGTAGCTATTCATATGGTGCTGTGGATGTTACTGATGAGGAAAGATCCCATTTATGAAGCAAGTGTAGGTCAGGCTTGGCCACTCTCACATTGCATCCACTCCTTTGAAATCCACAGACTGCAAAAAGAACAAACAGGAATGTCTTGGGGCAAGTGCAGCCAGAGAGCTCCTTGGAGGCAAAGATAGCAAAGCTTTATCTCACATACTTTGGGCATGCTGTTATGAGAAGCTATACCTTGGAGTAGGACATCATGCTTGGAAATATGAAGAGTCAGGGAAAGAGGAAGGCCCTCAACCAAATAAATTGGCACAGTCACTGCAGCAAAGGGCACAAGTGTGTCAGAGATTGGGAGGATTGCACAGGATGGGAGAGCGTTCAGATCTGTTGTTCATAGTTGACTCAACAGCACCTAACAACAACAAATCTCTGAAAAGCAAGGAAGAAGCCTGATCATCTTTCTCTTCAAATTCCCATATCCTTAGGCCATACAGATTACAGCCCTAGAAGCCTTTTGGAGCATTTCTGCATGTGGCCAGGAGAGACCAGTCCTTAGAGAAGGACATCGTGCTCGTCAGTGAGACTGGCTCAGGACAGGGCAGGCTTCAGAGCTGCTGTACACAGGGTTGCTATGGGTCATGGGTGACTTGACGGCACATAACAACAATAACAACAACTATAGTATCACTATTATTGGATATCAATGAGTTTACTTTCGGTAATCACCCAGTGCTTCAAAACTACCTCAAGCTTCATATCATCTCAATAAACTTTATTCTAAAGTTTATGTCCTTTCTTAAAGATTTCCAATTTCTTTGTTAAGGGGTATTATTTTTTTATCCTTACTGAAAAATGTCCAGTATTTTAAATGGAATTGAAAACATAATCTTGTGTTTATACAAAATCCTATGCAAAGTGGAGGGTGATTTTTCTTCTTCCTCCAGGCTTCTCCTTAAAAAATAACTCTGTGGTCGTGACATACCATTCATATTGTGCTGGCAAGTTGCTCAACAACTATCTATTAGGAGGTATGGGGGAGGAGCTGGGGAGGAGGCACAAAAGCATTCTGAAAAATATGAAGTAGAAAAAGTCAATCACTACACACATCTAAAATGCCTCCTAAGAAGCAAGGGCAAAGAGACGCAGGACAAATATATTTGGTTAAATGGAAAGTCTGCTAAGTGCAACAAATATATCATCTGTCCTCCCCCCTCACAAAGAAATATATATCTGAAATTTACCTGTGCTTGTTTTATAGACATTAATATTATGCTAATCCCCACGAGGCACCATTGGGTTCAAGCGCTTTTGTTGTTGTTGTTACGTGCCGTCGAGTCACTTGCGACTCATAGCGACCCTATGTACAACAGCCCTAAACTCTTGCTCTATCCTGTGCCAATCACACTGCCTCTGACACACCCATCCCGATTACCCCAGTCACTGAATCAATCCACCTCATAGAGGGTCTTCCCCACTGAATCAATCCACCTCATAGAGGGTCTTCCCCTCCTGCTCTGTCCCCCACCCTCCCAAGCATAATGTTCTTCTCCAAGGACCGGTCTCTCCTTACAACATGTCTAAAGTATGTCAGACAAAGCTCCAGAATCCTTGCCTCCAAGGAGCAGCCTGGTTTCACCCTCTCCAGGATGAATCTGTTTGAAATACATTTACATGATTCTAGACCTTCACATTTCACTAACAGTTCTTTTCCAGTCTTCTTTTCTAAAGACTGGAATCACTCATGGTCTGGGTATGTCTTCATAGGGCAGCTAGTCTGTCCATCATCATGAGCCCCTGGTAGTGGTCACCCATCATTACACCTTCACAGGACTGGAGCAACACACAATCCCACACTCTGATTCTGAATAAACAAAGAATCATGTTTTCCATTTTATTTCCAATACTGGGCACTTTATGACAATGCTCAGCAGGCGAAGCAATGACACCAATAAAACGGTTTTGTGTTGTTGTTTTTTCAAATTGGCGTGAGAGGCCTTTATGCATTCATGAGCACTGAAACTTCCATTTTTTAAATTACTACTTTATCTCCTCTTTGGGATTGTTTTAAAGGCCAGTCACCAAATCTCACCAAAACCCAATCTCTCTCCCTCACAGCAACTCTTCCATTCTAATTGAAAAACCTGGTATTATTAAAACTATGATGTTTTGGCCTTCGTGAGGCGTACAATTCTTTCTTAACACGTTGCCGCACACTTTTAAATTGACGACTGTGCTTAGAAACACATTTTACCACCACTTGCGACAACATATTAAGCAAAATTTACCATAAAAGAATAAGGAACTTTTCTAGCAGAGAAATTTGTAGGGAATATTTCTAGCAGAGAGCAAACACCACAAGCTTTAAGAATGATTCTAGGGGGAGCTCTGATGGCTTAGTGGTAAGAAGCTGTACTGAAATTCCAGAGGAATGCAGTTCGAATCCACCAGATGCTCTGCTGGAGAAGGAGGGATAATCTCCTGTACCAGCCAGATCCGATTTGAGGGTACACACACACACACACAAAATTAAAAAAAAAAAAGAAGGATTCTAGATAAGGAGTTCCAGAAACACACAAGAAACCTCTCTTCTGGAGACGCTGAAGGCTACAAACTCATCTGGAGGTATAAATTTTGGTCCTGTTTTCAAAGATTACCTGCTAACCAAAGATGGTGGTGGTTGTGTGTCTTTTAGCCAAAATCAACTCACAGCTGACCCTCAAGTGGATTTCCAGAGGTTGTAAACCTCATGGGAGGAGACTGCCCATCTTTCTCTCAAAAATCAACTGATGGATTTGAACCACGTGCATTTGGGTTGGCAGCGTAACTCCTTACCACTAGGTCACCAAAGCTCTTGGACCAAAAGGTTGGCAGTTCAAATACTTTAGCTGTTTTGTGGGTGAAAGCAGTCTGTAAAGTCACAGCCTGGGAATCCCTCCAGGGCAGCTCTCCATGGTCTTACGAAGTTACCATGAGTCAGAATCCACAAAACGGCCATGAGGGTGCCTTTGGTTTGGGTTGTTTCCTGAGTAAAAGCAATATATAATTACAAGTATAGCATGATTATGATTATGTGAAAAAAAATGAACGAATATGGATAAACACAGAGGATATAGCAAATGTAAAATAATATTGTGTTGAGGTGGGTGATTTTTCAACAACATAGACCACCATTATATCGTGATAATAATAAGATACATCACTCACATTGCTTGGCAGCCATTCTTACACACAATGTTCCAAAGTCTTAGTAGTTTACAAGGACTCTTAAATCCCCTTCTAGGTCAAACCTCTTGGCCCTAAGCCTGTGGTCACATTAGTAAATGAGTTCTTTTTCCTCCCCGGAGGGCAGCATTAGACAACTGCCTACATAAAGGCTCAGTCCACCCAATTTATCTGTACATACCATTTTGTAAGTGTTCCCTTCCTTTTCTCTCTCAAAATGCTATCTCACTGAACAAAGGCTTAGTGTCTCTTGCAGTGAGATGACCAGTAAAAATAGTAACTTCAATTAATCTCAACACTGATCCCTTAGCAAGCCAATAGCCTGTACTTCTTTATCCAGAAGGCCCTTTTAACCCCTTTCGGTTGTTTTTCTCCAAAACAATACACCTACTATTCCTCATTTACTGCTTATTTCATTATCTAACACTTTACATTTATGATAATGTTGTTGTTGTTGTTATGTGCTGTCGAGTCGCCTGCGACTCATAGCGACCCTATGTACAACAGCCCTAAACTCCGCTCTGTCCTGTTCCAATCGCACTGTCTCTGACACTCCCAACCCAATTATCCCAGTCACTGAATCAATCC
>NW_006399782.1:5082389-5087949 GCF_000299155.1 Elephantulus edwardii | reverse complement strand
TTTGAGGCTTGAACACTAATGAACGAAGGCCAGATGAGTTGTGGGAGGATATCAAGTGTATCACCCAGGAAGAGTGCAAACGGTCATTGCAAAGACAGAAGAGGAAGAAAAGGCCAAAATGGATGTCAGAGAAGACTGATTTATTATAATAGTTTAAAAAATCTATTAACTCTTTTGTGCATTCATGAGGCATCAAGTATGGTGGTTAACAAGCATCTTCTGCCTTAAAAAGGGGTCTCTAAAGCCCAAAAGCATAAAGTTCCTAAGAGACAATCTGGGATCATAGGAAGTCTCAAGTCTCAGTGACACACTAGGCCCTCAAGGCTTGTAGGAGCAGAAGTGGAACTCTGAAGGTGGGCCCAGGACGGAACCTCTGACTCTGCACAGGAGGAAGGGGAAGTGGTTCACTGTGACACCATGGGATTGCCCTGAGCAGCCATCAGTGCCACAGCAGCTACACACATGGCCTGGCGCTGGGTAGAGTGGACTCTGCACTCGTGTGCTAAATCCACTCCCACAGCACTGAAGAGTGTCCCCTCAAGCCAAGATCTCAGTGGTTCCAGAATCTGCATCTCTGGCCACTACTCTTTGAAAAAACTTCTCAACTGTATTTCTCAAAATTGTTCCATTTAAAACCCCTGTGAAGAATGAAGATTATGTGCCAAGAATAGAAGATGCTGAAGGGTAGAGGAATGTGTCCAGGGTCTCTAAGTTAGTGACAAAGCCAGAATGAAAATGCAGGATGGTCGATCCAACCCATGATCTTTTCATTTTTTTTAAGCTGCTCTAAAGTCTAAATAAAATTCAATGCTGTCAAGTCAGAACTGACTCATAACTAACTGTCCAATAGGTTTTAAGAGGCTAAAAATCACAGAGGAAGAGAATACCCATAATTCTCCCTTAGAGCAGTGAGTGGATTCAAATCGCCTACCTTTGAGTGGGCAGCAGAACTCCTTACCCACTAGGCCACCAGAGACTGCAAGGTCTAAATAAGCCTTCTAGAAAGAGACTTAAAATTGTTTCCTAAACAACAGGGTAAAAGAAAAGGCTAAAACTCAGTAGACTTTTGGGGGGAAACTGCTCCCTTTGCAATAATGTAATACTTTCCAAATTTAGTCTTACCCATAAATAGCCACCTCAATCTCAAGAATCCTGATATTTAGAATATTAGATGAGAAAAATAGTGAACTGGAACTGGTGAGCTCGAGCAAAAGCTTTGCAGACACAAAGACCTGGGATTGGATCAAACTTGGCCACTTACTAACTAGGTGATCTTGAGCAGGTCATTTTCTCCGATGTAAAATATTACTACCCACCTCTTTAAAGTGCTAAAGAGAAAGGATGTCAGTTTAAAGACTAAGGTGCACCTGAGCCACACCATGGTATTTCAATTGCTTAAGCAATGAATATCAAAGTTTAACAATGAATAGGGATGACTGAAGAACTGATATCTTTGAATTATAGTGTTGCCAGAGCAGTGAATACTCCAAGGACTGTCAAAAGAACAAACACATCTGTATTAGAGAAAGTGTAATCAGGGTGCTCCTTAGAGGTTAAGAACAGTGAAGCTTTGTCTTACATATTTTGGTCATGTTGTCAGAGGCACTAGTTCTTGGAAAAAGACATCATCATAGGAAAAGCAGAGGGCCAGAGAAGGAAAGGAAGATCCTCAAGGAGACGTACTGACTTGGTGAACAATGGGCTTGAGCATGGTGGAGACCCTGAGGATCACACAGGCCAGGGGGCAGTTTCAACTTGTTGTCCACAGAGTTGTTATGAGTAGTAGTGACTCAATGGCACCTAACTACAGCTTTAGTGGAGGTCAAGCATTTGGCACATAATGTTCTGAAGCCATTGAGTCGGAACTCACTCTTAGCTAACCTTCCTAAGTAGCACAAATGGTTTGTTCTCAGTAACTAACCCAACTAACCCATAGGATGATGGTTCAAACCTACACATGGGTCTGGTATAAGAAAACTCAGTGATGCTTCTATAAAGATTATGTTGTTATGGGTCGGAACCTATAGGTGGCCCTCCAGTGGGTTTTCAGAAGTACTAAATTGCATGGGAGGAGATCACCCATACTTCTTCCATGGAAGAGCTAAGGGATTCAAATTATGTACCTTGAAAGTGGCAGCATAGCTCCTTACCACTAGGCCACCAGAGCTCCCTATAAAGTTTGTTGTTGTTGTTGTTGTATAGCCAGAACCAACACATAGCTGACCCTCTGGCAGGTTTTCAGACATAGTTAATTGCACAGGAGGAGTTTGCCCATCCTTCTCCCACAGAGCAGCTGGTGGATTTGAATCTCGTGCCTTTGGGATTGCAGTGCAGCTTCTTACCACTAGGCTACCAGCCACGAAAAACCCAAGGAGCAATTCTACTCTGTCATACATGGGGCTGCAAAAAGTTGGAATCAACTGCGTGGCAATGTTTTTACGACTTTTTAGGTAGTAAAAACTGTTGTTTCCCTCTAAACCTCCCCTTATATCACAATTCACTGTAGGTCTCACAAGGGGCACAAACCAAAACATCTCACAGAGGCAGCACAAAACAAAACATCTCTGCTTTTAAAGTTTTCCCTTGAGAATGACAATGATCTGAATGCAATGCCTTATGGTGGGGAGGGGAGAAATCTTAAAAGGAGCATTTGTTCTTTCACAACCTGCTGTAACTGATATCTTCCTGCACAAAATAAAACAATAAACAAAATTTAAAAAACCCACAATAAAATTTTAAAAAAACACACAATAAATAGAATTATTCCACCCATCATAAGGCTTCAAGTGTCAGATAGTTAAAACCAGCAAAGGCGCACAAGTCCTAATCTACTTCCACTGAGCCTTGAACTCTGCTTCCTGCAATGCATGCCCCTCACCAGGAGCCCCTTCTGACTCTTGTCTTAGCCTGAGGGGTTTATTTGCTCTTCTCTGCCTTAACTGAGGCACATCCCTTCATTAACTTGTCTCACCCTCCCCTCATGCAATTTCCCGGGCTCATGGCATCCTGTCCACTCTGAGGACAACTCACCTGGCCGCAGGTACACAGCAACCTCCTGCGGCGTCATCTGAATGACATCTGAGCCGGAGGAGCCAGAGCCCTTGCTGCTAAGAGGCTGGTTCCTCAAGACATGAGTGCTGCTGGCTGGGCTCTCGATCTCGTCCTCACATCCATTTTTGAGGAGGTTTTCCCTCAGGTCACACCGGGAGGTGACTGACCGCAGGCTGCTAAAGTCCTGTGCAGGGAAACAGAGAAAGCACAATGCAGTCAGGGCCTCTGCTCAGGAGAACGCTCTCAGGCTGTAGACTCAGCACCATCTGGTTGACCTTAAACCCATCACAGTTACATTTTCTGTGTTCTGAAAATGGCTGAAATGATAATCCCTAGCTCTAATGCTTCTCCAAGTATTACGAGCACTCACTGAGACCCTGGTTATGAAAGCACTTTATAGAGCGTGAACACCTAATAAAAATGTTTGTTTTCATGGCTTTTTTAATAGTCAAATGATCCTAAAATACAAATGCTCCTAACTGCTGACAAGAATAGTAGGGGAAAGTAATTGAAACAATCCAACACTGTTTCAAGTAAAATCTCTAAACATTATAAAAGTGGCTCACTCAGACAATTGAGAGTTAACTTTTGAGCTGCTTTTGCAGGCACAAGGCATGGCACCAGGATTCTAGAGAACAATGTGGAAGCTCAAATGAGACCCTTTGACCTAGTGGTCTATTCCTGGGAATTTATCACAATAATAAAAACAAAGGAGAAATTCTCTAAGAAGATACTTATTGTTGTTTAGTGCAATCAAGTCGAATGGAACTCATAGCAAGCCCACTTGACAGCGTAGAACCACCTTGCAGAGTGGCATGATGTGGGCCATTGAGTCAGAAGTGGCCCATAGCTGACCGTCCTGTGGGTTTTCAGAGGCAGTGAATCTCATGGGAGAAGACTGCTCACCCTTCCCCCACTGAGCAGCTGGTGGATTCCAACCAAGTGCCTTTGGGATTGCAGCACAGCTTCTTACCAGTAGGCCAGCAGATCTCCCTATAGGGTGACTAATAGTGATAAGGAATTATGCTGTGAACTCAAAGGTATATGGTTCAAGTCCACCAACTGCTCTGTGGGAGAAAGATGGAAATCTTCTCCTATGTGATTTACTGCCTCTCAAAACCCACTGGTGGGTCAGCCTTAAGTTGATTCTGACTTGGCAGTACTCAACAATAACAATCTTTATGAAAATAGATTTCCAGGATTTCTCCCAAAACGCTGATGGGTGGGTGTGAGCCATCAGCTTTTCAGCTTAGTTGTTTCTATCAGTGCTTCTTAAGAAGATATGTACTATGCACGCCCATGTTTCTCGTGGCTTTGTTCATGATAGCAAGGAGCTGGAAACAACCTAAGTGCCCATCAACAAACGAATGGATAGAGAAGCTGTGGTATAGTCACACAATGGAATACTACGCTGCATTGAAAAACAAGGAACTCATGGAATATTATTCAAAATGGGTGACCATGGAGGACATTATGCTGAGTGAAGTATCTCAGTCACAAAGGGACAAATACTGCATAGTGCCACAGTTGTAAAACAGGACTGACATCAGTGTTGGAGAGAGACTGAGAAAGATGGGATAAAGTATACTGCATTGAAACAGATGAGGGAGAAAACTGTTTAAAAGGGATATGTTATTAGGTATTTTGTCATGACAGGAGTCCAGAGTGAAGGCTGCATAGTGGAGTGGACCTGAGGGGAGGGACTGTAAAACAATGGGGGAACTTTTCCAAGAGGGTAGTGTACTGAGGGGAAGGGGGTACAGGGAGAAAAGTGCAACAATGAATGAATGGAAATCCAAAGTCTCTGTAAATTTTCATTAAAATTAATTAAAAAAATGATAAAAAAAGAATATATGTACTAAGGAGCATAGGGTCACTCACGCTCACTGCACAATGAAAATGTGGAAACAGCCTACATGCTCATGATTGGATGAGTGGATCAACAAGATGTGACACACGGATACAAATGCATATTGCTCAGAAAGAGAAATGAAGTCATAATATATGCTACAACAGGGACAGAGCTGGAGAACAGTATGCTGACTGAAATTAGCTATTCATAAAACGTCATTTATAAGGTAAATTATTTGTAAGACCTCATTTAAATAAAAAGATAAAACAGGAAAATGTTTAGAGTTCAAAATTTGCTAGTGGTTACCCAGGACAGAAAGCAAAAAGGCACTGCATACAGAGCACTGACTTTTCATTTAAGATGATGGAAAAGTTTACTGATTAAGAGTAGGGTTGGAATGGACAGAAAACCTCATAAGCAGTTCCTTATTTCACCTCTACCTTGCATGAGAACTTCCGAGTTGTAAAACAACCCAGTGGTAGATGGATTTGCTCCAGGACTTAAGAAGCATAAATGACATAGCTGAGCCTCTACATCTTGTGGTTCCTAACCTCTACACTATAATAGACAAAGTGTTAGTCTATACGCCTTTTATTGTAACTTTTATTGTAACCTTCCCTCTGTAACTTGATTTGTGCCACTATTAGAACCTCTACT
>NW_006399782.1:5072608-5081994 GCF_000299155.1 Elephantulus edwardii | reverse complement strand
GGGAGGAGGGTAGAGAAAACAGTGCAACAATGAATGAATGAAAACCCAAAATCTCTGTAAATGTTCATTAAAACTAATAAAATTTAATAAAAAAAGTCATCTCAAAAAAAAAGAGTAGGGTTGCACAGACAACATTAACTAATGTCAGTTAAGTTGTATAGTTGTAAAAAGTTGGATTGACAAATGCTGTGTAACAGATACATTTATAACAACAACAAAAGTGGCTGCTTAGCTATTTCTGAACGATCACTTTGGTATGGAAGTCTCAGGCCATGATTTCATACAGCATCCCAATTAATTGGCCTAGAATGTATAGAGCCTTTTTCTTGCCTCCTAGTTCAGTGGGTACTGCCTGAGGTCTAAAAGTTTACAATGGTTATCCAGGATACAACTGGTCTTTGTTCACCTGGAGCAAGAGAGGAAGAAAGTCAGGCATATGAGGAAGAAATGGAATGGAGGCTACTTCCTCCAAACACTAGAAGAGACCATGAGACCAGAGGAAGTCAATGATGCCCAATTACCACTACTAAGAATTCGATCCAAGATTATACAGGAAAATACTGAACAAAAGAAAGAAAAGTGAGAACATAATTTAATGGTCTCATGGAATCCTGCATTTTTGGAGCCACAGAAGTTGGATAGATGCCCAAAACTACTGCCCAAAGATAATCTTTAAACCTTGAGCCAAAATATTCCCTGAGGTCTTCTTAAAAACCAAACAGCAGTTTAACTTGTAAATGTCTCTCATATGCTCTTTAAAGATCTATTTATACGGGTTCAGATAACAAAAGCATCTCCAAAAGTTAGAGGCAATGAGCTTAAGTTAACGGGAAGGAACAACTTGGAAAAGGAGGGTTCATAGCTGCCCAGTATGAAGAATGCGATCAGTGTCACTGAATTGTATGCAAGAAATTGTTGAATTGGTATATATCTTCTGTGTATGTGCTCAGCAACAACAAAAAAATAATTTTTTAAAGGAAAAAAATCATATTTACTATAGTGTTACTTACAATTGCATACTCTCATAGGCTTTTAAGTCTAAATCCCTAAATCATAAAAAATATGATGCATCGCTTCATGTCATCACGACACCCTATCGAAGGAACCAGTCAGCTAACACCAGCCCTGGTGCCTCACTTTAATAGATGATATCGTCAAGCATCAAGCAAGAAGATTGAGCGGAAATTTCACAGATCATTCACACCAAGGAGAAAACAAAATAAATCTACAGTAGGATTGGACAGAAAAATAAAATGTAAAGCCAGTTGTATAGAAGGCAAGAACTAAATAGTTATGTTTCTTCTGTAATAAAGAGATACTGATAAGAAAACTCTCTCTTTGCTTAAATTGTACTTGGAATAAGACTGGGCATCAAAACATGTCAACATAATCTGGGGCACTGGGCATTGGGAGCATTAACTTTTAAAAAATAAGTTGTTGTTGTTGTTGTTGTTGTTGTTGTTAAGTGCCATTGAGTTGTAGATGACTCATAGCAACCCTATGAATGAAAGACCTGAAAAATTGCATAACTTTCATTGCTTCTCCAGGTTCATAGGGTTTCTGGAGGCAAGCTATTTCAGAAGTGGATGCCACTCCTGCTTCCAAGCTTGTTTAATCGGGGAGCTCCACCAAACACTGTCCACCATGGATAACCATTATTGCATTTGGCACATCAGTGTCACAGTGTTCAGCATCACAGCAACCACGAGTTACCTCTGCGCAGCAAATGGACAGAACAGTGTTATACAACCTAGAAGAATGTTTGACCAAAAACAATTAAAACTTCTGAAGCCACACAAATTTTCAAAGGCTGTAGGTCTGCCCATGCTTCAGGTTCTCATTGGTTCCCAGCAAGAGGCATCCAGCCAGCCCAATAGGACCCAGAGACTTTCCATACCAACAGAGAAAGAAAGTTAAAACTAAGTACTATGAGGAAAAAACAACTAAGTACTTTGTTATAAAATGTGGTATCTATAGCTACTGATTTATTTTTCCACAATAGAGGTTTTTCAGTGGTTTTGGTTGTTGTTGGTTTGTTTGTTTGTTGTGGGTTTTGTTTTTGTTTTTTTTTAAAGGGTTGGTTTTTTTCCCCTAAATCCTGGGCAAAACAAACTCAGGATTCCTTCTGAACACCCTTTCATTGATTGGAGTGGAAAACAAGATTGAGTATCTCCAGCTGGTTGGATGCCAGTGCTGTACTAAACAATTCTTGTAATAGTTGGAAGAGTTAGAACATTAATCTTGTCTCTACCCTTGGTAATGCTTTGCCAAAAGATCTCAGATGAGTCAAGTGTCCCCCTGACCTCTTTGTTAGAAGTCAGTCTGCTGGCAGAGACATAGTATTCTGAGGGGACACCCTCTTCCTCATTCTCTAGGATGCATAAAGTAGTCAGTGCTCTTTAGAATCTTTGCAAGATCCAAATCAAGATGTTTTTTTCAGTATTTTTAAATAAAGTAAAACCAATCAAGCAAAAGTTATACTACGGTGTTCTAAGCCTCTGTGGTAGGTTTTTATTTGTTTGGTTTTTAACCAAATGCTTTTTTAAAATCTTTTCATTGAACCCTTGAGGATCTTACCTGTGAAATGCTCAGGACTGTAAGCAAATAAACATGCAGACCCACAGCTACCAGGTATGAGGCAAGGCTATAAGCAAGTATATCCGTATCTGTAGCTACTAGGTATGAAGTAAGGCGATTGTGGATCACACACAAGATTCTAAAGCTAGCATTTTCAAACTGGGCTCCAGACAGCCAACCCTGGCTTCTGAGGCAGCAGCTCTAACAGAAAAAACGAAGAAAGCACAGGGAATGGGGATGGGCATCAAATTCCTGACAACGCTGTACATATCAGTCAGCTGGGAGCCCAGAGCAGAAGGAGCTGATTATCCATCCAGAACTTGAAGGGCTTAAGAGTTACCTGGCGAGAGAATTTCTGTGCTTCTTGGTAGCCAACTAAGCCTTGCTGTCCAGGACCTCCAGTTCTGAAGAGCTGGTTATACGTGGCCTAGTGCTCAAGATCCAGACTGAACCTGTCCTTATCAGTCCTTCGCATAGTCCACTGCACTGCAAGGCTGGCAACGGAAGAAGCTTCTACCTCCTCAGAACTACCGGGTCTCGACGCTCACCCATTGGTCTGAACCACCTTCAAACTGGGAGAAGTGTGGTCCCAAAGCCAACCTGGTTTGCCCTGAGCAGGAGGCAGCTGCGTGATACTTTATCCATAAAGTATCCATGATACTCTTCTTGGAAATTCCCTGCAGGTTAATCATTGTAAAATCACCCCCATCACCAGCAGCAAACTTCACCACAGCTTCCCAGTCACCTTGACCACAGGCATTCTTAGTCTATGAGTTAGTACGCTAAAATAATCTGCTAGAACTTGCTTCCAATGACCAAGAGCCTATTCCAATAAAAATTCCCAGCTCTTCTACCACTCTTCAGCTAAGCCTGGGTTTTGTGTTTTTATTTTTCATTCTTTACAGACAGAGATTTTTCCCTTACAGACACTACTGGACTTCTGCAGGGCCACTTGTTGATCAAGTAAGATACACCTACAAGGATTATCAAACCCCAAAACAAACCTATTGCAGCTGCCGGGTTGACTGTAACGCAGAGCAGCCCCACAGCACAGCAGGCATGCCCATGGGGTTTGTAAGGCTATCGTCTCTATAGAAGCCACCCGTCTCATCTTTCTCCTGCAGAGAGGCTAGTGGGTTCAAACCACAGACCTTTTTGGCTTATAACATAATGCTTTAGCCACTGTGCCAGCAGGACTCCTTTCACCAGGGTTATCCACAAATTCAAAGCCAAGATCATACATCCAAGACCTGAAGAATTCAGAGGCAATTACATTGGTGGAGCCGACCTTCCCATCTGTACTCCTGCAGCCCCAAGGTTTCTTTCTTCTCTTGGATTTCAGGAAGGCAGCCCTCTTCATGCTCCTCATTGATAGCATTTTCCACTCATTCCTCAGGCTGGGGTAAAGCCTCAAATCCAGAGCACACCATTTCCGTGAAATCTGCTGCACCAACAGGGCCAGGGGGGCATGAATTATTCCTAGCCTGTCACCTGGTGGCCAGTGCCAGAGTCAGCAAAGATCACTCTAAAAGCTGACAGATAAAGTAAACCCAGAATGACTTCAAAAGGATCACATCACAGCTTCAGCTTTACAGGGCAGCAAGGGATGCTGTCCTGAAGGGGTATTTGTACCAAACTAAGATTTATTCTCATCGCCATCCATCTGTGAGGCCAGTTGGTCAGTCTTTGCCTATTTCATGAGTTTCCAATCCTTGCTCCTAAAGGCAGGCTATTAATAGTTGGTTTCACTTGTATAACAATATATGATTAGGTATTATTGTCATCACAAGAGTCTAGAAGGAAAGTTGCATAATGGATTGTATAACAAAGAAAGAATTTTTTTTTTTTTTACTTTTCAAAGAGAAACACAAACTGGGGGGAGGGGAAGGCAGGGAGGAAAGTGTGCAGCAATGAATGAATGGATATCCAAAGTCTCTGTAAACTTTCATTAAAATTAATTTAAAAAAATAGCTTCACCGATGCCTGACAGTCTTTGAGAGCTCTTGACCCCGTATTTCAGGTCCTGTCATTGTCCTAGAGCTTAGAGCGTTGAGGGTACCAGCTTTGGTATCACTGGGCAAGGCAGTTTAGAGGAGCCTTTTGGAGCCGAGGCGTCCACTTCAACAGTGGATTTCCACAAGAGTTACAGATTGCACTCACATGGAGACTGAAAACAGCCATTCCTAGCCATAGATTCTTGGTGTCCAAGAAAGCTGGGCTCATTCATGACTACTGAGTTCTACAGCAGCAAACAAACACGGGGCCCTAAAAGCGCCTTCCTTGTACTTAGTATTTCTTTGCGACCCTAAATGCAGACGCCTTCCTCCGACCTACCACACTTGCTGTTTTTGTTGTTAAGTGCCATCAACTCCAACCAAGAGCGAACTTATATACAACAGATTGAAACCCTGTCTGATTCTGCACGTCCTCAAAATCCCCGCTGTGCTCAAGGCCATTGTAGTCACTGCATTGATCCATATTGCTAGGACAGAGAAGCAGGTATAAAGGGGTCCCAGCCCCTATGAAGGGAGAGGTGGGATTTGATCTAAACATGGAGAAATGAAAACCAGCTTCAAGATGATTCTGTACTAGGCGACAGTCCAATTGCTTGCAGAAGTTCCCTGTAGTCTATGCTGGCAAAGGTTTCAGTGGATTAATGAAGCATCTGTCCATGAATCTCAGGAATCAACGTCTTCAAAGGACATACAAAGGGTAACTAGAGGACAGGCAAGTCCATCAAGAGAAGGGAGCTCTGGTGGTGTGGTCATAGGGCACATCATTGCACTACTAATCCAAAGCCTGCACTTGGTGGTTTGAATCCATCAGCATCTTTGAGGGAAAAGAATGAACAATCTCCTCTGATAAGATTTATAGACTCAGAAGCCTGATGGAGGGTTGCTATGAGTCAGTTCTGACTCGACAGCAATGGATGCTATGATTTTTTACAGTTACAAAAGCAACAGAGCAGGAACAGGAACAAAAACATCCTTTGTGGCTTTTAGTCACCATGAGAAATGTGAAAAAGAGAGTTGTTCCCAATTTAAGATTGCTTTTGGTGTGTTATAAAACAGGCCCTCCAGAATTGTTTTCTTATTAAAAAAATTTCCACATCTCATTGTCAACTGACATTTTCCTGGTACTGTATATTTATTGACTATGTTTTAGCATGTTAATTTTATAAAATTCAGAGACAGATTTAAGATTCGATTAAGATCTATGAGATCTAGCTGAAGTCTAGTGTTAAATGAGATCAGAAGTCATGAGGATTTAGCTATACACCAGACCACAGAAGTTAACCTACATGGGTAATATCTTTTGAGAACCTGTTGGTGCTTCATCAACCCATTCAAATTTTTGAGTTTTCATGTTATTAATTACTGACAGAATCTGAGAAATGAGAATGGTAAATATGTGACAACTCAGGGGACTTTATGTTTCAAAGTTTAATGTTAAAGAAATATTTGAAATGCTAGTGTTAAAATTCACTTATCTTTGGAAAGACTTGTTAACATTAACCTGCTGACTGAACCTGGGAACTGGGGATCTGTATGTGAATGTATTGGTGCCTCAGACAAACGTCTTAACTTATGTTAAAAAAATCGAAGTAAATTTCTGTATTTTTGTACTATTTATGAATTGAAAAAAATCTTTACAAATAAATTCTGATTCTGTCAAAAAACAAAAAACAAAAAAAACCAGGCCCTCCAGCCTGAGCTCTCCCCTCTAGACCCGCTCCATCGCTCACTTTGTGGAGGGCAGGCTGAGTTATGGAGGAACTCAAAAAGTCAAATGAATCACCAATGAGCAAGAACCACCACACAGCTGAGGCTTCACTGAGTTTCTGAGGCTGTAAATAGCATGAAAGGAGACTGTTCATCTGGCTACTGTGGAACGACTGTGGATTCGAACTGCCAGAGAGGCATGGCCTGGGGGTTCACAGTGCAATTCTCTATGGACTAGGCCACAAGAGTTCACCCCTACAGAGGCACAGAATGGCACAAATGGCTAGTGAACTCACCACTAGCATAGAAATTGGGGATTGAGACTATCCAGAGGTACCTCAAACTCTTGTATCCTGTGGGTAAAGGGTTATGCCGCCAACCTTGAAGGCAGCTGGCTCAAATCCACTAACCACCCAATGGAAGAAAGACGGGCAATCTCCTCCAGTGTGATTTACAGCCTCCGAAAACCCACCAGCAGGTCAGCTATGAGTCAGTTCAGACTCGACCACACATTAACAACATCAACGCAGGGACCTCAGAAGACAGGCCTAGCAGTCCACTCGCCTAGACCACCAGAAACGTTACAGAGCATGGTTCTCCTCTGACTCAATTTGAGGACAACTGATTGAGGTGGTTTTTTGATGTGTGATTTATTTTTTTCTTTACAGTATTTTTTTATTGAGATTTTAATGAAATACTATAGAGAACTTGGATTTCCATTTATTCACTGTTGCACATTTTCCTCCCAGTCCAATCTCCCCCCCGCCCCGCAACCCAGCCACCAGTGTGCTTTTCTGTTTGAGAAGGAAAAAAAAAATTCTTTCATTGTTATACAATTCCCCTCTCACCCCACTCACCCGTCCACGTTACCATGTAGCTCTTATTCTGGACTCTTGCCATGCAAATAATACCTAATCATATATCCCTTTTAAACAGTTCTCTCCCTCATACAATATACATCATTTATTCAATTTTTCTCAGACTCACCTCAACTCTAATGTCAGTCCCGTTCTATAATAGTGGCACCATGCAACACCTGTCCTTTTGTGACTGAGATATTTCAATCAGCATAATGTCCTCCAAGGTCACCCATTTTGAATAATATTGCATGAGTTCCTTATTTTTCAATGCAGCATAGTATTCCACTGTGTGAATATACCACAGCTTCGCTATCCATTCATTTGTTGATGGGTATTTAGGTTATTTCCAACTCCTTGCTTTTGTGAACAAAGCAGCAATAAACATAGGTGTGCATCTGTGAGGTTTTTAATTAATAATGAGTAAAGTCAAGAAGACAAAGATTCTCACCACTGGACCAATCGGTAGCATCAGGATGGATGGCAAAGAGATTGAGATTGTTCACAGCTTCAGTTTGCTGGGCTCCACGTTCAACACTCTCGGCACCAGCAGCCAGGAAATCAAAAAATGTATTGCGATGGGAAAGTCTGCGGTTAGGGACCTCTCTAAAGTACTCAAGAGCAACGGTGTCTCTCTGGAGACTAAGGTCCGCCTGATACAGGCCATGGTTTTTGCAATCACTTGTTATGCATCAGAGAGCTGGACAATGACTAGGGAAGATAGAAGGAGAATTGACGCCTTTGAGCTGTGGTGCTGGAGAAGAGTATTGAATGTACCATGGACTACCAAGAAAACAAACAGATTCATCCTGGAGAGGGTTAAACCAGCCTACTCCTTGGAGGCAAGGATTCTGGGGCTTCGTCTGACATACTTTGGACATGCTGTAAGGAGAGACAGGTCTTTAGAGAGGGACATCATGCTGGGTAGAGTGGAGGGACAGCGCAGGAGGGGAAGACCCTCTATGAGGTGGATTGATTCTGTGACTGGGGTGGTGGGGATGGGTGTGTCAGAGGCAATGCGACTGGCACAGGATAGAGCAGGGTTTAGGGCTGTTGTACATAGGGTCACTATGAGTCGCAAACAAATTGACAGCACATAACAACAACAACAACAACAATATTCTCTGCAACATTATGACACTCATCTTCCCTGGATATTTTGATCATCGCTATCTGTGTCCTAGCCATGAAGACTGGTGTCCAGCTGGTTTATAGTAGCGTGGCAATATGGTTGGTGTGCTTAGACTATTGGAGCACCCCTCAGCCTTCTACTGCTGTTTGAAGGGAAGGTTCTGCTTATTTCTGAAACAGTGTAATGGAAGAATTGAGGAAACGTAGGTCCTGGGAAGAAGGAGAACCCAGGTGAGAAGGGAAAGGCAGGAAAGAGCCAGGCAGCAAGGTGGGCACAGGCAGGAAGCTGGCCGCTCACAGGGACTGACGTCCCCACAGGCATCCAGCAGGCCCAGGCCCTAGAATCAGCCAAACTGCAGCTTCTGATTGGCAGACACCTCGAGGACCTGGGGGCTGGGAGGATGTATGGAAGAGCAGGAATCTAATGACAACACAACACTTGTAAGCCAGCAACACATTTGCACATTCCCATGGAGAAATCCCTTTGCCAGCTTTCAATTGGCTTATTTAATTCACTGAACAAATATGTATGATGCATCTCCAATAAGTCAAGGACTCTCCATTTTAGGTCTGACCACAAAGTGTTGATTCTTTTTAAAGATACATAATGTATTGTGAGCTTGAGCGAATGTGGATTGCTTTCATTTCTTCCAAGGGTAACATCAATGTCTCTTTAACCTTTCCTGCCTCCACAATTTCCCCATCTTGCTTCTCAGCCTCTAATCTCTCTGAGCTGATGCTCTTGACTCCAATCTTACCGGCCCCTTCTTCCCTTCTCCTCCCATCCACCTCCAAAGGCCAAGACTTCTCACCCTCACCCTGGCTTTACCAGACTTCTACCCTTGGAGCGTGTCAAGGACAAGGGACAGGTACTTACAAAGTAACCCCCCACATCCAGATCTCAGAATAGGGAGTCTAACGTTTCTTGTCATGCAGCCAGAGGACACTGTGGTCTGACACGATGACCATAAAGGCTTTATATACTGGGAAGATTCCTCTCTCAAGCTAATGTGATTAGCAGTCTTACTCTCCATTGGAAAAATATTCTAGAGAATTCATGGATTAAGAGGCAGTATAAATGACTACCAAAAGCAATTTA
>NW_006399782.1:5057892-5069001 GCF_000299155.1 Elephantulus edwardii | reverse complement strand
CAGTCAGTTGGCCAAGTGGTTGTTCTCCAGATTTCTTGACACAACTTGGTGAGCACATCCAGGGCAGCATCTGTTAACTGAAATATGTCAATTGGTATACCATCTATTCCTAGGGCCTTATTTTTTGCTACTTCCTTCAAAGCAGCCTGAACTTCTTTGATCACCACAGGCTCTTGCTCATATGTTGTTTCATGAAATTCTTCTGTGTCCGCCAATTCCTTTCGATACAATGACTCAATATATTCTTTCCACCTTCTTTTAGTACTTCCTTGATCATTGAATATTCTGCCTAAAGCATCCTTGATTATAGCAACTCGAGGTTTGAATTTGTTCTTCAGTTCCTTGAACTTAAGAAATGCTGAGGGAGTTCAGCCCTTTTGATTTTCTGACTCCACTCCTTGCACATTTCATTGTACTATTTTACTCTGTCATCCTGTGCTGCCTTTTCAAATCTTCTATTCAACACTTTAGTATCTTGAATTCTTCCTTGTGCTTTGGCTTCTCTGTGCTCCAGTGCAATTTTCAGAGTCTCTTCTGACATCCATTTTGGTCTTCTCCTCCTCTTCTGTCTTTGCAATGACCGTTTGCCCTCTTCCTGGATGATACCCTTGATATCCTCTCACAACTCGTCTGGTCTTCGCTCATTAGTGTTCAAGGCCTCAAACCTGTTCCTGAGATGGTTCTGAAATTCAGGTGGGATAGACTCGAAGTCATGTACTTTTATCTATAGTTAAGTCATTAGACTGATGAGGCTTCCATGATGAAGAATAAGCCCAACCTCCTAGGCATCAAGTTGGTCCTACTGGCAGAGACCACACCCACAGCTGCTGACAGAGCCCACCTAAAAAGGCAGATCCTGGGGGGTTTTGTCAGATGATTTAGTGATGCACCAGTGCAGGAGATTTGTGCTCTAGCATCCCAGCAATAGTCTAGAAAAATGACCCAGGAGTGTCCTAGTGACAGACATTTAGTAAGTGAGAAATTACTAATTGGTCCACCAAGCCCTGAGATTTTTTTTTATTTCTTTTTGAATGCAAAACATCTAACACTGTCCCAAGCTTAGATCCCTCACAATAGAACTTAAAGAAATAGCAGTCATGATTTAAAAGCAAAATCATTCATTACAGACCAATTTATAATACACATCCTCAAGTTAGACACACTGAGGTGACCTGCATCCACCAACCTGTCGCTCACCCAGACGTGTTCTGTATTGTTACACTTCTGCAGTTCTTATATCAAAGCATAGATACCCATGGAAGAGGCATAGGTGGGCCCCCTGACAAAAGGAAAAGAAGGTCTATTTTCCTAAAACATGTAAGAGTATCAAGAGACTCAACTAACCTCTAGTTGTTGTTGTGTCAAGTCGTAGATGACTCATAGTGACCCTATGAACGAAAGACCTGAACAGTTGTAGAACTGTCATCATTTCTCCAAGTTCATAGAGTTTCCAGAGGCAAGCCATTTTGGAAGTGGATGCCATTCCTACTTCCAGGCCTGTTTCCATCGGGAAGCTCCACCAAACACTGTCCACCATGGGTGACCATTAACACATTTGACACATCACTGTCACAGTTGTTGAGCATCACAACTAACTTACCGTAAAAAAATATAGCTTCTCTATTTTCAGTGGCCTGGGTGGATGTGGAAGAGATAGTTTGCAAAATCTGCCCCAGGTGCCTTTAAGTCAATTCCAATTCAGAGAAATTCTATGCATCTTAGAACAAAACTTTGCTCAGTAAGGTTTTCAGTTGAGTACTGTTTGAAAGTAGATCATTACATCTTTCTTGCAAGACGTCTCTGAGGGGATTTGAACCTCTAACCTTTTAGTCAGTAGCCAAGCATCTTAGCCACTGTCCCAGTCAGGGACTACAGACACACTTTTAAGTGCAGTCAGCCTGTGTTCTGTGATTAGCCCACCATCCAGGACTCCTTCCCTTCCCCGGCCCCTGCCACATACCTCTTTGGAGCACCAGGCACATTTTGGGTGGATGAGCAGACATTCTTCACATGATGTGGCACTTCCACTAGTGCATATGTTGAGACCTTCAAAGCAAGATAAAGACAAAAATGCACTATTTAGTTCCTATTTTAGTTTAGCTATAAACACATACCAGAAAGACATTTACTTGTGTTTGACTATGCAAAGGCATATGACTTGGTGAACTGTAACAAATTATGGATGACAAGAGAATTCCAATACACTTAATGTGCTCATGCAGAACCCGTGCATAGAACAAGAAGTCATTTGAATAAAATAAGGGGATACTGCATGGTTTAAAATCAGGAAAGACATGCATTAGAACTATATTCTTTTAACAAGCTATTCAATCCCTATGCAGAACAAATAATCTAAGAAGATTAATTATATGAAGAAGAATGTGGCATCTGAGTTGGAAGGAGACTTTTTAAAAATTATTATTATTTGTGTGTGTGTACCATCAAATCGAATCTGACTGATACAGGAGGAGACTGTCTCTCCTTCTCCAGCAGAGCATCTGGTGGATTTGAACTGCTCACCTCTGTGATTGCAGTGCAGCATCTTGCCACTAGGCCACCAGAGCTTGCTGGAAGGAGACTTTTTAAGAACATGTGATATACAGATGATACAACTCTGCAGAAAATGAAGATGACTTGCAAGTACTTATCAATAAAGCTCAAAGAACGTAGACTTTAGTACAGATTACACATCAACCTAAAGAAAACAAAAATCCTCACCAATGAATGGACCAATAGGCAACATCATGACAGTGGAAAAAAGATTGAAGCTATCACATGTGGGAAGCCGAACATTAAATTTAATATTAATAATAAACCAAATGCTATATCCTGATAATAGAAGCACTAAGGCATTCCTTAAAAGTCAACATTGTTCTTAGTTTGTATTTACTGAATCCCTCCCTCCTGAGATTAGCATAAGGTAAACAATAGAGAAGAATTTCCTCTTATCTGTAAAAGATTTCCCCATGATCAGTTGGGTTTGTTTTCTACTCCCTTGTGATTCTCTTTTGTTTACTTCCTGATGATTCTCAATAAATACACAGAGAGGCATGGCTTGGGCACTTCAGTCATCAGGACTGCTGGCCCCCTGTCTTTACTCTCTCTCTTATCTCATTCTTGGTTGACTGTCTCATTATTACTTTACCCTCAGTCTGCAACAATTACAGACTTTGTTTTATTTGGATTCACAATCAACACTCATGAAAGCAGTCATCTGCTGTAAAAATGTCTCTGAAATGCCAAAGAGCAAGGATGTCACTTTGAAATCTAAGGTTCACAAGACATGGTATTTTCAATTGCTTTGCATGCATGTCAAACTTAACAATAAATAAGGATGACCAAAGAAGAACTGTTAGCTGTTGTTAGGTGCCTTTTAACTAGATCTCATAGTGACCCCATGAACAACAGATCTGAACTGGATCTGAAGCTTGCATCATCCTGTGCCACCAATAAGCTCTCTGATACACTGAAGTCCATTGTTACAGTCACTGTGTTGAGTAATCTTGTTGAGGGCCTTCCCCTCTTTCACCGATCCTCCACATTTCCTAGCATGATGTCCTTTTCTAAGAACTGACCCCTCCTGCCAACATGACCAAAGAATATGAGACCCAGTTTCTCCATCCTTGCCTGTAAGGAACACTGTAAGAAAGTTGCTTTCCCTCCAAGGCATATTCACACTTTTTTTTTTTTGGCATTTCATGAGATATTCATTTCTCCAACACTACAACTCAAAAGCATCAATTCTTCTGTCGTCTTTAGTCACTTTTTAACTTTCAGATGTATAACAGGGAACTGGATTATGTTGGTGGAAAATATTTGGGCTGGCTGATCAAAGAACAAAACAAATCTATCCTGGAAGAAGTACAGGCAGATTGTTCCTTCAAGGTGTGGATGAGAAGATTCCTCCCAATTTTGGACATGTTACCAGGGGGCTCAGTGCCTGGAGAAGGACACCAGAGTTGGTAAAGCAGAGGGTCACTGGAAAAGAGGAAGGCCCTCAAAGGTGGAACTGACACAGTGATTGCCACAATGGGCTTCAGCACAGCAGAGATTATGAGGACGGTGCAGGGCTGGGCAGTGTTTTGTTGGGTTGTGCACAATGTCACTGTGAGCAAGGGCTGATTTCACGGCACTTAAAAACCATCACACAAGCCTATAGATGATGCTTTAAAATGGGTAGGGAGGAGTAATTTCCGTTTTTAATAAGGAGCCTCTCTAAGGCTGAAAATTACAAGCCCCAGTGTTAACTGCAATTTGCTCATTTGCCAAAGCTAAACATTTACAATGTAAGCGCTCACTCTTACTGTGCTGTTGAGTTGATTCTAAAACATGTTGTTGTTTCAAGCCACTTGTGACTGACAGCAACCCTATATACAACAGCCCTGACCCTTGCTCTAACTTCATTGTCTCTAATACATCTACCACCATTACCCCATTCACTGAGTCAATCCATCTCATCGAGGGTCTTCCTCTCTCGTGCTGTCCTTCCACCCTCCCAAGCATGATGTCCGTCTCCAAGGAATGGCACCTCCTTGCAACATGCTCAGAGTATGTCAGACAGAGCTTCAGAATCCTTGCCTCCAAGGAACAGCCTGATTTCACCCTCTCAAGGATGAACCTGTTTGTTCTCTTGGTGGTCCATGGTGTGTTCAATAGTTGTCTCCTGCACCTCAACTCAAAGACATCCATTCTTCTTCTATCACTCTTAGTCACTGTCCAGTTCTCAGAGGCATAGCAAGTATGGCAAAAACCATGGCCTGGATTAGGCACACCTTATTCTCTAGACTGACATCATTGCTCTTCAGTACTCTGGAGAGATCTCTAACAGGAGACTTTCACAATGCAATTAGTCTTTTGATTTCTTGGCTGCTGGTACCAAGAGTGTTGATTATGGAGTCAGGCAAGCTAAAGCTGTTAGCAATCCTCATCACTTCACTGCCTATCATGATGCTGCCAATCAGCCCAGTGGTGAGAATCTGTTTTCCTAATATTGAGCTTCAATTCATACTGAAGGGTGCAGTCCTTGGACCTTCTGCAGCAAATGCCTTTGGCAAGCAAGGCTACATCATCTGCATAAGTAGATTGTTGAAGAAAGAGTCTTCCTCCAATTCTGATGCAACATTGCTCTTCATAGAGCCCAGCCTCCCAGGTGATCAGCTCCGCATATAGATTGAAAAGGTATGGAGATAGGATGCATCCCTGGCATACACCTTTCCTGATTTTGAACCATGCAGTTTCCTGGCTCTGTTCTGACTATTGCCTCCTGGTCCAAGAATAGGTTTCACATGAGCACAATCAAGTGTTCTGGGATTTCCATTCTTCTCAGAGTCAGTCACAGTTTTGTTGTGATCCACACAGTCAAATGCCTTTGCATAGTCAATGAAACACATAGTGACCCTAAAAGACAAACTAGACCTGCCCTATAGTTTTTTCTGGGCTGATCAGATCACCAGGGCTTTGATCCTACAGAACCACTGGGAGATTCAAACCACCTCCATTCTTTTGAGTTAGCAACTGAGTACTATAACCATTACACCACTGGGGCTCCTTACTCTTGAATTAAGCCCACTCACTGCCAACTGAATCAACTCCAACCAATGAAGACCCTCCTCCATCAGGTTTCTGAGTATCAGGCTTAACAGGAAGAGATTTCCTCATCTTTCCCCTGGGGAGTGGCCAGGTGCATTCAGACTTTTAACCTTTAACCTTTGGTTAGTAGCACAACACTGAAACTACTAGGCCACCAGGGCATATACTGGTATTGCTGTTGTTAGGTGTTGTTATGGGAGTGTCAGAGACGGTGCGATTGGCACAGGACAGAGCGGAGTTTAGGGCTGTTGTACATAGGGTCGCTATGAGTCGCAGGTGACTTGACGGCACATAACAACAGGTGTTGTTAGCTCTGACTTACAGTAACCCCACATACAACACAGAATGAAGCCCTGTCCCATCCTGCTTCATCCTAACCACCTCTGCTTAAGCACCCATTAGCCACTGTGACCTTGAGGCTCTACCTTCTTGTCACTGACTGGTGACCTAGTGGTAAGAAACTGCACTGCAATTCCAAAGGCACATGGTTCAAATCCACCAGCTGCACTGAAGGATGGACAATCTCCAGTGTGATTAACTGCCTCTGAAAACCTGCTGGAGGGTCAGCTATGAGTCGGTTCTGACAGTACACAACAACAACTACATTTCCAAGCATGACGTCTTTCTGTAAAGTCTGGCCTTTCCTGACAATGAACTTTTAAGGAGCACTCTGGCCTGCATTTCTTCCAAGACAGATTTGTTTATGTTAACAATTCCTACTTGTAGACGCACTTGAATTTCCACTCTCTTCCCCGCCTCACTGATAGGGAACATGAGGCCCTTTTACACATAAGACTATATCAAAATCTAATTAAAAAAATAGTACAAAACAGGGAGGGGAGGAAAGAATAGATTCATTTCATTAGGATAGAAGAAAAGAAAATCCAAAATCAAATACTATCAACCCGAAATCTGCATATGAAAGAAGCCAGCACACTCCCTGAGGAAGAATGCACCCAGGAACACAAGGCTGGGGAAGAGAAAGGAAATTCACTAACTCCGTGAATCATCAACAGGTCAAGTAAGAAAAACCCTATCACAGCTTCAGGAGAAAATGAAGAGGCATTCAGTAAATCTAAAAACTCAGAAACTAAGATTAAAAGGAAATTATTTAATCATTGTAAGTTACTTATTTTAAACTCCTCCTCCTTCCCCTGGCATTACTGTAATCTAGGGCAGGAACTCCAAGGGCCCACTCTATGTGGTGGTGGAGTCAAACCCATTACCCACCTTCCTGCCCCTAGCAGCACAGATAACCTTGGTGAAACACACCCTTTTCTGTTTCTCCCTCACTGAATATCCAGGATTGCCTCCGATCAATAGCAGAGTGTATTGGCTTTTCTCTGAATGAAATGACACTGCTGGTCTAACAGATGCTAGTTGCTCTGAATGAAAAGAGAAGTGGAGACAGTCACACTAGGTGGATGGGCAGAAGAGAGACTCTGGGCACTAGTCCTAAGAACTCAGACCCTAAGAGGGGAAATAAACAAGAAAGAGAAGCTATAGGAAAGGGAAGGATTGTTTCCTAGCTTCAGTAAGCACCATAAAAATGTTTATTGTTAAGGCATCTTGAAACTAACATTCTTCTGATTTGCTAATTTTAACTCTCTCTCTGCTTCTCCTTTTTCTCTGGCAGCAACAGAATCTTAAATAGCAAAGGAGCTGACTAGACTGGGTGAGAGTGAACTAGGAAGCTGCACTGTGTCGCTTCATGGGACACAACAGAGAAGAAATACTCCTCAAGGTGGTTGGGACAGAGAGGGAGAAACAGGCAAGGCTCAGGATGCTGGGAAGTTAGGAGACCAGAGCAGTGGTTTCCATCGCAGGAAGCCTCAATCCTGAATCCTGGGCCTCCTCACCACAAGCCATCTCCTTGGGACCCCCGACCCATACCCAAGGAACTAGAAATGCCAAGACAGGCATTTGTCAGACATAATCTCACTGTCTGACTTGTACGGACTCTTGTAGGCTGCATCAGATGAGGAGAAACTGCTGTATGAGCTGAAACGCAACCCTGTGCATGACCTCATGTCGTTAGGTGCAAACAATGGTCAGGGGTTCTTCCCACATATCGACTAAGGTGAGCCTGCCTGCCTCCTGCTCCCATAGATAGCTCCCTTTTATATTTTAAAATAAATCTACATACCCAGTGATTACAGAGGTAACTCGTGGTTGCTGTGATGCTAAATACTGTGATTAGTCTTGAACATACCATGGACTGTCAAGGAAACAAATAGGTCTGTCTTAGAGAAGGTGAAACCAAGTTTCTCCTTGGAGACTAGGATTCTGAAGCTCCAGCTCACATATGTTGGGCACATGGCCAGGAGGAACTGGTCCTCAGAGAAGGACATTATGCTTGGAAGGGTGGAGGAACAGCTCAATAGAGGAAGACCCCAGATGAGATGGATTGATACAGTAACTGGGGTAATGGGGGTAGGTATATTGGAGTCAGGACAGGGCAGCCTTCAGAGCTGTTGTAGACAGGGGTCGCTCTGAGTCACAGGCAACTCAAGAACATGTAACAACGACTCCCTCAAAAAAAGATACAACTCCTAACTCATTGTGTTTGTGGATATAATTCTTCTTGGGAAAAGAATCTTCATGGTGTCCTATCATGTTAAACTTCTGAGGTATAAAGTCACTTTTGAGACACAAAAAGTACAGGCTAGGCACGGAGAAGCAAGTAGGATGGATAAAGATAGCCATCACTTGGGATCACCCTGATGGCGTAGTGATAGGGAGCTGTGCTGCAACCCAAAGGCACGCAGTTCAAATCTACCAACTGCTCCACAGAAGAAATACAGGCAATCTCCTTCCACGCATTTAAATTGCCTCTGGAAGCCTGCCAGAAGGTCTGCTATGATTCGGTTCTGACTCAACAGTACCTAACAGCAATAACAAGAAACCACCAAGGACTAGCAGAAACAGTAGGGAAGCTGGCACAAGGTTTTCCTCCAGCAGAAGCACAGAAAGATGTCCTGTAGAACACATACCCTGAATTCAGTCTTCTGTCTCCTAAACTGCAAATCCAAAGGCACACGGCTCGAATTCACCAGCCACTCCTCAGGTGGGCAGTCTTCTCCAGTGTAAGTGACTGCCTCTGAAAACCCACTGAACTTAAGCCATGAGACAGTTCTAATGGCACATAACAGCAACAAACCATAAAAACCCACATTTGTGGCACATGCCTGGAAGGGTGAAGGGACAGCGCAGGAGAGGAAGACCCCAGGTGAGATGGATTGATACAGTAACTGGGGAAATGGGGGAAGGTGTACCGGAGTTGGTGGGACTGGCTCAGGACAGTGCAGGCTTCAGAGCTGCTGTACGTAGGGTCACTATGGGTCACAGGTGACTTGACAGCACATAACAACAAAGACATCTATTTATCTCCTTTCTGTTATAGCGCCACTAAGAAACTAAGACATTGGCCAAATGATTCCTATTGATCTCTGCTCAAATTTGCAAAAGCTCACAAGCAATACTTTGTCATTACAAGACCCTCATAATTGAGCTCTGAGAACTTGGGTCTATGTTCAGGGACTCAGATATTAAGGGTCCCCTCAGTTCTCACCCAGAATAGACTGGATCTGGTCTGCCAGTCTAAATAATCTTGAACATAATACTGAAAAACTTCAAAGGATATGCTATACATCTAAAATGAAAACACTGAAAAAGAATTTAAAAAAAGTAAAACCAATGTTCATAGCAGTGTTATTCACCATCGTAAGAACATGGAAACAGGCTAAATGTCCAATCACAATTGAATGGATTGAGAAATTGTGGTACATTCACACTATGGAATACTATGCAGCACACAGGATTTTGAAAATTACTACCTAACTTGGGAGGAACTGGAAAGTATTATGCTGAGTGAACTAACTCAGTCCCATAAGGACAAATACTGTATAAGACCATTATTGTTGAAATAGATAATGAGTAAAATATGTATGAGGATTAAGTGGGGGGAAGCAGAGGAGTGAGGATGGGTGGGGGGTGGGTAATCAAAGGCTTGCACAATTTGATGGGTGGAGAGAGGGATAAGTTAAAGAAATGGGAAAAAGCCAATGTGAAAAACAACGTATGCTAACTTTGTAAGTAAACCAGTATAAAGTAATTTCTTTAAAAAAACAACAACAACTATATTATTGCTTTGGTTATTACTAAATACCCATATGCATCAGTAAAGCCATTCTGCCCTTGTTAGCTGTCAAGTTGTCTTTTGACTTCAGGCAACCCCCCCCCCCCCAGCAAACTAGAATAAAGCTGTACCATCCTCTGATCAGCTGCAGACTGGACTATCTTGAGCCCTGGGGTTTTCACAAGTAGATCACCAGGTTTTCCCTCTTTGTCAGTATGGGTCCATTAATTCTGCTGAAAACTGTTTGGCATTGTAGCAACATGCACGTCTCCAATGGTGGGGGGCTAGGCATGAGTTACACTGGCCTTGCACTGAATTGAGGTCTCCCTGATGTAAAGTGAGAATTGTACCAGTGACCCATCAATATCCTAAACGTAGCTTTACTGCACTCAGAATGATTACCCTGGAATCAGACTGCTGACTTGGATCAAGTTCAAGTTCAAGCATCCCTGCACAGAACACTAGGTATGAGATGGTAGAGAGATAGTGATGAATGGCGAGGCCTGGCCTCAGTAAGCCAATCATAGGAAGTCCACTAACCAAAACTTTCACAGTGTGCTGATCCATATGGCTGTACCAGAGTTACTCCCTTTGGCATCTCTCCTGTCCCCACCTATTAATATTTCAGATAGTCTGGACTTGGCAGGGTGAGTCACTCAGCACCAATAAGCATTGAGAAAGGAAGGAAGCAATGAATAAAAAGCTAAACAGCTGGGGTTCACAATGTCAGAGTGTCGTGTCTAGGTCATGGAAACAGGCGCTGGCAGCCCAGATGACGGGCATATCCTTTCTTGGTTGTTCAGTGATCTGTTTGTGCAGTGAACAATTCCAAGTTCAACTTCAACTCCCTGCTGCCCTTTTCCCATTTAATGCCTCTGAAGCTCAGAGTCTGGGCTTATTGCAAACCAATAAAAATACTCTCTCCTTCTGTAAGTCATTCCCTGGCCTCTCCTTTAATCAGTCATACTCAGGCAGCCACCAGGTCCAGTCGACTGTTCCTTCCTGTCTGGTGCCCCTCCAGCCTCACACCACCAAAGGAGCTGGGGTCTGGATCCCAGCAAAGGCCTCTTGGCTGGCATCCCCGCATTCAGCCTTTCTCCACCTCTGTTCACCCTGAATGTTCAGGGTCAGACAACTCCTACCAGAGTGCACAGCCAGCAGTGGGAGTGTTCAGACTGAAAACATTCAATGAGATAACAGAAATGGGTGGTGGTTGTCAGCTGCCGGCCAGCAGGCCCTGACTGAAGGCAACTCATGAACAATGGAGCGAAATCACTAGCCAGGCCTGCAGCAGCCTCATGCTCTGTCAGTCCATTTTTTTTTAAATATTTTAATTTATTTATTTTTCATGTCAATGAACATCTACAGAGATTTTGGAATTC
>NW_006399782.1:5051186-5057792 GCF_000299155.1 Elephantulus edwardii | reverse complement strand
CCCCCCGCACCTCCCCCAATCCCACCCCCAACCCCAAATATAATCCACTCTGCAGCCCTCCTACGATTAACATAATGCCCTAAAATATAATACTTTTAAACTATTCTCTCCCCCATAGACTTCAATGCCGTAAACATATTTCATCCAGTTTTTCTCAGCCTTACCCCCACCCCGATGCCAGACTCATTCTACAACAGTGGCACCATATAGCATTTGTCAGTCCATTTTGAGCCATAGAGTTTTCATTGGCTGCTTCTGGAAGTAGACCACTAGGCCTTTCTCCCTAATCTGTTTTAGTGGAAAATTCCACTGAAATCTGTTTCTCATCCTAAGACTCCAGGGACAGCATAAGAGGTGAATGCACATGAGAATCAATGGCTAGGACTCAAATCCTGGTCTCCTGCATGGAAGGCAAGAACACAACCATCGAACCACAGGGCTGAGTATCAAGCTATAATGATCCTTCTGAACTTGAAAATGACAAAGCACTAGGAGAGCTTCACCCCATCCCCCACAACACATCCCACACACCTGTCATGCAACTGGCAAAGCATTTTCAGCACAAAGCCTATTAATTAAGTATTTACTTGTCCCAAGGGCGGGCCACTAAGTGAAAAAAAGTACTCTAGAAAATTTCTCTCTTACAGCCGGTCCCCACCTTACAGGATCCGGTGAGACTACCTTTCCGAATATCAGACACCTGCAGAATACATTACACTAACTCTATGAAATATGACTTCCATTGTTTAAATGATAATCCTATCATAGCATAAAGTGTAACTGTTTTTAAAAAGTTCTGTAAATACAGATATAAAAGACTCACCCTGCAAAGTTTAACATGGCAGCAAATAATAAATGTTGGAGAGGATGTGGCAAGATAGGAACTCTTTATACACTGTTGGTGGGATTGTAAAATGGGACAACCACTCTGGAAGGTAGTTTGGCATTTCCTCAGAAAGCCAAACAGAAATTTCAAATGACCCAGCTATTCCTCTGCTTGGAATATACCTGGAAAGAATGAGAACTGAGGCACAAACGGAGGCTTGTACACAAATGTTCATAGCAGCCTTATTCACCATTGTCCATCCACAATTGAGTAGATTGAGACATTATGGTACATTCACAAGATGGAATACTATGCAGCACCAGGAGCAATGGTTTTGTATATCACTACCTAACCTGGGAGGGACTCGAGAACATTATGTTAAGTGAACTAACTCAGTCACATAAGGACAAATACTGTATAAGACCATTATTGTAGAGTTAGTATGAGGATCCAGTGGGGAGGGGAGACCAGAGAAGTAAGAATGGAGGGGAAGGGGGTTAATTATAGGATAATACAATTTGATGGGTGGAGGGAGGGATGGGGAAAGGGGTAAGATCTACTGAAAAACAATGTATACAAACTTTCTAAGTAAACTAGTATAAAATTTTTATTTTAAAAGAACCTCACCTTGCTACATTGCAACATTAAAAGTAAAAAGCAAGATCCCTGATCAGTGTGCTTTGAATGAAAAGACAGAAAGGATACTTGTTAACATATACAAAGAAAAACTCTAGCTACAGAAAAACCTAGTGAAGTTTATCTGTATAGTGAGGCGGGAGGTCAGGAAATATCCTGGGCCAATGATAGTCTAGATAAGTACACAGTTGACAAAAAAAAGAGAAAGACTTGCACTGAGACAGGCTGACACACAGAGTGACTGTAACAGTGGGTTTGAACACAGTGGAGATTGTAAGGAAGAGCAGGATTGGGCAGAGTTTCCTTCAACCGCACAGAAGGTGGCCCTAGTCCTCCCATCAACCCAGCCACGCACTGGGACATTATTATTTAAGTACTGTGTCATGATCCCACATTCCCAAAAGTGTTAAAACTTCTCAGGATACGTATTTCCACAACCAGGCTGAAGTACTATAGTTACTGGGACAGGCAGGCACAAAGGGCTTTCTGCCAAACTACTTAGATATTTTAATTCTTTGTTGCCTCAGTAGCTAAATAAGCATGGAGAACAAGCAGGAGAGGAATACTAATTAGTGCTAATTAGACCCTGCCCTCTTCTGGCTCAATCCCCTTTATTAAAAGCCCACTCTCACTAAAGAAAAAAGTTAAAGTATAAAGTCCATAGGGTAAACAGTAGTCTGTAAATCAAGGCACTGTTTGCATTTCATTGTCCTGTCATTTCTAAACCTATGCCTGGTTACTTGCACTGAATTTCAAGCAGTGTAATCATGGACTATGGAAAATGTAGTGGTAGCAGGTTATGCGTGTGTGTGTGTGTGTGTGTGTGTGTGTGTGTGTGTGTATGCATGTGTGCACAGTATAATCTGAGGCCATTTGAAAAGATAAAGGGTTCTCTTAGGATTTAGAGCATTCACTAAAAGAACAATTGTTTTTAAAAAAATAAATGATACAAACACGATTCTAATCATGAAACAAGATCAATAATACCACACTTCCATTTTAGATAGCAAGAATGGGGTAAAAGGCCTCACTCTCCAAAAATACTTGCTGATTTTGTGAGAAGTTCACTGTCCTAGGACTCTATCAAGGAGGCTTTGAACCACAGGATAACAAGAGTGACGGGAATTTGTTGGCCTGCCAGAGATCAAATGAGCCCCCATAACTAAAGTTTTGTTTCCTGCAGTGTCAAGGGCAGAGATGAAGTATACTAAACGGGGTATTATCATTGTTGTTGAGTACCCTCAGGAAGGAATGGACTCATAGCTGACCCTCCAGTGGGTTTTCAGAGGTGGTGACTCAAACAGGAGGAGACTGTCCATCTTTCTCCCACAGAACAGTTGGTGGATTTGAACCATGTTCCTTTGGGTTGGCAGTTCAATTCTTTACCACTACTAAACTACCAGGTTTCCTGCTAAAAGGGCCACTGGTTTAGGAATGCCCAGGCAAGGACAACTTTGAAAGTCAACTCTTTCTTTCACTGGGTAAGGAGGATTGTTTTTTCAGATCATATTCCTAGTACAAGGCACAAACAAGGTCTGGAGAACATGCCTGCCATGCTGATATACACAGACACACCCACACACACACCCCTCCCAAAAAAGGGAAAGAAATCAGAATGTTTGGGACTGATTCAGCAACACTGTGAAACTAGGAGAAATCATAACACTGCGAACCAGTCTCTAATCTGAGGAGACCATGCAAAGCTTGAGAGGACTAAGAGGAAGAAGGGTGAAGTCTGAAGACAAGTGACGAGCCAGCTCTATCCACCACCTCACTGCTGACTCACTGCAGGCTGGCTGAGCTCAAACAGGAAATGGCAGGAGGTGAACCCATCACCACCTATACAAGCAAAGGGAACCCTGGAGGAGTAAGAATAACCCACAGAGGCTCCATGCTTGTTCTGTCTAAACTGAGTCAGACAGTACAAAGGGTATGATGCAGTGGAAAGATCACTGGACCACAACGGAGCCCTGGCCCACCATTCCCAACCCATGGACAAGGCCAACAAAGCTGGTGGGCAAGTTACCTCATTCTTTCTTTTTCCTTTTTTTTTAATTTTTATTATATTATTTTTACGTGTACCGTCAAATCAGATCTGACTGGTACAGGAGGTGATTGCCCCCTCCTTCTCCAGCAGAGCATCTGGCGGATTTGAACCACGTGCCTCTGCTTGGGAGGGTGGGGGACAGCACAGGAGGGGAAGACTCTCTATGAGGTGGATTGATTCAGTGACTGGGATAATCGGGATGGGAGTGTCAGAGACAGTGCGATTGGCACAGGACAGAGCGGAGTTTAGGGCTGTTGTACATAGGGTCGCTATGAGTCGCAAGCGACTCGACTGCACATAACAACAACAGCAACCACCTCTGGGATGGCAGTGCAGCATCTTGCCACTAGGCCACCAGAGCTCCCTGTTGTTGTGTTGTTATGTGTCGTCGAGTCGCCTGCGACTCATAGCGACCCTATGTACAACAACCCTAAACTCCCCTCTGTCCTGTGCCAATCGCACTGTCTCCGACACTCCCATCCCGATTATCCCAGTCACTGAATCAATCCACCTCATAGAGGGCCTTCCTCTCCTGCGCCGTCCCTCCACCCTCCCAAGCATGATGTCCCTCTCCAAGGACCGGTCTCTCCTCACAACATGTCCAAAGTATGTTAGATGGAGCCTCAGAATCCTTGCCTCCAAGGAGCCACGCGGTTTAACCCTTTCCAGGACAAATCTGTTTGTTTTCCTAGCAGTCCATGGTAGTCTCAATACTCTTCTCCAGCACCACAGCTCAAAGGCATCAATTTTCCTTCTAGTTACCTCATTCTTGGGCCCACCTGAAAAAATGGAGATCTTCGTGGGGGGCCAGGGGAAGAAAAATCACTCTCTGATGGAAAATGATGGTTTAAATAATTCTGTGCAACTGGAAATACATGCTTGTTCATTAGAATCACACAGTGGCAAGTGAAAGGGTCCTTAGAAGTCATCTGCTTGAACAGTTCCTAATTTATTCTTTTCATCTCACAGAACCCCAAGGCTCAAAAACAAAAGAAACAGAAAAAAAAGAAAAGGGGAATAACAGGATTGCCAGGTTTTAATGGGAGATAATGTGGTCCTACCAAAAAGAAATATTTTACTAAAGCACAATTTCCAACTAAAGTGCCACCCTCGCAAAGCAGAGGCCACTGGCAAAGATACACGTGTGGTGGGGGGCGAGGGCTACACTGTCCTTCTCTTTGTAAAGCACCAGTGATGAGCACTGGCTGGCAGGTGTGTTTGCAAGCCACTGACCTCCCCCCCCTCCCCCCCCAGCTCCGGAGTAATTCTTTTCGCGTCAAAGAAACCCTGCAACAGTATTAACTTTGAATGAGAGCCTGAACGACGTTTTTGTTCGCGCAGACCGCTCCCCGGCTCTCAGACATAAACCAGGGTTACCTTCATGTAAATGAGACACCCCGGGAAGTGAGGGGGGGGCAGTGCTCCCCGCAGGCAACCAGGCAACCGCTTGGCTCACAAGAGCAAGCAAGGTCTCAAGTCTGAAAGTGAACAGGGCATCCCAACACTCAATTCTTTTCTAAGGGAAAGGAGAAAGTTGGGAGCTTCCTGTACTTTCGCCTGGGGAGGTGGCGGGAGTTGGGGGAAAGGAGCTCGCTCGCCTGGCGGTTCCAGCGCCAGAGCACCCCCTCCTCAGAGGCCTCCTAACTACAAACTGCGGAAAGTTAAACTGGGGGCGCCTTCACCGCTGCCCACCCACGGCAGTGAAGGGCTAATACAGTCTCACATTCCCGCGCTCTGCTCCAGGATCCTACAGTTAGGGAAGTGTGAGTTTTGTATAGGATAAAGCCAAGCAGAAGGGATCTGGTCAGGAATGCCAGGTGGGCCCCGGCTGGGGCTGAGGGTGTGGGTCTCCCCTCTGGTATGCAGCAGTTTGGGGGGTCGGGGGAGGTGAGAGGTTAGAGGGTGGTGGAGGCACAGGGAAACTTGAGGATTTGCTCTAGGGGGTCCTGTTGTTTGTCTTTGCCAACTCCTAGCTGACCCTCCAGTGGTTTTAAATCGCACGGGAGGAGAATGTTCATCCTGCAATGAATTCGAACTGCGTGCCTTTGGAACTGCATCGCAGCTTCTAGGCCACCAGTGCTCCCTTTCCAGGGACCCTACGAGCCAGAAATTTCGGGAGCCAAGGTCTTGTGCGTTATGATGAGCCCTGTCTCTGGCCCCTGGGAAGACTCTGGGTCTCGCGCCTCGGTTCGCCTCCCCGGATCCAGGGCATGAGTGGCTTCGCTCTGTCTCTCAGCGGCCTGACCGCCCCCGTCCGGCCACAGAGGTCCCTTTGTGCCGGGCATAGAGTCCAGGTCCAAAGCCGGGGGCTGGCAGCAGCACCCTCGCTGCACGGTCAGCAGATGGGCAAGTGTGTTTACACAGGAAGGCAGACTCCTCCTCGGCCCGGGAGGGAGAGGGACCGGCCGCGGTGCCGCGACCCGAGGTGCGCCCTGCTGCGCCAGCGTTTCTAAAGCTTCAGATAGGGCTGCACCCGAAGCGACTCGCTCACCTGTGAGGGCTCCGAAGGCGCCCTGAACCCTCGCACAACCCCTCCAGCCCTGCGCCTCCAGGACGCCAGGAGGCGGCTCTCAACCCAACAACAAAGTTTCTTTCTCCGCAGTTGGCGGCGCGGCGCCCCGGCGCGGCTTACCTGGGAGCCCGGGCACGAGCGCGCAGAGCCCAAGCAGGCAGGCGTACAGGGGCGCCCGGGCCCGCGGCATGGCGGGGCGCCCGGACTCAGTGGCGGTGCCGGGGACCGGACTCCGCGGGACTGAGCGGCCGGGCCGGGGCGCAGGGGCCGAGGGCAGCGGGACGCAGCCGCATGCCCTGCGCGCAGCCCCGACTCACAGAGCCCGGGACCGGGCGGGAGGCGCTGGAGGCTGTGTCGGCCCGCGCCCCGCCGCCACCATCCCTCCCCGAGCCGAGTCCCGGGATGGCCGCTACCCTGCCTCGTCGGCCGGGTGGCCTGGAATGTCGCTGCCTGGGACGGCCCCGCAGGGGAGGGCAGGCTCCGCGCTCCGGCGGCTACTCGGGCTGCTCCGCGCGCCCGCACGCTCTACCCCACGCCTCCGCCCCTTCCCTTCTCCGTCCCCAGCCCGCCCTTACCCCTCCCCTC
>NW_006399782.1:5037766-5051086 GCF_000299155.1 Elephantulus edwardii | reverse complement strand
CGGTCAGTTTACAGCGGGGCGGGGCGGCTCCCAGACGGCCAGCTCCCGGCTCCGCCCCGTGCGGAACCGGCCGTAATGCCCGGCCCCGGGACACCCAGGTGGAACCCCATTTCCGCGGCCGGGGTGGGGGGATTTCTAAATCTCTAGTGAGGGCCTCCTTGGCCCTCTTTGCAGCCATCCCTTTGGGCAGGAGCAGGGCGCACTTGCTGGGGCAAACCTGGACTTCAGGAGGGAGGGCAGGTACTGTGGCGTTTGGAGATGGTCAACGCTTCCTCCCAAAGCCAGCGGGTCAGTCGCCCCGAGGTGGAGCGGAACGCAAGCGGGACACTGCAAGACGATGCCTATGGTGGTGGCTGGAGGACACCTGGGTCGTGGAGGCGTGCGCAGGCAGCACGTTTGATTCCACAACTTTTTCCCCTTTTCAGAGATTCGACAATACTACTGTTCATTTTTTTCTGAAACTCTGTTCCCTGGCGCCTTCCATGAGGCCCAACTCACACTCTTTCATTGCAACTCACCGCTGGCTCTCCAGCGGGTTCCTGAGACTGTAATCTCACGCGAGGAGATGGACCATCTTTCTCCCACGGAACCTCTGTTGAATTCAAGAGGGGCTCAGCCTTTGACATCAAAAGCAGATGCTCAAATTTTCACCGGATCCTTTGCCTCTGTGCTGCATCTGAAATTGCCAGCTAGCCCTGGGAAGGGGTTCCCCGGGCGGGCCATGCACGTGATCAGATAGGCGCAGGCAGAGCCATGACCAATGGGTTAAGACTGGAGTGGTTTCCAAAATCTCTGTAGATGTTCATTGAAATGAAAAATAAACAACCTAAATTTAAAAAAAAAAATAGAGTTAACAGTAAAACAACTAATGCTTTGTATGCACTGAGGCAGGTACTGCTCCAAATACTTGTTGTTAGGTGCTGTCAAATGGAGAATGACTCAGAGCGACGAAAGATCTGAATCCTGCCCTATCCTGTTCTGTCCTCACCATCTCTTCACCAATATTAATGGATTCACTGCTCTTGGAAACCCTTATTTCCAATACCCATATCAAGAAACTGAGACATAGAGGGGTTAGCTCACCTGAGGAAGTGACAGAGCTGGGATGCCTTATCCAAAACTTTAAAATGTCTCTGCTGAAATAAACAAAAACAGGTTGGCATAGAGAGCAGAGTGACCTGACCTTTGCACGTCTAGAACCAGTTTGAGGGATGACTGGGAGGGCTAGGAAAGGGACAGACGGTCCTAACTGCCTAACTTGAAGATCTTAACCTTTATTTGTGGTCTCTAACCTAGGCCCCAAAGCACCAAGGTGGTGCCTGTGCCAGTCCTGTAGAGTGGTATGCTTGGGCTGGAGCTGAAGCCGTGCAGAGGAAGCTGCAAATTTCACTGAAGGCCAACATTCGTCAATTGCATGCATTTATCATTCTCACCCATTGTGTTTCCATGTTTGTTCTGACCTAAAAACCATGCTTATCCCGAAACATTTCTGTGTGAAATTGATGCTGCAGGATGGAGCTCTGGGAGTACAGTCCATACAGAGTATTGAGCTGGTAACTAAAAGACTTAAAATTTATGATGATTGGAATCCATCCAGGTTTTCTGCGGAAAGGTGGGCAGTCCCTGTTAAAGTCACAGTTTCAGGAGCCCAGTGGAGTTAGAATTGACGCAAAGGCAGTGAATTTTTAGTTGATGCTGCAGAAGCTGCCCCTGGGGAACTCTGGTGGCCTAGTGGTAAGAAGCTTCACTGCAGTCCCACAGGCATGCAGTTTGAATCCTCCAGCTGCTTCACAGGAGAAGGATGCACATTCGCCTCCCATGCGATTCGCTGCCTCTGAAAAGCTGCTGGAGGGAAGCTTCTGTTCTTACTTGAAGGCTCACACCACCACCACCAGTAGAAGCTGCCCCAGGTTTGTCTTGGGATCACTTGCCCTGTCACTCTGGGAAGGCAGCATTAGGGCTACTCTTGTCCCCACTCTAGAGATGGTGATTTTAATTCATGAGAAGGTCGTGGAAAAGTGGTGTGTGCCAAATGGTGATTTTGAAGGATTTGTCTGGCAGGGATATAAAATACAGACTAGATGGAAGGAGAGTTGAATCCCAGAAATGGGATAAATATCACAGTAAGTACAATAACAACTTGTTTTTATCAGGCATCTTTTCTAAGTTTAAGCCATGTGGTAACTGACAGTTTGTGCCTCACCTTCCCATCCCCACAGAGCATCATTCACACTTGAGGTGCCCTACGCCTTAGGCTGGGTTCTCTGGAGAAATAAAGCCCCTGGGGTGGGTGGGTGTAAGCCTGGTGGTACACTGTGTTATGTCCTACTGTTAACTAGAAGGTCAGTGGTTCAAATCCATTGTTGTTATGTCTCCTCAAGACAACTGCAACTCATAGTAACCCTATACACAATAGCTCTGAACCTGCTCTATCCTGAGCCAGTCTCACTGTCTTCGACACACCTACCCTAGTTACTCCAGTTATTGTGTCAATCCATCTAATCTGGGATCTTCCTCTCCTGCACTGTCCCTCCACCCTTCCAAGTATGATATCCTTCTCTAGAGACTGGTCCCTCCTGGCGACATGGCCAAAGTATGTGAGACAGAGTCTCAAAATCCTTGCCTCCAAAGAGAAGTTTGTCTCATCCTCTGCTGGACAAACCTGTTTGTTCTAGCACTCCATGGCATATTCAGTACTCTTTATCCAGCATCACAACTCAAAGGCATCAATTCTTCTGTCATCCTCGGTCATTCATTATCCAGCTCTCTGATGCATAGCAAGTAATGGCAAAGACCATAGCCTGGATCAGGTACACCTTAGTTTCTAGACTGGCATCCTTGCTCTTCAGCCACTTGCCAAGGAAAAAAGACAGGCGGTTTCTTCCCATAAAGATTTATAGTGTCAGAAATCTAATGGAGAATCACGATGCGTCAGAATCAACTCAATGTCAATATATGTTTTCATATAGTGAGAAAGACTGATTTATCATAAAGAGATGGCTCATGTGGTTGTGTTGTTGTTATGTACCATGTTTCAGAACCAACTCATAGCTGACCCTCCAGTGGGTCCTCAGAGGCTGTAAATTACACCAGAAGATATTTCCCATCTTTCTCTTCTGCTATAGCTGGTGGATTTGAACCATGCTTCTTTGTATTGGTAGTAAGACTCCTTACCACTAAGGAATCAGAGATTCCCTCATGTAGTTGTAGAAGCTGGCAAATTCTCTATGGGTCCAGTGTCACGTTGCTGGCTGCTCCTAAGGAATCCAAGACAAGCAAAGTAGGCACCAGGTTGCTGGTGCACTAATCTAAAGATCTGACAGGGTCCAGAGCAAGCCAGTAAACTGTCAGAATGTCTGTGTCTATATATTTTGGATGTAGGCCGAATGTCTGAGGAATCGTCCTCAGGCTGATTGGAGGATAATCCATCATGGAGGATAATTACATCATTGCATAAATGCCAAGCTATATCATTACATAACTGCCCAAACCACTGAAAACCATGGCCTAGCCACGGGGGCACACACTGTCACACTACTACATTCAGCATAGACCACCATTTACCTGGATAGCTGCACAGACTCCTGCTGCTACAAGTGCTGCAATGAAATCAGCTCCTGTTCTCACTCTCAGCAGCCTCTCTCCTGTCCCACCTGGTAATTCCCCACCTTCTCTTCCTGCCCAGACCTGCCTTATGCCACTAAATCCCAAGTGATGACAGCATCCTTTCATAAAACTGGTGTGGAGACATCTGCTCTAATCCCTCCAAAGCATTTGCTTTTTTTATTTATACCTCGTTTTTCATCCCTGTCTCAGAGCCCTTCCCTCTTTTTCACTAAGCTGAAGCATAGGGGTGCCCTTCAAATGTTCTGAGTTTCTAGGGAGAAGTCATCGTGCACTGATGGCCCCTCTGAGACAGGGAGACCAGACAGCACTTCCCCACAACTACGGAAAAATCTCTTCTGTGACAGCGACCATGGGAAGCTCCCATCTCTGGTCACCACTGAGCTTCTAGAACCCAAGGAAGCGGTTTCTTGGATAAGATCTAATCATAGGGCTGTGAGAATGGGTAGCCCAGGGAATTTTATGTTTTGTGCTGTTGGTTTAGTTTTAAACTCAGACTAGTTAAAAGTTTCCTAGGTCACAATTTAGAATTAACATGCTAGCCCTGTCCCACACGGCGTTTTCACATTGTGTGCTGAATTTATAACCTAGGCCAAAAATATTTTACTGATTTGTATTTGCAATTTAATATGCATGGGAACAAACACACACACTAAAGTGGAAACTAAAATAACCTTATAGCAGCTACTTGCAATTTAATATACAGCCAAACAACAAAAGCAACAGCATCAAAATAGTTCCAGGGAGGAAGGGATGGGGAGAAAACCCTTATGACGGTATTTTACCTTTGTTTAGGTAATATACTAATTTGTCTCACTTTTAATAGCTATTTACTTTGAAATTGTCACAGTTCAAGGGTCCTGGTTGCAGAGTATTACAGAACCATTTGAAAGGCCTGTTAAATGTTAAGATTAACCTTTTATTGCCTGTTAATGTTGTTGAGATTATATGCAGGAGAACATATATCAATTCACCAATGTCTTCATGTACACGTCAGGGGCACTGATCACATTCTCCCTGTTGTGTGATCACTCTCCCTCTCCTTTTCCAAGTTATTCCTCCCCACTGTAAACTCAATGGCCTCTGAGTTTCTGATCTAACTTTTCAAGCTGCTGTTGTAATTTGACTCCATATACATAGTTCTTTGAAAGTAATATTTTATATATAAAAGTACCAAAGTCCTTTTTCAGAGGAAACGATTCTGCCATAATTGAGTGTTCCATGATCCTAATTAGGAAAAATAATAATAATTCTGCCAGCTTTCAGAGTTTACAGCTAGTACAGGACTGGTGAGGGCAAAACAGAAGGCAGCGTGCAGATAATGGATAAACACAGGAGACAGGACAATGAGGACCCAGAGTGAGCTCATTGGACTCTATGGTGGCAATAGTAAGGAGTTGTGATGGCCTAGTGCTAAGGAGTTGTGCTGCCAGCCTAAAGGCAGGTGGTTTGAATCCACCAGCTGCTCTGGGGACAAAGATGGGCCACTCCGCCAGTACAATTTACAGCCTCTGAAAACCGACTGGAGGGTCAGCTATGAGCTGGTCCTGACTCAACCACACATAACAACAACAATAGATTAAGTGGCAAGTAGTAAGTTTTTAACAATTCTTTGTTTGTAGGTTGAGTATATTCATTGTGGTTATGGTAAGTGTGAGACAGATAGGATTTTGCATTGAGATGGAATGCAAAAATTGGCCTTTCCAGAAATTTCCAATAAAGGAAAGTGTTTCTGCTTGTGATTATTGGCTTTTATTGCACAAATGGACCTGTAAATCAAGAACAATCTATTTCTCTGGAGCTGTTGAGAAGCACATATAAGCATTTTAATGCTATTTATGAAGTAGCCTTGTAGATTAGTTGTATGTTTTCAATAAGTTGTATAATTATTAATTCTAGAAATACCCAATTTATCATTTCCTTCTAACAGCAACTTTTCAAAAGTGTTTTTAAGTTTTTGAAAGCTGAATTGTTTAAAACTAATATTCACTAATAAAACCAGAGAAAAGATTATGGTGTTGTCTCAATGGCTTTTAACCTGTTAATTTTCATTTTATAGTATGTCCCTTTAAAATTGTCCACCAGATTTAGAATTAGAGGAAATTACATTAGAATCTTTTCCTAAATGCCTTCTTTTACTCTAACAAAGTGTCACAGATTAAATTATATCTCCACCCCCAAAACATGTATATGTAATGAAACAACAGCAACAACATATATAATGACCCCCATGATCTCATAAACCAAGAACTCATAAAAGGATTAAGGACAGAACACACTAGCCCTGATTGATCCATGGGAAGTTTCCCTAAGATAGGGACCCGAATGAGAAGTAAATTAGCAAGAGGAGGGACCACTGTACATCCAAGAAAGGACTTCCAGAAAGGAGTGCTTCATTTTAGATTTCTACTCCAGGAAGCTCATTGACACCATAGAAGGTCAAGATAAGTGAAGATCTCCAAGGAATGTGAGCCCTGCAGATGCTGAAGGAAACTAGAACCTTCTAGAACTGACAGGGTATGAGGGCCTTCCTCTAGAACTGGCATCCTGGCATGTCTAGCATTCTAGATGGGAAGAGAAAACACTGTTTCCTTAAAGCTACCCACTTGCGGTATCTCTGTTATACCAACAGTATACAACTAAGACACAAAGTGATCACAGTGTGTTTCGTTTACCTCAGGAGTTGTAACACTGAACCTGAAGAGATCCGTTCTTTTCTAGCTGTTTCAGTATGAAGTACACTAAATTAATGAAAATAAGCAAACAAAAACATTGCCTTAGATTCCAGCTCATGGGAGTCTTGCAGGAGAGAATAGAACAGTCCCATAGGCGTTCAAAGATTAATCTTTAAGGTAGCAGAGTTCTTTAAGGCTGCATTGTTCTCCCATGGAACAGCTGGTGGGTTTGAACAACCAACCTTTTGGTTAGGAGGCAAGCACTCAAACACTGTGTCATAAAGCCTCCAAAAATTGAAAACAAGTTTACATGTGCAATACTTTCAAAATATTTCAATGAATGTAGTTCAGAGGATTTTTTAGTAAACGCCAGGAGTAAAGTAGTCGACAGAGGGAGGGGAAAACATACAGGACAGTTAAGCCCACACACACAGTACAAAGAGGACACTCAACTCCACAGCCACAGACAAGGATGGAGAGATCTTCAAATTAGGAGAAAGAGCATGTGAAAAAATATTCTTGCAAGTCGAGCCAGCACTCTCCCCATCTCAGTACCACTTTCTTCTTGTCAAGTCCACTTTACTCCTTTCTTTGATCATCTCTCTTCTTACCTCTTTTCTCTACCTTATTTGAAATCCAGCAGTGGTCTTTAAAAATGAGACTTAACTAAGGGGCTCATCACCCTTTCAACTGTGGGCCAGACACCTTGGAGCATGTTTTGAGGTTGGTGGGGGTGGAGGCTGAGCCCTTGGAGAGTCTGCCAAGAGTTACCATCAACCACTGTCATGGATTGATTTGTATTCCCCCAAAATATGTGTCAGCTTGACAGGGCTGTGATTCTTATTAGCTTAGTAGTGTTGCAGTTATATAACCATCATGCATGACACAATCTGATGTGGCCAACCAATTAGATGTAAGGGATTAGAGTGGGATATAGTACCCTTACACCGGTCACAGCCTTGATCTAAAGTAAGGGATGCTTTCTTAGAGTGTGGAGTGCATTGCCTTTTATTTTACAAGACAGAAGTAAGCAAAGGAGGATCCAACTATTATCAAGAAAAAAAAGAGCTGATGGTGAGACTTACAGTCCTTATTCACCCTCTGAATCTGGAACTGAACACATTTCTATGGTTTAAATTTCAGCCAAACAATATCCAGGCCTATGGCTTAGAGGTAAGGAGTAACACTGCCATCACAAAGGCTTGCAGTTCAAATCACGATGGATAATCTCCTCCTATGTGATTTACAGTCTCTAAAACCTCACCAGAATGTCAGCTATGAGTCGGTTTCAACTCAGTGGTGGAAAATAACAATACAACATAGGAAACTTTATAGGGTATTGCACTGCTAATCCAAAGGCTAATAATATCTATGACAGTTCAAATCCACCAGTGGCTTCCTAGGCAAAAGAGGAGCGATCTCTTCCCCTGTGATTTTAGCCTCTGAAACTCAAAGGAGGGTCAGCTTTGGGTCTCTTCTGACTTCATGAAGAGAGAGTTAAGGTAGTACTCAGTCATTAGAATAACCAACTACCCAAGATCAAAGATCAACATTTACCCAGGAATAAACTACACAAAGGCATTTGACTATGTGGATAACAACAAACTGTGGCTGACTCTGGGAAGAACGTGAATTCCAGAACGATTGTGCTAATGCAAAATTTATACTTGGACCAAGAGGCAGTTGTCAGAACAGAGCAAGAAAACACTGTATGGATCAAAGTTGGGAAGGGTGTGCATCAGGGATGTGTCCTATCTCTATACTTTTTCAATCTACATGCGGAACAGATCATCCAAGAAGCTGGGCTGTATGAGGAGGAATTGGCATCAGGACTGGAAGAAGACACAACAACCTGCCTTATGCAAATTGAACAACCTTGCTTGCTTCCTGAAACTGAGAAAGGCCTGAGGCATTTGCTGCAGCAGGTCAAGGACCTGGATTGAAGTTCAACATTTAAAAAACCCAAAGATTCTCACCACTGGGCCAGTTGGCAGCATTATGATAGACAGTAAAGAAATTGAGATTGTCAACAACTTCAGCTTGCTTGTCACCACAATCCAAACTCTTGGTACCAGCAGCCAGGAAATCAAAAGATGAGTTGCATTGAGAAAATCAGCAGACTTCTCCAGAGCACAGAAGAGTCATGATGTCAGTCTAAAGACTAAGGTGTGCCTCACTCAGGCCCTGGGCCTCGTAATTACTTGCTATACATCAGAAAGTTGGACAATGACTAAGCATGATAGAAGAACCAATGCCTTTCAGTTTTGGTGCTGGAGGAGTATTCAATATACTATCGTGGATTGCTAAGAGAACAAAGAGGCCCATCCTAGAGAGGATGAAACCAGGCTGCTCCTTGTGGCAAGGATTTTGAAGCTCTGTCTGACACACTTTGAGCATACTGCCAGCAAGGATCAGTCCTTGGAGAGGGACATCATGCTTGGGAGAGTGGAGGGACAGTACAAGAGAAGAAGACCACAGGTGAGATGGATTGACTCAGTGACTGGGGTCATGGGGATAGGTGTCTCAGAAACAATGAAATTGACTCAAGACAGAGCAGGGTACAGAGCAGTTGTACATAGGGTCACTATGAGTTGCAAGCGACTCGATGGCATACAACAACAACAAAGCTCAGAAGGTAGGAAAGGTTAAGATAGATTAATGGGAATTATAATCATAGAGAAAAAATGAGGAATGGGCTTCCATGATAGGTGTTATAATTAATATCACAAAACAAAATGTATATGAAGGTTGCATTGAAAACCCATTTTCCTTTGTAAACTTTCACTCAAATCACAATTTAATAAATAAACAAACAAAGAAACCACTTCTGTTTGTTGAAAGTCATCGTCTTGTCTTTGAGCTACAGCAGCACTGAGTGACCAAGACAAACCACTATCCCCGCTTTGGTCTGAGTGCAGGAGTTGTTGCTCTTTCAGAGAAATTGACTCCTCATATATCATTACTAATGGAAGAAAACTCAAACCCTGTAACCAGAATCAGAAAATTTGGGCTCCTATTCTCAATACCATCAACAACCTGAGCCATCCCTCTCTGGATCTGTTTCTCCAGTTGCAGAACAAAGGGGCTTGTCCGTGCAAAAACTTGCTCTATAATTACTGCTTGTGAAGTCAAACATGTTTGGCACTTGGCTCTGCTCTAGTTTACATAACCTGTTCTACCAACCAAACATTGTTCTTTCTCAAAAAAGTCCTATAACAGAGGATGTAGTGCCAGTTTGAACATGTTTCCTTAAGTGAGAGGATTCTGAAGTCCCATCCCATGGACCACCAAAAGAACAAACAAATACGTCCTGCAGAAAATGCAACCAGTATGGTCCTGGGAGTCATCAATGATGAATCTCTGTCTCATGCACTGTAGGCATGTTTTTAGGAGGCACTAGTCCTTGAAAAAAATACATCAAGCTTGAGAAGGTGGAGGATCAGCAAAAGAGAAGATAACTCACAACAAGATGGGTTGACAGAGTGACTCTAACAATGGGCTCAAGTATGTCAGAGATGATAAGGAGGGCACGGATAGATCATGGCTCAGATCCATTGTTCAGAGGGTCGTTCTGAGTCATAGTCAGCTTGATGGTACCTGACAACAACAATCTTGAGGCTAGACTCTGAGAATAGTCTGTTAAATGTTGCCTCAAGGAACCTCTATCAACTCTCCAGCTAATGCACTCTGTTTAATCATCAATCTTAGCAAATTCTTCATTCTCTTTAAGCCAAAGCCTTCTTTGACAGTTTCTTCTTCTTCCAGATTGAATGGTGATGGATAGAAGTATAGTACTGTCCTCTCCAATATTTCAGCAACCATAAAATAAAGCAGAATGTTTATAGTGCCTCCTGTGAATTCTTCCCAGCTTCAAGTCAACATTCAGATGCACAAGACTTGGAAAGGTTGCTTGACTTCATCTAACTAAAAAAGCAAAACAAACCATGAAGAAAAGTCATTTTGCCTCTGTGGCATTGTAGAAAGCTCTCAGAAGCTCTGACCTCGGCCAGCTCAGATGCAGGGAGATGAGAGCCACACTGTGCAGGCTCAGGGTCCACCCTGGCTTACAGTCAATTCCTTTTGAGGTAACTTCATGGGTATATTGTTTTTAGTTTCGTCACAAAAGATAAATACACTTTCAACAACCATGCAGATTGGCAAATCTGTCAGGTTGTTGTTGTTACTGGGTGCTATTGAGTCACTTCCAATTCATAGTGACCCTTCGTGCAACAGAATTAAACACTTTGTGGTCCTGTGCCAGTCTCACGATTGTTACTCTGTTGGAGTCCATTGCTGCAGGCACTGCGTCACTCCATCTGGTTAACGGCCTTTTCTTTTTTTTGCTGACACTCCCCTAAGCATGGTGTCCTTCTCTAAGATGGTCCTCCCTGATATCATATGCGGAGGATGTAAGATGAAATCTTACCATCCTTGCTTCTAAGGAGCATTCTGGCTATACTTCTCTAAGACTAATTTGTTCTTCTAGTAATTCATGTATATCCAATAATTTGGATATCATAACCCATATTTATGGTCATCAGTACTATAATTCAAATGCATCAATTCTTCTTCAGCCTTCTTTATTTATTATCTAGATTTCACTAGCATGTTAGTCCAATTACGATAACATGACTATTATTATCGCTGCCTCCTCCTCCTCTTCTCCTCCTCCTTCCTCTTCCTCCTCTTCCCTTCTCCTCCTCCTCCTTCTTCCTCCTCCTCCTTCTCTTCTTCTCTTCTTCTTCTTCTTCACCATTGAGTTGCCTGCAACTCACAGTGACCCTATGTACACTAGCTCTGAAACCTGCCATATTCTGAGCCAATCTTATCCTTTTCTACTGACCTAATCCCATTTCTCCAGTCACCGAGTCAATGCATCTCATCCAGGATCTTCATCTCCTGTGCTATTCCTCTACCCTACCAAGCATGATGTCCCTTTCCAAGGAATGGCTCCTCTTGGCCATGTGCCCAAAGTATGTGAGAGGGAACCTCAAAATCCTTGCCTCCAGGAAGTAGCCTGGTCTTGCCCTCTTCAGGACAGACCTGTTCTCCTGGTAGTTCATGGTACGTTCAACACTCTTCTCCAACACCACAATTCAAAGGCATTGATCCTTCTTCTATCATCCTTAGTTATTGTCTAGCTCTTGGAAGCAAAGCAAGTAATTGTGAAGACCATGGCCTGGACCAGGTGCACCTTAGTCTCCAAACTGACATTGTTGCACTTCAGTACTCTAGAGAGATCTCTGACAGCAGATTTTCCCAATGTAATACATTTTTTTAATTTCCTGACTGCTAGTGCCAAGAGTGTTGATTGTGGAACTAAGCAAGCTGAAGTTATCAACAATAATAATCTCTTCTCCATTCATCATGAAGCTGTTAATCGGCCCAGTGGTGAGAATCTTTGTTTTCCTGATGTTGAGCTTCAATCCATATAAAAGACTACAGTCCTTGACCTTCTGCAGCAAAAGCCTCATGCCATCTTCAGTTTCAGAGGGCAAGGTTGTGTCATCTGCATAATGCAGATTGTTGATGAGTCTTTCTCCAATCCTGATGTCACATTCATAACATGACTTCTTAGAGAGATGTAAATAAATAAACAATAACCATCCATCCTGGCAAAAATAGTAAGATTTCATTTTTTTAATTTTGCACAAGACAAATGCTGGTGAGGGGGTGGAGAGACTGGAACTCATTCATTGCAGGTGGGACTGTGGAATGGTGCAACCACCCTGCACAACATTATGGCCTCCTTCTAAAAAGCTGGAAATAAAAATACCATTTGACCCAGCAACACCACTATCAGGCCTATATACTAAAGAAATAAGAGCTAGGACATAACAAATAAACACACACCGATGTTCATCACAGCATTATTTACAATAGCAAAGAGATGGCAGCAACCTAAGTGCCCATCAAAGGATGAATGGATAAACAAAATATGGTGCATACATACAATGGAATACTGTGTAATGTTAAATAGCAAAAAACAATTTGCCTAACACTGCATAACAGGGGTGAACTTGAAGGAGATGTTGCTGAGTGAAATAAGCCAGACACAAGAGGGCAAACACTGTGCATGTTCACTATTCTAAAGAAAACTAAGGAAAAGTATGCAAACAAAACAAAAATTTTATTGATGGTTACCAGGGATGGGAATGGAGGAGAGGAAAGGAAATCAGTATTTGGATAATAGACATATAGTAAGTTGGGTGAAAGGAAAGACTACATAGAATAGTGGTTAATTAGCATAATATCACTAAAGAGAGATAGACACAAGTGTTATAGACAACAATAGGCAATTAAATAGATGCAGCCCTACATTACCAGTGACAACACATATTAATCTTTAAGTAGATGGGTGGGTAGACAGAAAAGAGAAGCAGATATTGGCAAATGAAAGTGACTATACCCAACAACTATGAGATGTCATCTCACCCCAGTAAAAACAGAAAAATTCAACAAAGCAGCAAACAACAAATGCTGGTGAGGTTGTGGAGAAACTGGAACCCTTATTTACTGTTTGTAGGAGTGTAAAATGGTGCAACTATTATGGAAGGCAGTATAGCACTTTCTCAAAAAAGTTGAAAGTAGAAATACTGTTTGATCCAGCAATTCCACTACTGGGAATATACCCTAAGAAACCAGAACTGCCACCAAGCAGATATATGCACACCCATGTTTATTTCAGCTTTGTGCACAACAGCAAAGAGTTGGAAACAACCCAAGTGCCCATCAACAAACGAATGGATAGAGAAGCTGTGGTATAGTCTCACTATGCAGCACTGAAAAACAAGGAACTCATGAAATATTATACAAAATGAGTCACCCTGGAGAACATTATGTTGAGTGAACTATCTCAGTCACAAAATGACAAATACTACATGATGCCACTGTTATAAAACAGGATTGACATTGGGGTTGGGGGAAACTAAGAAAAGATGGAATAAATAATGTACACTGCATTGAAACAGATGAGGGAAAAAACTGCTTAAAAGGAATATATGATCAGGCATTATCTGCA
>NW_006399782.1:5031191-5035751 GCF_000299155.1 Elephantulus edwardii | reverse complement strand
TTAGGGCTGTTGTGCATAGGGTCGCTATGAGTTGCAAACGACCCGATGGCACATAACAACAACTACAACTACAAAATCTTTTAGCCCTAATCAAACACCTGGAAATAGGTCACTGGTCATGAGACTTTAGGAACATAGTCTTGCAGCACACCAAGGTCAATTGGCATAACATGAACCCTGAGGACAAAGTTTTACACCTGACATACTGAGTGGTTACTGGGGACTTAAAAGCTTACAAGCAGTCATCTGAGATGCAACCATTGGTCTCTTCCTAGTTGCAAAAAAGAGGAGAAAAGCAAAACAAAGAGGAGAGTGTGCTCATGTGTCATCAAGTCAACTAGGACTCAAAGGGACCATATGACCAACAGATCTGTACCTTGCCCTATCCTGCACTCGCCTCAAAGTCTCCAAGGTGCTCAAACTCATTGTTACAGTCACTGTGTCAATCCTTGTTGAAGAGCTTCCTCTCTTTCTCTGACTCTCCCACCTTTCCTAACCTGATGTCTTTTTCCTCAGACTAGCCACCTCCTGACCACATACCCAAAGTATGTGAGATGAGGGCAAACAGGAACACTCTGGTTGTACTTCTCAAAAACAGACATTTGGTTTTTGGTATTCCATGATATAGTTAAATGAAAATAAGTGAAGTTAACTTTAATGGTATATTTTATTTAAGACACTGGTAGAATTGTCAAGATTATGACTATTAGTCACTCTTTGAGGCTGGAATTAAACTCATTCCTTTGATAAAATATTGAGCCAATCAGTAAGTCTGTGAAGTGAATAGTAACGTCAGAAAGATATTCAGTATATAGAGTTCAACCTCAACAGGATCACAAGGGCATCATTTGTCTAAATATGAAACTCAGAAGGTTGGAAGTGAGAGGATAGAGGAGGAAATTGAGGCAGAAACACCAGAAGGATAGTAGCAAGTGATGATAAAACATGGGTATTGTAATCAATGTCAGATTGAAAAGATATGGAGATATGATACATCACTGGCGTACACCTTTCCTGATTTGGAACCATGTAGTGTTTCCTTGCTTTGCTCCGAAAACTGCCTCATGGCCCAAGTATAGGTTTCTCTTAAGCACAACCAAGTGTTCTGGGATTCCCATTCTTCACAAAGTTAGCCACAATTCGTTGGGATCTATACAGTCAAATGCCTTGCACAGTCAATAAAGCACAGGTAGACATTCTTCCAGTACTCTCAGCTTTCAGCTAAGATACATCTAACATTGGATATAATGTCCCTAGTGCTATCGCCTCTTATAAATGCAGCCTGCACATCTGGCAGTTCTCTGTTGATAGACTGTTTCAGTTGTTTTGGAATCATTTTCAGTAGAATCTTGCGCGTGTGTGATTTTAATGATATTGTTCAATAATGTCCACACTCTATCAGATCATCTTTTTTTTTTTTGGAATGGGAATAAACATAGATCTCTTCCAGACAGTTGGCCAGGTAGTTACCCTCCAAATTTCTTGGTACAACCTGGTGAGTTTGTCCAGGGCAGCATCTGTTTGCTGAAATATGTCAATTGGTATACCATCAATTTCTGGGGCTTTGTTTTTTGCCAGTTCCTCCAGAACTGCTTGAATTTCCTCCTTTATCACTATTGGTTCTTGATCATATATGGTTTCATAAATTCTTCTATATCAGCCATTTCTTTTTAGTATTGTGACTGTGTACTCCTTCCATTCATTTTCTTTTGACGCTTCCTGGATAATTCAACATTTTGCCAACAGCATTTGAAGCAGGAGTGCATCCACTTCTGAAATAGCTCGGCTCTGGAAACTCTATGAACTTGGAGAAATGATAAAAGTTATACAAGTGTTCAGGTCTTTCGTTCATAGGATCTCTATGAGTCATCTATGACTTGACAGCACAAAACAACAACATCTTTATTGCAACTCAAGGTTTGAATTTGTTCTTCAGTTCCTTCAGCTTAAGAAATACTGAGTGAGTTTATCCCTTTTGATTTTCACAACTCCAGATATTTGCACATTTCATTATAATACTTTGTTTTCCTGTGCTGCCCTTTGGAATCTTCCTTAACCTCTTGATTTTTTTTTCCTTTTGCTTTGGCTTCTTGGTACTCTACTGCAATATTATCGTCTCTTCTGATATCTATCTTGGTCTTTTCTTCTTCTTACGTCTTTTGCATTCCTCATGGATGATATATTCTTCATATCTTCCCACAGCTCATCTGGTCTTTGCTCATTAGTATTCAAGGCCTCAAACCTGTTCATTGAGGAGACAGGACTTTTCAAGGAGGAATGTGGCATCATGATTGGAGGAAGACTCATCGACAACCTGTGTTATGCAGATGACACAACCCTGCTTGCTGAAACTGCAGAGGACCTGAGGCATTTGCTGCAGCTTTCAGTATGAATTGAAGCTCAACACCAAGAAAACAAAGATTCTCACCACTGGGCTGATAGGCAGCATCATGATAGATGGAGAAGAGATTGTTAACAGCTTTAGCTTGCTTGGCTTCACAGTCAACACTATTAGTACCAGCAGCCAGGAAATCAAAAGATGAACTGCACTGGTGTTGTCCAGTTCTCTGATGCATAACAAATAATTGTGAAGACCATGGCCTGGATCAGGTGTGCCTCAGTCTCCAGACTGACAGTGTTGCTATACAGTACTCTAAAGTACTGTCTCCCTGACAGCAGACTTTCCCAGTACAATTTATTTCCTGACTGCTGGTGTTAAGAGTGTTGATTGTGGAACCAAGCAAGCTAAAGTTACCAACAATCTCAATCTCTTCTCCATCTATCCTGAAGCCTATCTTAAGTGTGAAAAAAAATACATTTATTACGTTGTTTTTTTCAAGCTAGCCTAGAAGCAGCAGAGAATAAGGATACTTTGGCTCACACATTAGTGTTGTGGCCTCAGAAAATTTGGTAGCAGGACTGCAGCAATTATGAGGTGTTTTGCAGTTTATCCAAAGTAATTGTCTTTGCATAGTACAAGCCACATATCACAGCCGGGAGCGTTGAGGAGAGGACTCCCAACCTCATCCTCTACCCTTGCTTTTTGTACACTGACTTGTCAATTAATAGGAAAACCACAGTTCTGAGGAAACACTGCAGGAAAACTCAGCCAGTTTTCTACCTCATAAAAGCTGACAAAAGGCAGAAACTTCCCATCTATGGCATTTTGGATTTTAACTGAAGAATTTTTCAGTGAAAATGGATTTATCTCCTTCTTAAATTTGGAAAAATCACTATTAAACAAAGCATTGATTTTTCTGAACAATTGTATTCATTTTACCCACTTGGACCAGGAGGCTGTTGTGTGAATGGAGCAGGGAAGCACTACATGGTTTAAAATTAAGAAGGGAGTGCATGAGGGTTGTGGTCTCTCTCCATACCTATTCAAGCTATAGCCGAACATATATGCTGAGCAAAATATCTGAGAAGCTGGACCCTGTGAAGAGGAGTGTGGCATGCGGATTGGTGGAAGACTCATCAATAACCTGTGTTATGCAGATGATACAATCTTGGTTGCTGAAAGTGATGAGGACTTGAAACACTTGTTACAGAAAATCAAGGATTGCAGCCTTCAGTGTGAATTGCATCTCAATATCAAGAAAACAAAGATTCTTGTCACTGGACCAATAGGTAGCATCATGATGGATGGAGAGGAGATTGAAACTGTCAACAGCTTTATCTTGCTTGAATCCACAATTAACACCTTTGGTACCAGCAGTCAGGAAATAAAGAGATACATTGTAGTGGGAAAAAAATCTACAGTTAGGGACCTCTCCAAATTGCTATGGAGTAAGCTTGAGGGCTAAGGTGTATCTGATTCAGGCCATCATCTTTCTGATTACTTGCTATGCATCTGAAAGCTGGACAATGAATAAGGATGAGAGAAAAAGAATTGAGGCCTTTGAGCTGTGGTGTTGGAGAAGAGCACTGAACATGCCATGGATGGCCAAAGGAACAAACAATTATGTCTTGGAGAAGGTGCAGCCAGAGTGCTCTTTGGAGGCAAGGATGATGAGGCTTCGCTTCACATACTTTGAGTACTTTGCTAGGAGATGCTATTCTTTGGGGGATATGACGCTGGGAAGGGTGGAGGGTCAGCAAAGTAGAGGCAGACCCTTAACCAGGTGGATTGACACAGTGACTGCTGCAATGGGCTTTTATGTGTCAGAAAGTGTAAGGATGGTGCAGGATAGAACAGGGTTCAGATCTTTTGTTCATGGAGTTGTTATGAGTAGTACTTGACTCAATGGTACTTAACAACAATGACAACAATTATAAGATCACCTAAAAAAATAATGCATGCTTTCTAATCACCCAGTAAAATTGACGCAAATATTTCAACAGGAATGACCTGAGTAGTATCCATTTTTGCTTGGCCAAGAGGGAGAAATTACGAGACCAAGAAAAATGACAGGGTAATTAGTCAGAATCAGTGCATTAAAAGTAAATTAATTATACTAATCAATGGTAATTAATGTTATAAGGCAAAATATCTCAAAACAGCTATGAGATATCATCTCACCCCAGTCAGAATAGCAAAATTTAACAGAACAGCAAGCA
>NW_006399782.1:5015252-5022099 GCF_000299155.1 Elephantulus edwardii | reverse complement strand
AGTGGCACCATGCAATATTTGTCCTTTTGTGCCTGGGATATTTCACTCAGCATAATGTTCTCCAGAGTCAACCATTTTGAATAATATTGCATGAGTTGCTTGTTTTTCAATGCAGCATAGTATTCCATTGTGCGAATATACCACAGCTTCTCTAGCCATTCGTTTGTTGATGGTGTGTAGTAGGTTTTGAGGACAGGAGTGCTATGCCTCCCCCTTCATTTTTGTTTTTCAGAAGAGTTTTGCTTATTTGGGATCTCTTTCCTCTCCAAATAGACTTGACAATTTCCCTTTTGATCTCCTTGAAAAATGAATTTGGTAACTGGGTTGGGATTGTGTTGGGCATGTAGATTGCTTTTGGTTGTTGTTGTTATGTGTCATCAAGTTGCTTGCAACTCATAGCCACCCTATGTACAATAGTCCTAAACCCTGCTCTATCCTGAGCCAACTTTATTGTTTCTGACACTCCTACCCCCATTACCTCAGTCACGGAATCAATCCATCTTATTGAGGGTCTTCCTCTCTTGCGCTGTCCCTTCACCCTCCAAAGCATGATGTCCCTCTCCAAGGACCGATCCTTTTTAGCAACATGTTCAAAGTATGTCAGATGGACCTTGAGAATCCTTGCCTCCAAGGAACAGCCTAGTGTGACCCTCCCCAGGATGAACCTGTTTATTTTTCTGGCAGTCCATGCTATATTCAATACACCAACAGCTCAAAAACACCAGCTCTCTTTCTATTATCCCCAGTCATTCTCCAGCTTTCTGACACATAGCAAGTAATTTGAAAGACTGTGGCCTGGATCAGGCACACCTTAGTCTCCAGACTGACATCATTGTTCTTCAGTACTCTGAAGATGTTTCCCACAGCAGACTTTCCCAATGCAATTCATCATTTTATTTCCTGGCTGTTGGTACCAAGAGTGTTGATTGTGGAGCCAAACAAACTAAAACTGTTAACAGTTTCAATCTCTTCACCATAGGACTGTCATTTTCACAATATTGAGTCTTCTGGTCCATGAACAGGGCACATTTTTTCCATTTCTTTAGGTCTTTTATAGTGTCTTGCAGAAATGTTCTGTTGTTTTCTTTGTACAGGTCTTTTGTGTCTCTAGTTAGGTTCATTCCGAAAGTATTTCAATTTGTAATTGGCTATTGTAAATGGTATTGCTTTTTTCGTTTCCTTCTCTGAATTCTCTTTGTAGAGGAATTCAACTGACTTTTTTAATATTTATATTTATATTTTATATTTCTTCTGGACTGTTGTCTCTGAGGTATTTGCTCTTTTAATGGTTTCCATTGTTTCTTCCATCATTTGCATCTTCTTCTGAAGCTGTTCAAATAACTTTACATCAACATGTTTCTTCTGGTTCTTTCTATCTGTGGTAGTCATTGAGTCTGCTTTTTTAGAAGGGTTATTTTGTTTTTTCATGATGATTGAGGTAGATTGCTGCTTTCTTGACATTCTGTGGATCTTTCTTAGTAGATGTTAGGTTGTTGTAACTATATAATGACTCAGAGTATGGTAATGTTTTGTGAAAGACCTATTTATATGTGATCCCTTCTTATCCCAAGGCCCTGCAGGCCTTGGGCCTGGCAGCAGTGATTCACCCAAATTACCTGAATCTCATACCATATTATTAATTACTCCATATGCATGTGGAAGTTGTACAACTATAAAAGAAATCAAAGAAAAGTTGATGTTCTTGAATTGTGAAGGTGGCAAAGATTATTAAATGTGCAATGGTCTACTATGGAGTTTATCTTTCAATATCTCTAGCCCTTATTTGATGTTGTTATGAAGATGGATGAGACTATGCAAATGAGGCATAAGGGGATTGGCTATCTACAATTCTATAAGGAGATTGGTCAGTGTCAACAATCTACAACGGGATTGGTAGTCTCATCAATAAATTGAACAGCTCTAACTGAAGAGATTCTTACCAGTGGACCAATAAGCAACATCATTATGGATGGAGAAGGGATTGAAACTCTCAACACATCATCTTACTTGGATCCACAATTAACACCCTAGGTACTAGCAGTCAGGAAATCAGGAGACTTATTACATCGGGAAAGTCTGTCCTCAGGGACCTCTCCAAATTATTGAAGAGAAATAATGTCAGTTTGAGGAGTAAGGTGACTCTCATTCAGGCCATGGTCTTTTCAATCCCTTGCTATGAATCTAAAAGCTACACAATGAATAGGATAACAGAAGAACTATTGACGTTTTTGCGCTGTGGTGTTGGAGAAGAGCAGTGATTTTCACATGGACTGCCAAATGGACTGCCAAAAGAAAAACAAATATGTCTTGGAGAAAGTGCAATCAGAGTGTTTTTAGGAGGCAAGGATGAGGAAGCTTCACCTGACATAGTTCGAGCATGTTGCTAGGAGGGGATAGTCCTTGGAGAGGGACATGATGCTTGATAGGGTGGAAGGTCGGTGAAGGAGAGGACTAGGTCCTCAACTAGGTGGACTAACATGGTAACTACTGCAATAGGCTCTAGTGTGTCAGAAAGTGTGAAGATGGCATGGGATAGGATAGGATCCAGATACGTTGTTCACAGAGTTGCTAAGAGTGATGCTCGACTTGACAGCACCTAACAAAAACAACTACAGAGAAGAACAATTCTTCCCAACCAAAAGAGATAGAATTCTTTCCCCAACCAGAGAAGAGAGGCGTCTTTAACTTGGTGAAATGTAGGACACACTTTGAGATGGCAGCAACAGCAATGACTGAACTGGGGAATTGATGTGAGATGGGACTTTGGTGGTGGGGGAAGCCAATAGTGAGAACTTTGTTGGGCAATTAAGTGGAAAGCAGATATTAGCAGAACTGAGAATGTTGTTGGACAATTTGAGGAGAGAAGAAAATATAGGCAGGACTGAAAACTTGGGAATGCCACGAGCCTTGTGGCTGAGGGGACTGCATGCTCATTTTGGAAACTGTCTCAACTGTGTTTTTGTTATTAATCTAAATTATAACCTTTTGACTCCCCCAGTATGTTTCTGTGTGGTCTGTGAGCTATCACATGAGATTTTGGACCCAGCAAAGCAGTAAGATAGGTGTTGATATGAGTAGAAACACCATGGGAGCATGGGGAAATATGTCTGACCTCATGGGATTTGGTTTTGTGTTATTGATGCTGTGGGTGGGGGGCAATTTTCCCCTGTGAAGTTGGTAAGGGTCAAATATGGTCATCCCACGTGGACTTTGTTCCTTTTACATCTTCCAAAAGAACAAACAAATCTGTCTTGGAAGAACTGTAGTCAGAATGCTCCTTAGAAGCAAAGACAGTGAGATTTTTATCTCACAGACTTTAGGCATGTTACCAGAAGAGATCAGTGTCTGGGCAAAGACTCCATGGTAGAAGGTCTTCATGAAAGAGGAAGAACCTTAAGGAGAGTGATTGACACAGTAGCTACTGCAACAGTCTTAAGCACAGCGGAGATTGTGAAGATGTTGCAAGATCAAGCAGGGTCTTGTTCTGTTGTACACAGGGTTGCTATGAATTGGAGTTAATCTGACAAGACTTAAGAACAACATGCCTTGTGCTCAGGAATGGCTAATAACAAGAAAATAACAGGGTTACTTGTATTAGACCTAGAAGAAGAGTCATGTCAAGACACATAAACATCCTCAAGGAATACTAAGCTCACAGATGTTGAAAAGAGACAAAGACTTTCCTCCAGAGCTAGTGTTGTTGTTGTATACCATCAAGTTAGAACCAACTCATAGCTGACGCTCTGGTGGGTTTTTAGAGGCAGTTAATCATGCTGGAGGAGTTGGTCCATCTTTCTCCCACGGAGCATCTGATCGATTTGAACCACATGTCTTTGGGATTGCAGTGCAACTTCTCACCATTAGGCCACCAGAACTCCCTTCCACAGCTCATAGACAAAGGAAAAAGCCTTCCCCTAGAGTTGGTGCTTCAATCTAGTGGTGTCTTATCTCCACGCCTGTTTAATCTGTATGCTGAACAAATAATATGAGAAACTAGACTTTATGAAAATGAATGTGATATCAGGATCAGAGGAAGACTCACACCACCCTTCAATTTGCAGATGACACATCCTTCCTTGCTAAAAGTGGGGAGGACTTGAAATACTTGTAAGAGATTAAAGACTATAGCTTTCAATATAAATTAAAATTTTAAATTTATTTTTATTTTTAAAATCACATCTTAACATCAAGAAAACAAAAATCCTTACCACTGGGCTGATAGATAACATCTATAATAGATGAAAAAAAGATTAAAGTTGTAATTAATTTAATCTTGCATGGATCCACAATCATCATCAATACCAGTAGTTAAGAAATCAAAAGATGTATTGGATTAGGGAAAGTCTGCTGTCACGGACCTTTACAAAGGACTGAAGAGCAGAGATATCAGCCTAAAGACTAAGGTGCACATGATTCAAGCCATGATCTTTTCAATCACATACTATGCGTCTGAGTGCTAGACAATGCATAAGGATGAAAGAAGAAAGATCAATGCCTCTGAGTTGTGGTGCTGAAGAAGAGTACTTAGTATCCCATGGAATGCCAAAAGAACAAACATGTTTGTCTTGGAAAAAGTGCAGCCAGAGACATCCTTTGAGGGAAGGATGGTGAAGCTTCCTCTCACATACTTTGGTTATGCTGTTAGTAGATGGTATTCCATGGGAAAGGACATCATTCTTTGAAAGGTAGAGAGTCAGAAGGAAAGGGAAGACCCTCAACTAGATGGATTGACACAGTAGATGTACAAATAGGATCAGTTCCAGATTGTTAACAATTTCAGGTTTCTTGGCTTCATAATCAGCAATCTTGGCACCAGCAGTCAGGAAATCAATAGATGAATTGCACATTGGGGTAATCTGCACCAGAGACCTTTCCAAAGTGCTAAAGAGCACCGATGTCAGTCTGGAGACCAAGGTGCACTTGATTCAGGCCATGGTCTTTGCAATTACTTGTTATGCGTTGGAGAGCTGGACAGTAACTAGGAATGACAGAATAAGAACTTATGCCTTTGAATTGTGATGCTGGGGAAGAGTACTGAACATATCATAGACTACCATGAGAATAAACAGTTCTGTCCTGGAGAGGGTGAAAACAGGCTGCTCCTTGGAGGCAAGAATTTTGAAGTTCCATCTCACATACTTTGGGCATTTTACCAGGGGGAACCAGTCCTTGGAGAAGGACATCATGCTTGGAAGAGTGGAGGGACAGTGCAGGAGAGGAAGGCCGTGAAAGAGATAGATTGACACAGTAACTGGGGTAACGAGGGTAGGTGTGTTAGAGACAGTGAGATTGGTTCAAGACATAGCAGAGTTCAGAGCTATTGTACATAGGGTTGCTATGAGTCGCAGGTGACTTGATGACACATAGCAATGAGGTTTCTATGATTTGTACTATGAGACTAGATGGCCCTTAATAACAACAGAGTTGGTGCTGAGATGCAATCCATATTGAAGGTTGTAGTCTTTGATCTTCTGCAGCAAGTCCATAAATTTTTCACTTTCTGAAAACAAGATTGTGTCATCTACATAATACAGGTTATTGATGAGTCTTCTGCCAATCTTAATGCCACATTCTTCTTCACATTAAATGTGCCACCTAAGCTCCTCAGTAATATTTTCAGAGACTGTAAATTGCACAGGAGGAGCTTACCCATCCTTCTTTCTTGGAGCAGCTGGTAGGTTCAAACTACCTGTCTTTGGGTTGGCAACACAACTCTTTACCACCAGGCCACCAGAGCTCCGTATGCACTAAATAGGTCATATTTCCTGATTTTTAAATGGCAACGTGCAAGAAAGCAATTTCTAAAAACTCCTTGACATTTAATATTTTAAAAAGAAGTGTCCTTTTAGCCTAGGGGGGACAATTTTGAGGAAAGCTTCCTTATCAGGCTTTAATCCTTTCCTGTAGTTTTCCTCCAGCCTGAAATCTTTAGCTGAGTGTCATTCCCTTCTATTAATAGGACCTTCTGACTTTTTATCGAGGACAGCCTTTTCAAGGAATGAGAAGTAATATTTTAATTGTTTTAAATTTTGAGCTACTGCTACTTTTGCTCTGAATCACATACTTTCTTATTTCCGCATCTCCTTTCTTTTACACGATGTGCTAAGTGAAAGTTTCCCTCAGACATTTCAGATCAGAAAAGCATTCAGCTAATGGAAGCATCACAAGACCCAAGAACACACTCTAAGAGCTAGGGAGCTCCAGTGGCCTAGTGACAAGAAGCTGCACTGCAATCTTGAAGGCACACGGTTTGAAGCTACCACCTGCTCTGCAGTGGGTCAGCTAGGGGTGTGTTCCTACTCAACGGTACACAACAACAGGCACTTCTAGGTCCTCTCTCTTAAGAGTCTTTACTCTGCTAAAAGATTTCCAGCGCCACTTGAGCGACTCCTTTAAGACCTTCTAGAAAGCAGCCATCAGGAAGGATATGTTCCATGATGACCTCACCTGGAGACAGCGATCACACATATTTCTGAAATTGGCTGAATCAAGCATACTTGTGGCCACCCTCACCCCTACTTTCTTTCTGCTCTTTCTTCAGAAACCCTTTCACCACTGCTCTGGTGAGATTTGTCCCCTGGCTCTTGGCAGAACCCCACTTCAGGCTTGAGCAATTTACCCTTCCTTTCGCTGAGGCCATGTGCTCCTCTTCCTTTAAGAAACTCTTCAAAAGTCAATTTTACTTCAGTCTTAATTTTTCCAAGAAGATGGAAAGAATATACTGAGTCACTGTGTCAAAAGGAACTGGCAGACACAGAAGAATTTAATGAAATCACATATGAGCAAGAGCCTATGGTGATGAAGGAAGAAGTTCAAGCTGCTTTGAAGGAAATAGCAAAAAATAAGG
>NW_006399782.1:5012745-5014252 GCF_000299155.1 Elephantulus edwardii | reverse complement strand
AATGGTGTCACTCTGGAGACTAAGGTGCATCTGACACAGGCTATGGTCTTTGCAATCACTTGTTATGCATCAGAGAGTTGGACAATGACTAAGGAGGATACTTCTATTGATGCCTTTGAGCTGCGGTGCTGGAGAAGACTATTGAATGTACCCTGGACTGCCAGGAAAACAAACAGATTAATCCTGGAGAGGGTTAAACCAGGCAGCTCCTTGGAGGCAGGGATTCTGAGGCTTCGTCTGACATATTTTGGACATGTTGTAAGGAGAGACCGGTCCTTGGAGAGGGACATCATGTTTGAGAGGGTGGAGGGACGGTGCAGAAGGGGAAGACCATCTATGAGGTGGATTGATTCAGTGTTTGGGGTAATCGGGATGGGTGTGTCAGAGGCAGTGAGATTGGCGCAGGATAGAGCAGGGTTTAGGGCTGTTGTACATAGGATCGCTATGAGTGGCAAGCGACTCGACGGCACATAACAACAATATTAAATCCTGGAGCTGTAACTGGCTGTATGCCATACACAATCAGTACTTTCCAGTTCATGAGCTATTCAGCACTTTTCTCCAGCACCACAGCTTAAAGACAGCAATCATACTCTTGTCATCCTTACTTATTTCTCAGTTCTCAAGATATGAGTTGGGGGCGGGGGGGAAGGCGTGAATCCTGAAAGTATTTCTGGTAGCAGCAACCATTTTGAAAAACAGCTCTGCATGTGATTAATTATCCTTATTCCTCCCACGTGGGTCAATCCCAGAAGATCATCCCCTCCTTCTTTAATGAATAAACATGACATATTTCTCCTTTTGATAGGCTAACTCTTACAACCCCACCCTTCCTATAAAGAAGTATGATATCCTTCCCCACTTTTAGAGCCTTTCAAAGGATCACATCCTTCTTTGTTCATTGGCTCATGGGCCTCCTTTGCAAAGGATTTTTCTCTAATAAACCTCTCTTTTTGCTTGTATAATAAATCCTAAACTCCTGGTTTTCTATTCTTTGGGTTCTAACAAGGGAAAGAATTAATATTTTGTTTTGTTTTTACATTAAGTTATTCTATATTATTATTATTATGATGATGATGATGATGATGATGATGTGAGTGTACCGTCAAATCAGATCTGACTGATACAGGAGGAGGTTGCCCCTCATTCCCCGGCAGAGCATCTGGTGGATTCGAACCGTGCGCCTCTGGGATTATAGTTGCAGCTCCTTGCCACTAGGCCACCAGAGCTCCCCTTACATTAAGTTATTCTAAAGCTTTATTCAAATTACATCATTGACCATTATTACACAACAAAATTACCTTTTTAAAATTATTTTGCTTTCTGTGTACAAATCATTAATATTGAAATAATGGTAAAAAAAGCAAACATTTTTTTAATTAAATTTTATTAGTTTTAATGAACATTTACAGGGATTTGGGGTTTTCATTCCTTCATTGCTGCACCATTCTCTCTACCCTCCTCCCCAGTTTGTTCTTCTTCCCCCGCCATCCGAATGTCTGTTTTA
>NW_006399782.1:4987322-5010662 GCF_000299155.1 Elephantulus edwardii | reverse complement strand
GTATGTTGATCTTGTATCCTGCTACTTTGCTGAATTGGTCAACTACATCCAATAGTTTTCTTGCTGAGTCTTTAGGGTTTTCTAAATATACTATCATGTCATCAGCATAAAGGGATAATTTTACCTCCTCGTTGCCTATTTGGATACCTTTTATTCCCTTCTCTTGTAAAAAGCAAATATTAACCTTTGTTTCAAACTTTTAATCTCAGGCTTCTTCAGCTTAATTAAATGCAAAGAATGAATTCTATTTAAGCAGAAACTGAAAGGAGCTGTAATATCCAAAAGGCTTGGGCTTAAAAAGTACTATAAATCTATATTTTATCAGATCCATAAACAAAACAATTTTTAAAAGCAGCCATAATGTAAAATAGCAGCTCAAAGTAACTTCAAGTATTATCTTCTTCAGAAGTTGACTTAAATCATTTGGCCTCATTCTTTGAAGCCTCATCAAAATTCTCCACAAGATCTGAAACTTCATCATCACCATCGTCTTCTCCAGGAGCAAGTGGTGCTTTTCCATCCACAGATTGTTTGGGCAGGGCTTCAGCCAGTCCTCTTAAACTCCTCAGACTATGGGCCACGCTGGTTTAAGACACGGGGTAGCACTTCTGTCAGCTGCTTTGTCTCAATATGGCCAGTAATGGTGAAAGTGTTTGCTGCCAGAACTTTAGGGTTTTTAAAGTGGATCACAGTTCCTTGATATGTAAACATATTTGCCTCTCCAATACCAGAGTTATTTTTTACCCCTAATGTCTTTAACGAGAACTGAAGTTTCTTGCAATCTGCTGTCGCTGTTCTATGAACCACCTTCTTTTTGCATGTGGTTCCTTTTCTACCAATACACACTTGTGCCTGCAGTTTGGCAAGTTTCTCCTGATTCATGATAATTTCTTTCATCTTGTCAGAGAGGAAATGGGGCCACGGAGGGGGAACCAGGGCTGGCTCTCAGGGGTCTTTGACAGACTAGCTGAGATAGACTGCACACGAGGGGGCACAAGATGACAGCTAGAGAGACTGGAAAGAACTCAAATTTAAGGAGTGCACTGGCACTAGAGACATTTTTTTTTTAACATTTTCTTTTTTATTAATTTTATTTTATTGTGATTTTAACAAAAGTTTACAGAAAAGTTCCACTTTCATTAATTCATTGTTGTACATTTCCCTCCCCTACCCAGTTCACTTTTTTAAAAAAAAATTATTTGTTGCACAATTTCTTCCCACTTCTCTGTTCCTAGCCCTCCCCTAGGTGACCTCTTATTCTGGACTGTTGCCGTACACATAATGCCTAATTCTTTCCTTCTTCTGTTCCAACACAGTGTTCATTCTCTACCCACTCTTTTCCTAGTTTTTCCCTTACCCCCCACGTAAGTCCTGCTTTATAACAGTAATGTTATGCAGTATTTGTTCTTTTGTGGTTGACATATCTCATTTAGCATAAATGTCCGCCAGGGTCACCCATGTTGTGTAATGTTTAATAAATTTCATGTTTTTCAGTGCTGCATAGTATTCCATTGTGTGAATATACCATAGTTTTTTCTATCCATTTGTTTGTTAATGGGTGAGAGACATTTTCTTGGTAACCATATTTAGGGAGGATACTGTCTACAAAACCATGTAGTGTTCCCATGTTGATTGAGACAACTGCTTCTTGGTTGATGAATTGGTTTCACATAGGCACAATTAAGTGTTTTGGAATTCCCATTCTTCTCAGTGTTAGCCATAATTTGTTAATAAAACACAGGCAAATAATCTTTTTACTTGTCTATATTTTTAGCCAACATCCATCATCAGTAATGATAACTTTCGATCAATGAATGCCTTTGAGTTGTGATGTTGGCAAAGAATATGGAATATACCATGGTCTGTCAAAAGAAAAAAGTAATTTGTCTTGAAGGAAATGCAACCAGAGTGCTCTTTAGAAGCAAGAATGATGAAACTTCATCTCATTTATTCTGGGTACATTTTCAGGAGCAATCAGAACTAGTCCTTGGAGAAAGACCACATGCTAGGAAAGGTCATTGTTAAGTGTGGTCAAGTAGACCTCAACTCCTAGTGACCCTACAAACAATGCATCTGAACCCTACCCTATCTTGTGCCATCCTGACCATCTCTGACATACTTGAGCCCATGTTCTTTGTCTTTTCAAAGAGTTTATTTACAAATAACAGAGTGTTACAGTTATGGTGTCAATTCATCTTGTTAAGGGCCTTCTCTTCCTTCACTGACACCTCACCCCCAACCTTTCCGAGCATGATGCCCTTTCCCAAGGACTGGCCTTTCCTAAAAGCATGCTCAAAGTATATGAGATGAAGTTTCACCATCCCATCCTCTGAAAGGCACCCTGGATACATCTTTGTCTTTTTGGCAGTCCATTGGTTATTCTGCTCTCTTCTTCAGCACCATAACTCAAAGGCATCGTTTCTTCTTCCGTCATCCTTATTCATTGTCCAACTATCAGCTGCATAGCAAATAATTGGAAAAAAAAAGTGGTTTCGATCAGGTACACTTTAGTCTTCAATCTCTTAGTATCCATGCTCTTTAATACCTTGGAGAGGTCCCTGACAGCAGATTTACCCAAAACAATATGTCTTTCCATTTTCTGGCTGCTGAAAGGATATTGATTGTAGATCCAAGCAAAATGAAATAATTGACAATTTCTATCTCTTTTCCATCCATCATGATTGACCCAGGGTGGGAATTTTGGTTTTCTTGATGTTGAGATGTAACCCATATTGAAGGCTGTAGTCTTTGATTGTCTCCAGCAAGCATTTCAAGTCTTCCTCACTTTTCAGCAAGCAAGGTTGTGTCATCTGCATAATGTAGGCTGTTGATGAGTCTTCTTTTAATCCTGATGCCATATTCTTCTTTATATAGTCAAACTTGTTCTGCTTACAGATTGGATAGGCATAGAGAAAGGGTAGAATGAGGGTGTGCACCTTTCCTGAAAGGTAAAGGGTCAGCAAAAGAGAGGAAGAGGTTCAACGAGACAGATTAACACAGTGACTACCTCAATGGGCTCGAACATACCAGTGATGGTGAGAATGATGCAGGATAGGGCATGATTTTGATCTGTTGTTTATGGGATTACTGAGTTGTAGTCCAGTGGGTACTAAGTTGGTACCTTAAATTTGGAATTCTAACTTCCTAAACTGTGAGTGAGTAAAATTGTATGTTAAAGACATTCACTTGTGGTATTTGTTATAACAGCAATAGATAACTAAGAAAGAATTTGGTACTAAGAAGTAGGGTGGTGCTTTAATAGATGCTTAAAATGTAGTCATGGTTATAGCATTTGGTTATGGGCAGAAGCTGGAATAATTCTAAAATTCACCTCTTGGCACCAGAAGTCTGGAAATCAAAGGACAAGTTGCTTTAAGAAAGTCTGCTGTCAGGGACCTCTCCAGAGTACTAATGAGCAACAATGTCAATCTAAAGACGTACAACTGATCCAGACCATGGTCATCTCAGTTGCTTACTATGCATCTAAGAGCTGGACAATGACTAAAGATGACATAAGAATTGATGCCTTTGAGTTGTGGTGCTGAATAAGAGTACTGAACATATCATGGTCTGCCAAAAAACCAAACATGTCTGTACTGGAGAAGGTGAAACAAAATTGCTCCTTGTAGGCAAAGATTTTTAAATTCTATCTTTCATACCTTGGGCATGTTTCCAGGAGGGACCAGTCCTTGCATAAGGACATCATGCTTAGTAGGGTGGTGGACCAACACAGGAGAGGAAAACTCTGAATGGGATGGATTAACATAGTGTCTGTGGCAATGGGGGTAACTGCATCAGAGTTGGTGGAACTGGCTCAGGATAGAGCAGGTTATTTATAGGGTCACTATGCATTATAGTTGGCTCAATGGCATATAACAACAAAAATAAAAGTTTGAAGTGCTTGCTGCATATGGTTAAACATTGCAGCCTTGAATATGGATTTCATCTCAAGAAAACAAAAATCTTTGCCACTGGACTGATAGCCAACATTATGATAGATAGTGAAAAGATTCAAACTGTCAGTGACTTAATATTACTTATATTCACAATCAATATACTTGGTACCAGCAGTCAGGAGATCAAGAGACACATTGCACTGGAAAAGTCTGCAGTTAGGAATCTCTTCAAATTTTTGAGGAACAGTGGTGTCAGTCTGAGGACTAAGGTACACCTGATTCAGGCCACAGTCTTTTCAGTCACATGCTATGCATCTGAGAACTAGACAATGAATAAGGGTGACAGAAAAAGAATTGGTGCCTTTGAGCTGTGGTGTTGGAGAAGAGCACAGAACATCCTATGGACTGACAAAAAAAAAAACCACACAAATATGTCTTGAAAAAAGTGCAGCCAGAGTGCTCTTTGGAGGCCAAGATGCTAAAGTTTCATCTCACATACTTTGGACATGTTGCTAGAAGAGGCTCTTCTTGGAGAAGGACATCATGCTTGGAGGGTGAGTGAAGGAGAGGAAGATCCACAACCAGATGGGTTGACACAGTGACTGCAACAATGGTCTGTGTGTTAGTGATTGTGAGGATGGCACAGGAGAGGACAAGGTTCAGATTTGCTGTTCACAGGTTCTCTATGATTCGTGCTTGCCTCAATGGCACCTAACAATAATAGTAAAAATCTAGATTTTCTTGAAGAGACTGTTTGTGCAATTATGGACACCAAAGGCAATTCTGGTGAAGAAGAAAAGTGATGAGAGTTTGTTTACACAGGATGCAATGCAGAAGCTGAGACAGAGAAACAGAAGCCTCAGAGCGAGAAGACTCGCGTCTGGGAGCCAGACCACAGGGCGAAAGAGCTAAGTGCCTTTGGCTTGAGGTTTACTGGCGTTTGTCTCCAGTTACTTATTTGTACTTCCACAAAATTTTTTTAACACTTCCTGGAGCAAGGCAGTGGTTGCACGGCCCAAAAGGTCCAAGGCACCAAGGGCCCAAGAGGCCAAGGAATCAGGAAGCAGAAATTGAAGAGACAAGGAGCCTGGGAAGCAGAGTGTCTCAGTCTCAAAGGGAAGGAAGAGGATCGCTTGTCTTTGATTTGGTAAAAAATACGTGAAATGGTTCATTGCAGAATAGAATGTAAGTGTAAAGGTAAAAGGAATAGGGACAAGGTAAGGAACATGAGGACAGCCACGTTTGACTTCTGTTAGTGCTACAAAGGAAAACTGTCCCCATCAATAACATCCCAGTAACAAACAAACAGCTGCAAGGTCAGACATGCCATCCCCTGCCCCCAACCACCCACATTCCTGTACCTGCTTCTACTAATCCCTGGGTTTGCTGTTCTTTGCAAACTGACTCATAGACTTGACTTTACTCACAGTCATGGAGTTTATTAAGGAAATAGGTTAAAGGGTGGAGGAGGCAAAGGATACCACACAGTGAAAGTCCAGGAGTCCTAAGCCAGGCTAACAAAAGGCACAATTCCTCAATTAGTTCAGACAGCTTCTCAGTCAACAAGTAAAAGCCCTGGTTCAGTCCAGCAACACAAATACAAAAACCCTCTGGTTTCCTCAATCTTCCAGCAAGCTTTGTCACAGCAGTCACAAGTCAGCTCTTCCTTCAATCACCCTACAAGCAAAACCTTTAACTCTGGCTCTGTCTCTAGGGCTTCATCAGTTTGTGCCTTGCCACAGTCTCTGCACAGTCAGGTTAGCTCTCTCTCTCTTATGTTCACCTCACAGCTGTTGATGAGTTGGAGATATCAGTCAATGAATGAGTGAATCACGTGTCTGAAGTTTAGGCAGCTGGAGACCATGCCTCAGATGGGGCTAAGGAAATAGGTATAAAAGCCATTTTCAAAAGTTCTAAGACAACAAAAGTAAGTCCATGCCTACTTCGTTTACTAAATACTCTATCTCCAACACAGATGGTAAATTTGGAAGGTGTTGTAGGGTTGAGAGAAAAAGTTGTTATACCTGGGAGCAGAATCTTCGACACGTGAAAAGATGTGGAATTATTCACTCTAGAAACAAATCAACACAAGCAAGCCTGTGCTGCTTCTCTTGCTTACTGGATAATCAGCCCTGTATTTGGTCACTCTTGAACCATTTACTATGCAAGAAGGAATGGAATTCCACTGTTTGATTTGGTCTAGAGATGGGCCCAATGCCACCCAACTTGACTGCTTCATGATAGGGGAGATATGGGATATAAAAGGGGAAAGTAGCCCAAAATGTTTATTATTCTTTGGAGGGGTGAGGGAATCTCTTAAGCTATTAAGCAGTTGTTAAACAGAAAAAAAGGGTGGAAGGGAGAGAGAGAGAAAAAAACTGATCTCAAGAAACGAACAGGCCTTTATTTTGTAGTCTGAGAGGGATGCCAAGTGACCTGGCCTCACAGCACGCAGAGAGTCAAAATGGTGCCTAGGCAATTTTGGGATCCTTTGTATAGGGGTCCTGGGAAGGACTAAGGAAGATTGTATTTCTTGGAATTTGAAATGTTAATTAAGGTAGGTTTGAGCTATTTTGATCAGGCTCAGACCCTTATCAGGATCCATTGTCTGGTCTGGTCTTTGACTTGGCCAGCTTAGATGTTATCAGGTTTCTCAGGAAGTGATCAGCTCTGGGTGTTATACAACTATTATATTCTTCCTCCAGCAGTAACTAATGAAGAAGGCAGATGTAAACATTCCTAGTTTGCCATGGGTTGTGTTTGGTTGTTTCTTTACCAAAAGCCTCAGACACAAAAAAGGACATGATTTATTAAGAACATTTTATTATATTTCACAGTTGAACAGTTAAGAATAATAACAACAAATAAAAATAAACTTAAAATGGGTCTAGATATTAGACATAAACAAAGACACTACTAACATGAAAGAAAGCTTGGGCTGGTTGGGGATGCCCTCGTTCTAGGTTGGGCACGCGCTGGAGATCACAGCTAAGTCTCTGTCATCAGCCAAGGTGGAGGCTCTGGTGAGGTGCCTGGTGTCTGCATCCCTTTCTCATTCCATTTCCTGGAATTCCTATTTTTAACCTCATTTCCTGTATTCCAAGCTTTGGGTACAATGTGTATTAGGCGAATTAGGTGCATTAGAATCCAAGGAAGAATGCCAATCTGTGGATCTCCCATCCTCATTCTCCTAGCCCATTTCCCTTTGCTTCTACTCCTTCAACTACTGATTGTGGATCCTCTCCTCCTCCTTACATCTACAGGTAATTTGAAACCTGTAGAAGGCATCCCATGGTGAATGTTTCAGGTGCAAGGCCTTTCATTAACATCCAAAAGTTCCTAGAGTCTCACTCAGGTCTCCCCCAAAAAGCTAAATCATGTCTCTTTTTACCTATTTTCCTTGTAAAAGACCAGTTCACCAGCTTCCAGCCACAAATAGATACTATTCAAAATCTTTACATGAAAGGGATAGAAACAGTGTGCTTACTTTAACTGGTCAGAGTGAACCTGAGAAACTTAAAAGATGAAATCTCTTTCCATCCCCTGGGATTTTCACAACTAAAGTAAAAGGCATTCAGGACACAATTCTCTCAGGAGGTAACAATGCCAGAGCACTTTCTTTTGGATTCGATCAGAAACAGCTGCTGTAACCCCATCAGGAAAACAAAAACAACACTGTCTTAGAATGTGGTATAGATTTGAGAGAGTCAGTGGTCTCACAACTACTAGCATCTCCCTGTGCATTCTATTACATCATGTGGAGACTTCATTGGCAAGCTCCATCTATTCCCTGCAAACATTCACAATTTCCATTCAAAGAGGCTAGACGATGTTGGGTGGAAGAGCCCAGGACTTGATTCACAGGTCGTCACAGCTACTTTTCCATCAGTTTTTAGAAAACTTCAAAATAATGGCCTGTATTTTCTGTCATAGATGATTGTAAATGTTTACCATTCTAAACAAAGAAAGAGAAATAAGACTCTTAGGAGAGAAAAAAAAAGGTATTACACACACACACACACACACACACGATGCTTTAGAATCATAAATTATTATCATGATTTAAATTAACCTTATTCATATATTTCATTCACCATAGTTTCTTCATTCCATCTTGGTACCTTTGTCATTCCTTCTCCATAATCTTTTCCTTTCACAATCTTCCTCCTCACCTTTCATTCAGATCAGCTAAGTAATATGATTATCCAATAAAAATCTCATGATAACAACATATACAAGCTATTCTTCAAAGTAAGCCCTTCTGAGAGAGAAATCTCATCAGCTTAATTTTTCTGGACACTTCAGGGAATCTCTTTAGAATTGAAGTCTAGGTGGAGGAGGAGAAAGATTTGCTTTTAGGTAGACTAACGGGGATGTGTTTCCATGTTTACATCCTTTCTCTGGCCTCACCTAGGAATGTGGACCTTAGTTTGAGAACTGCTACCACAATCACCAGAGTCTTTTCTATAGAAGTTGAGAATTTTAAGGGACCTTAACCAGTCGCCAAGTTGGTTCTGTGTCATAGTAACCCTATATGTGCCAGAAAAGAGCTGACACAGAGTTTTCAATGACATTCCCCACCCCACCCCAGAAGTAGATTTGTTTCTTCAGAGGTACCTCTGCATGGACTCAAACATCCAACCTGTGGACAGCAATTGTTAACAGTTTTCACCTCCAGGACTCCTAAAAACCAACAAGAACCCACTGCTATCAAATCGGTTCCAACTCGTGGCAACCTTTCTCCTTTAAGCGCGTCTTTCTCCCTCAGCATAGTTGGTGGAATCTTTTAGTTAGCAGCCTGATACGTTACGTAGTATACTGCTAGAGGTCCTTCCCTGAAAGAGTGTGTTCCTTAGAAACACCAAGGGGCAGTTCTGCTGGATCCTGTAGGTTTCAAGATCGCCTGTTCAGATTTGTCTCATCCAACCCAGACATGAGTCTATTTTACTAGGATGGACCAGTCCTTGGAGAAGGATGTCATGATTGGAAGGGTGGAGAGGACGACCCTGGATGAACTAGATTGACACAGTGTCTGGGGCAATGGGGGTAGGTGTGTTGGAGTCAGTGAGACTAGCTCAGGACAGGGCAGACTTCAGAGCTGTTGTGACATAGGGCTGCTATGAGTTGCAGGCCACTCCAGGGTACATAACAACAACAGAAACATTGTAAGAGTTTATTTACAATAGCAGAAGATGCCAGCATTCATTTGTCTATTTATCTGTAGTCATAGGGAGCTGCCTCCCTGATCTTAAGCTTTTTACTAAAATAAGCAAATAAACAAAGCTCCCTTACAGAGTAGCCAAGAATGGCTGAAATGTATATTAGCCAGGTCCCTGCCCCTGCCCTGCCCTGGAGCATTTCACTCTGAAAAGGCAACCAGCAAAGCCACACACTCACCTAGTAGTCAGGGCGGGGCATAGGTCTCTGGCTTACATAGGGATTTTCCAGCTGATTCTTTCCAGGGTTTGCCGTTCTGATCTTAGGGAAGATGCTGCCAGATTGATATGAGTCTGCCACGGGGTTGGAGAAGCCTGTCTGTTGCAGTCTCAGATTTTGAAAATCATTTCCAATCAAGTTCTCTTCTTCAATATTCTTCCTTTTGTTCTTTAGTCTGAAATCAGGACCAGGAATTAGATCCGACAGGGGCCAAAATTTCCTTGAAGCAAATGCTAACATTTCAAATTTTAATTCATGAAAATATATGTATCAGTTATAAAAATATTATACAAAGACCCTATATCCCCATAACACTGATTCCTCAAATGTGATCATTTCTGAACCACTTGAGAATAAGTTACAGACTAATTATATAGATTTACCAGTGATACATTATTCGGTGTCTATTTCCCAACTTTAGAGGCAGTCTGCTCCTAAGCACAGTGTAACTATCCAAATCAGGACGTCGGCACAGACCCAGCGTTGCCATTTAATTCCACTGGCCCCATGCAAATCTTGCCAAAAATGTGAATATTCTCAAGTGCACTTTTGAATTACTTAGGGAAATAGTAATAGAAGTTAAAGAGAAAAAGATTTGTATAACAATTCCTCACTCAAGCAAAGTCAATGTTGACAGAAACACCTCAGTCGGTGGACAAAATGAATTCAAGTAATAAGGGTCTTAAAAGAAGAAATGGGAGTTTCCCAGGTTCTATTCAACACTTCAAGGATCCCAAGTTCAAATATTCAAAGTCAATTTCCTTCCCTCCATGACAAAACCCAACATTACTGATGTTGAGTTGATCCTGACTCATGGGGCACTATAGGACCAAGTAGCACTACTTTGTAGTGTTTCCAAGGCTGTAATTAAGAAGCAGACTGCTACAATTCCCCCCTAGTGGGTTTAGCAACAGCCAACCTCATGGTTAGAAGCCCAGCAGTTAACCCTCCATGTTACCAGCACTTCCGTTAAAGCTTAGTGGAAGTAATTCATGGAGGTGAAGGAGGCACTTATCCCCACATAACCCTGATCACTTGTGCCCCTTCCTTTCTTCCGAATATATAGACCATAGTCCTGACACTCCAGCATCTGGGCTGTGAGGCAGGCTTCTTTTGTGGTCTTCTCAGAGGCTCTCCAGGATGAGTCACCCTCTGTCACGTTGAGACTATCATAAAAGAAAGACCCACTCATCCTGTGAGCCTGATGTGCAGCCCAGCCTGCATATAACATAGTCTACACACATAGACTACATACACTTCTGTCCAAGATGTCAGAAGACAGCCCGTCCTTTGAAATGGGCAAGAAAAAGACAATTTTGGTTGGGATTCCAAGAATTAAGGGAAAATCTGGTTCTGAAGGAGGAGCAGAGAAACATGGTCTTTTCTCACACAATTCTGAGGATTTTTCTGAGGTCCCAGCATGGCCCAGTGATCCTCCAAGAAAAGAGATTTACAATCAGACCTTGTCTCACTCCCTGAGAAAGGAAAATGAGATATGGATGCTTGTGTTTCTGGCTCCAAGCTTCGCTCCCTTAGAATAGACTGAATGCCAAAATAGAGAAAAGGAAAAAAGAATCAAACTGCTTCATCCTTGTTATATGCCATTGAATTGGAACTGATCATCCAGTGGGTTTTCAGAGCCTGCAAATCACATGGGAGGAGATTGCTCATCGTTCTCCCACAGAGCAACTAGTGGATTCAAACCACTTGCCTTGGGACTGGCAGCACAACTCCTTACCACTAGGCTACTAGAGCTCCCTCAGAACGCTTTAGGAGTCTACAACATATTAAGCCACACACAGTATAGTGGAAAAATACTATTCTTATTTGGGTGAAAGAACCCAACTAAGCAACTGTGAGCTAGACTTTTAAACAGGGAAAAAGGTAGCTATTTTCAGTAAAATGGCTTGCCACAGAAGTAAACCTCCTCGGCACACTTCGTGCATCAAAGATATTAGCATCTCCTGCAAATTTAGTATATCCTGGTGGCCGCTGTCATTTGGAATGGACTCCATAGCAGTGGGCTTGACTTTGTGTTTTTCAGTACAGTACGTATTGAAGATGCTAAGTGACACATAACTAAGATCATTTTGAAAAAATAGAAAAAATTCTGGAGGAAACATATGCGAAAGTGTTAGTAATAGTTGTCTCACGATGGTGGGATTTATGGGAGACTTGAAAAATGAATTCTTGAGAGCTCTGGTGGCCTAGTGGAAAGAAGCCGTGCTGCAATCCTGAAGGAATATATTTTGAATCCATCAGATGCTCTGCTGAGAGGAGGTACAATCTCCTTCTGTGCCAGTTGAAATTAACTTGGCACACAACAACAACAGCAACAAATTCTGTCATTCATGACAACATTTATCTATTTCCCAGGTTTTCTTCAATGATTGTGTGTTGCTTACATAATGAGTAGAAAGTGAGGTGGGGGGTGGGGTGGGAATAATGACATTAGAATTGTTGTTGTTGTTATGTGCCCTCGAGTCATTGGAGTAGCCTCCCTTATTTCCCTTGTCTTTTCAAAGGAGCATGTTTGGAAATGCTGATGCGCTGTGCTTTGGGAAAAGGATATTTTCATTCTATACCTGGATGAGACGATGAGTGCAATCAGCAAGCTGAGAATGAGGAAGCCAGCAATGGTGCCCACGATGGTGAGGATCAGTTGAAATGCTGAAAGAGAAGGTAGAAATGACCTCCAGCAAGCAGACCCACAGCTGGCTACTGCATCGGTTTATATGTCAATGTTCTCAGTGACTCCTGTCTGTGAAGAATATCAAGCTCTAGCTACCCTTACCTCCTTGCTGGGTAAAAGAAGATCATTCTGTGCCATTAAAACGCAAAGCTAAACTTACTGCCAGTGGTATTGACTCACAGGAAGTCTCCATCAGGTCCCCGAGGCTGTAAGCCTCAATGGCCTCAATGTGAGATTGGCTGCCATCCATCTGGATTAGAATTGCCAGACATGCAGCATTTGGGTTAACAGCACAAGTCGCTACTCACTACACCAGAGCTCCCTCTGTCGTTCAGCGACCCAAAACTACAAAGGAAGCTGAAGGTGTAAGGTCTCCTTGGGCTTTCTAAGGAAGTGGGATCTCTCTTTCCTCGAGTTTCTCTTATCTTTGCCCTTCCACCATAGCTCACCTTGCTGATAAGGCTAACAAATGAGCTGGTGAAAGAGGCTGCTATCAGTAACTGACCTAATACCATCCTGTTGCCATTGACTTGATGACTCATGCTGATTGATTCTGATTCATGCTGCTCCCATGGGTTTCAGAGTAGAAGCATATTCCATGGATTTTTCATGGCTGTGACCTTATGGGAATAGATTGCCAGGCGTTTCTTCCAAGACTACTCTGAGTGGGTCCAAATAGCTAGCCTTTCAGCGTTTTATGCCACCCAGAGACTGCCACGTTACAAATACAGGAAACAAGTAATGGTCTGATGGAAATGGTGAGGAAGGCATCTGGAAGCTGATTTTATCCATTCTCTTCCTGTTTGTCTGCTCTGTCTAGTACTATCAAGGGTCTGAAATGTGGCTGGGGTGTAACACAATGGAGTTCAAAGGCTTAGTATAAAAGCAACGTAACACATCTCAATAATTTTTATATTGCTTACTTGTTAACAGGATAATATTTTGGATATAACTGGGTTGTTGTTAGGTATTGTAGTTTCTGACTCAGTGATCCTATTACAGTAGAATACGCATTGCTTGGTCCTGTGTCACCCTTACAGTTGCTACTGCGTATGAGTTTCAGGCACTGTGTCAAACCATCTCTTTGGGAATGTGTGTGTGTGTGTTTATTTTCCATTGCTTCTCTTCTTTACCAAGTGCCAGCTATAATGGGTTGACTAAAATATGATATTAAAGTTAATTTCATTCAAAAAGTTAGCACAATTTTTAAAAGTTCAGAATTAAATGGTCACTTATTTCTGTTGGACAGCAGTACTCTGATGTGTGCTATTAAATCAATTCTGATTGATAACAACCCTGGAGGATAGACTAACTCTGCCCCATTGGGGTTTCTAAAGCTGGAAATCATGGGAGCAGGTGACCAGGTCTAATTTAGCCTGTCAGTGGGAGGTTTGAACCGCTGACCTTTTCATTTGTAGCTGAACACTCCTAACCATTGCACCACAAGAGCTCCTTAGCTCCGCTCTACTCCTTGCTATGAGTCCATTCCCACTCTTAACAATCTTGTAGAGGAGAGCAGAGCTGCCCGTGTGATTTACAAAGGGGCGCATCACCAGACCACTCCAACTCCACTGCGCATGAGCCGCTTCTGATTCACCGACACCTGGGAAGAGACTGTTTCATCTTCCTTCTTTGGAGAGGCTGGTAGAGCAGTCCAAACACATAACAAACATGCTCCACCTGGTGACCCTTCTAATTGTCTTTTTCTGGTACATAGAAGTCTCTCGTATCACCTCCGACTTGGATTCGGGCAAACCATAGACCATTAAGAAGGAAACTTTTTGGTGCAGTGGTTAAACACTTGGCTGCTAACTGAAAGATCCGGAGTTCAAATCCACAAGGCTCTCCATGGGAGAAGGCTATAGCACTCTCTGCATGCATAAAGACTGAAGCCTTGAAAACTATGGGGGGGAGGGGTGTGGGGGTGTTCTCCTCTGTTCTGTAGTGTCACTTTAGTTACAGGAAACTCAAAGGCAAAGGTGTCTATTTTCTTCTTAAACCACACCACAGGTAAGCAGCCTCTGTGGAACAGCAATTAAGCTCTCAGTTACTAACCAAAAGGTCAGGAGTTCAAAGCTAGCCAGTAGCCTGTTGGGAGAAAAGACTTGCTGATCTGCTCTTGTAAAGAGTCCAGCTTAGGAAATGCCATAGGCTAGTTCTATGCTGTCATACAGGATCATTACGAACCATATTTACTCAACAGCACAGAACAAAAACATAGTTTGGATCATTTGGTCTAAACTTGTCATTTTATAGATGTGGAAGGTGGAGGAGCAGAAGGAAGAAATTGCTTGGCCAATTTCATTCTTTGTAACAAAATACAGTAGAAGTCGAGAGTATTTCTTATCACCAAAATGTGACTGGCTGGAATTCTGGCAGTCAAACTATTTCCTTCATCTTAGGTCATCGACCTTTAGTCTATTATTATGTAAAAACTGAAATATAAAGTTGGTATTATTCTCATCTGGTATGGCTAGAGATGGGGAAAGAATAAAGCAATTGAGTTTGAATAACACATTCCTAACAAATCCATAGGAAGCTCTGGTAGCCTAGTGGTAAAGAGTCATACTGGCAACCCAAAGATACACAGTTCAAGTCCACCTTCTGCTCAGAGAGAGAAAGACGAGCAATCTCCTCCCTTGCAATTAACTGCCTGTGAAAACCTGTTGGAAGGACAGCACACGATAACAACAACCAATCCATAGCTCTGAGACAAAGGGAAGAAGACATGAGTAATTTAAATGTCTGATTCCTGGTTCTGCTATCCCACAACCACTAAACTGTTTTGGTATGTGTGGTTCTTTCACTTTCTTCTAGTACCAGAAAATGTGTATTTAATCTAATTCAAGAAATGAACAGAATGTTGGAAGACATCAGAGGGTGGTCTTCGAGGGTCTGAAGAAACACAGAGACATCAGCCTGCCTCGTGGGTTGAGTTCTGCCATTTCTACACAAGAGGTGCAGCTGCCCGCAAGCTGGACAGCGCTGGGCGGGGCGGGACAGGTCTGGAATACTATGACCCAGGACACGAACTACAGCCAGACTTTCTCTCTCTTCAGAAAGGGGCCCAGAGAACTGTGGGACAAGACCAAATTTTGAATGTGGTTAATATCTGCTTCTCAGATGTCTAAATAACAAAGCAAGATTTTACTTACGATCTTCACAGTTGACGCCAGTGTAGCCAAACGAACACCTAAAAGATATGAATAAGGAAGTATGAGTCCAGGCCTCTGTTGTGGAGCAAGTCAGCCTTCACTGAACCGAACCTCCTATTCTTTCTTCTCCCTCATTCAGAATTGCTGGCAGCACAAGTGGTTTGTGCTCAGCTGCTAGCCTAAAAGTTGGCATTTTTGAGCCCCTTGAGCTCCTCCAGGGGAGAAGGGCTTCTAGAAAGATTGCTGTCAAGTCCAACTTGACTCACAGCTGACCCTCAAGCCGACTTCCAAAGCTGTAAATTGGAAGGAAAGAGATTGCCCAGGAGGAGGTGCTGGTGAATTCGTTCCTCCAGAGAGAGGAGCCACCTTTGGGTTCAGTGCAACTCCCTCCGGCCACCACCACCCGAGCCTCCTTCTAGAAAGATTACAGCCAAGACAACCCTATATAACAGGTTTATTCTGTATCACATGGCTCACCATGAGCCAGAATGGACTCAAGGGCAACAGGCTTTTCTTCCATTCACTCGCCTTTCCTGCTCTGTTTTTCCTTTGTTGCTGCGGTTAGTTGCCGTCGGCGATGGTGAATGCCCTGTGTGTAGAGCAGAATTGTTCCACATGGCCTTTAAGGTCGTGGGACTGTCTTTTAAGGAGCTTCTGAGTGGGTCTGAATTGCCAACCTTTTGTCCAATAGAGAACTTTTCCACTTTGCTACCTGTTCTTCCTTATGCTTGTTTTATTGTAGTTGTGCACCTTCCAGAGAACTCTGGAAAGTTTGAAGGAAGTGTACAATCCCATGTAGTCCCATCTGACTGACTGAACACTGTCTTCTGAGCTCCCAGAAGTCAAACTTCCCAGAAGGCAAAATTGATGCCAAAAGGCATGGAGTTTAATGGGACACCTCAGGCTGTGAGGCCACATGGTGTTAGTTAGCCATTGCTACCTGGGTGAGCTGAGGTATGCTTTTTAAACTCTATGAGCTTAAGTTTCCTCACCTGAAAAATGGAGGAATAATATTGTCCTGGTGTTAATGGTATAACAGGTATTAACTGGTGTGGCCCCGAGCATTTTGTTGTTGTGTTGTGTCATCAAGTCACCTGTGACTCATAGCGACCCTTTGAACAACAGCCATAAACCTTGCTCTATCCTGTGCCAGTCTTATTATCTCTGACATTGTATCTCCATTACCCCCACCACTGAATCAATCCACCTCATTGAGGGTCTTCTTCTCTTGCGCTGTCTCTCTACCCTCCCAAGCATGATGTCCCTCTCCAAGGACTGATCCTGCCTTGCAACATGTCCAAAATATGTCAGATGAAGCTTCAGAATCCTTGCCTCCAAGGAGGAGGCTGGCTTCACTGTCTCCAGGACAAAACTGTTTGGTCTCCTAAAACCCGTTCGTTCTCCTAGCAGTCCATGGTATACTCAAAACTCTTATCCAGCACCACAGCTCAAAGGCATCAATTCTCCTTCTATCATCCCTAGTCACTGTCCAGCTTTCTGATGCTGTGATAGGAAGCCTTCCCTGATACTAGTACCTGGTATTTGGACTTACAGGTTCCTAAACTCAAGAGATACTGGCCACAGCAGAAATAAACTGGCAGCAGCTTGAGGTATTTGGAATCATAGAAGTCCAGAAAGCTTGAGACATAAATCTTCACATCAAGGACTGGATAGGGGGAGATAGGTGTTGAATGGAGTAGGTGGGAGTAGAAGGGAATGCTATTGTTTAAAAGTGATATATGATTAGGTATTATTATCATGACAGGAGTCCAGAACAAAGGCTGCATTGTGGAGTGGACTTGGGGGGAGTGACTGCATAACAATGAAATAATTTTTTTTTTTTACTTTTCAAAGAGAAGAACTAATTGGGAGGATGGGTGAGCAGGGAGGAAAATGCAACAATGAATGAATGGAAATCCAAAGTCTCTGTAAATGTTCATTAAAATGAATAATAAAAAAAAAAAGAAGGGAATGCTGGTGGAGCAGGGAAAGGGGTGGGTCAAGACACATGTCAAGGGCAGGGTCAACACTGAATCTATTGGTTATGTCTAAATTGGGAAATGTCTTTGATCTGCCCCTTTCCTAGTATATATACAAAACACTTTAAAAAACCAAACCCATTGCTTTTAAATAAATTATATTTTATAATGGCTCAATGGGACAGAGTGAATCCAAGATTGTAAACTTCTTTATTAAATTATTTTTTTTAATTTTACTTTATTATTTTGTGTGTGTGTATGGTCAAATTGGATCTGACTGGCACAGTAGGAGATTATTGACCTTTCTTCTTCAGTAGAGCATCTGGTGAATTCGAACCACGTACCTCTGGGATTTCAGTGCAGCTTCTTACCACTAGGCCACCAGAGCTCCCCCTGTAACCCTTTTTTTTTTAAAGTTATTCTCATTCACTTTCTTGTTTGAGTGAATGTTTACAAATGATATTGGTTTTTCAGTCAGCAATTCATACATTGTTTAATAATTTCAATTTCTGATCAACTCTTTATTGGATATTACCTTTCCCTTCACCCAACTCATTTATTAATTTTTATTCTCTTCTCTTTCCCTTCCAATCTCTAATAACCAGCCAAGAATTGTCCTATCTGTGTGTAAACCTTTCATATTTCTCCCAAAGAGCATGGGTAGGTTCAAAGCAGGCCTTTTAATTAGCAACTATTTATCTACTGTCCTACCAGGACTCCTCTTTACCTGCCAACTAATGCCAGCTCTAAATGCCTGCATGTTGCAAGCTCTATCTTTTTTATCTATCCCCAGCTATAGTAAGATGAGAATAAAAGAGAGCTTTTCCTTACATTTCACATACTCCTGAATTGTTCCAGTAACCTGCCAGGCATAAACACTCGGCCTTCGCGTTATCCTCCGTTAAGCAATACTTCTTGTTGTTTTCAGTGCAATCAGAGGGACAGCTAGCTGCATAGTTTCAAAACAGAGTGATCTCTGAGTCATTTTCAGAAAGAAACTTTACAACCCCAAAGTGGTATGCCACAAAATGCAATCTTTCACACATTTGCCTTTTCTAGGAAAAAAGAGGCCATCTGAAAGGGTTTATGGGCTTTGCAGGGCATGCACTTGTAAAACGGCTTCCCAGCCCTTAACCAAGATCCCAGTGCAAGTGTGCACATTTCCAAGCCCACATTCACGTCCCTCATATTCTGAAATGCACATGAAATCTCAATCAGTAAAGCAAATATCAAAGTTGACAGAGCAGACAGACCACTTACCCAAACAGAAAGGAACTTGTGAGTTAGGCCTTTGCAACCCAGGTCTGCATTTGCAATTGAACCCATTGCTGCAGCCATCTTCATTCTGTTGACAGCCATAATAATCACACAGACTTTGCCCTAGAAAGGAGGCACAAATAATTTACAATACATTTAGTAAAATGTATGGATAGTTTATGGAAGCACCCCAATCCATTGCTATAGTTTGCCCTTTAATACATTTTGAGATTTAATAAACTGAAATCTGAAGTTCTGAAATCCAGCTCCTCAGTCCTTTCTTCCATGACTGTGTCCTCATATTTTTCAGTCGAAGTTAATTCAATCACTGCCATGCAATGAAGTTCCGGATCTACGGTGGGATTTAAAAGGGGTGAATAGTCATAGAAGCTTTGAGTTCTATCTTTGTAGAGTGACACATTTAAACCCAGAGAGTTGCTGTTGTTGATGTTGTTGTTAGATGCCCTTAAGTCAACTAGAACTCATAGTGGCCCTATGACTAATAGATCTGAACCCTGCTCTGTCCTGTGTCATCCTCATGATTTCTGATATGCTCAAACCCATCTTCTTGTGGTTCTTCTTCTCTTTCTCTGCTCTTCCACCTTTCAAGTATGATGTCCTTTCCCAAGAACTAGCCCCTCCTGACAACATGCCCAGAGTATGTGAGATAAAGTTTCACCATTCCTCCTTCTAAGAAGCACCCTGGTCACACTTCCCCCAGAGAGAGCTCCATAAACTAACTCCTAGTCCGGTAACAAACTGTGTGAGCCAGAATCTAAGTACAACAGGAATTTTCTTCAGTCTCTCCTGCCAAAAAGAGTTAAACAGACCTGGTTAACAGGTGACAAAAGGTCGAGAGTGAGGAGCACACAGGGAAGCTCCCCTCTGCGTCTTTGGAGTTGTTCTGTGGGTGCAGATGTGTTAGTTTCAAGAGAAACAATATTAAGTAAAATGTCTCATGGTCATTTGGAAAACTATAACTTGGTGTAGAGCCCTCTTTATTCTCCTTCCAATTTTCCTTGTCCAGGGATTATTTCTCTGGTGATTAATTTTTCCCCAAAAGCGGACAAGCCAAGTTTGATCATTTAGGAGATGGTAGGACAGAAAGGACAGAAGCCAAGTGAGCAAAGAAAGGGAAGAAGGATTGGCAAAAAGGAAATGTGGAGAGATCTGTGGGTGTGATTATACAGCTCTTCTTCTCTCCTTTCACATATGATGGTCAGATGTACAGAAAAAGGGTGTTAGGTCACAAGATAAACGTTGAATAAAATGATGCAATGCTTACCAGAATAGCTGCTAATGCCGAGTGTGTTATTCTTAATTGCATTATCAATGATTGTAGACACACTGTTCTCGTTAATGCTTGTACTTTTTACTAAGATGTTAACCACTCCAACAGCAATAGCATTGCCAGCACGCATTCCAGATCTTGTTGAAGAAGACATGCTAGAAAGAAAATGAATATGTGCCACTTGGTGAATCAAAGAATCAACAACGCGGTATCCTGACCTCTTGGACTCCCACTTCTACCAAGTTCTCATCTGATCCAACTAAAGAGACTTAGGCTGCAACAGGATGGAAAGTTACAGGCCCTTAGATCTTTATTCAGCATCCTTTCAGAGGAGAATTATGCCCAGAACAAGGTCGTGTTAGAAGTTGCTTAGGGAAATTGTAAGCAACATTTCTAGGATCCGGGAGCCTAGAGCTAACCAAAAATAGAATGAGCAACATCTGACACAGTAAGTGTTTCCTCTTCTTAGAACAGAAGGAATATGTCTCTTGTTGTTATTATTAGGTGCCATCAAGTCAAGTACGACTCATAGCAACCTTATCAACAATGGATCTGAACCCTGTCCTCTCCTGTTTCATCGGCATCATCTCTGACACATTGAGACCACTGCTGCAGTCACTGTGTCAATCCACCTTGTGGAGGGTCTTCCTTTCTTTTTCTGACCTTCCACTTTTCCAAGCATGATGTCCCCTTCCAAGGACTGATCCCTCCTAATAACATGTCCAAAGTACATGAGATGAACTTTTACCATCTTTGTCTCTACAAAGTACTTTGAATGTCTCCTTAGATGTTAATTCTCAAAGTTGTAGTTTGAGAGAGAAAGAGGTGGGGATGGGATGGGTGTGTGTGTGTGTGTGTGTTCCTATGTATGGAAAAGCAGCAACCAGCCAATAGGTAACTGGACCATTCCTTAACAGGACCAAGGAATCAGCAGGCAGCTTCAAAGTATATTCTGGATGGGACCTACGTGCTACAGAAAACTGAAGCAAGGAGAGACTGACAAATATTGAGAGTCACCTACATGTAAGCTTGCTGCAAGTGCGTTCTGGTGGTGTCGTCCATGGGGAGTTGCATTGCAAACACAAAGGGGACACATCTCTGGAGTTTTGGAGCCACTCTGATGTGAACTATTGTTTTTTTCATCATTGTCATCTAGAATTAACTTCCTATTATCCACTAAATCAAATCTAATGCCCCCAAACAAATCCATAGTCCTCACTCAGTTGCCTCCGATACATTTCTAGTTTCAGTTAGGCAAAATACACACCCACCCACTTCCAAAATATTCTATCAGTCCACAGCAAACTTACCTTACTTTATTAATTACAGTCTGCCCATAGTCAGAGCTAGCATTGGAAGCCTTAAAGGCGTTCTTGAACTGTGGAGAAGACCATAAGCAATAGTTTAAGTACAAAGAGCAAAAACCCAGAATAATGGAGCTAGGCTTTAACATAAACAAATTTAAAAACTAACTCATTTAAATATGTGTGGATCATAACATTATTTATTCATGTTATTATGCACTCTAACATCTGTTAGTAATTTTTGCTGTGAAATTATTAAGATTCTGATCTGTAAGAGTTCTTGAAGGTGGGGGTTGTGGAATAGGAACCAAAACACAGATCAAATATAAAGCATCTTCTTAAATCTAAAGATGATAAACTTACTATTTTTTCCAAGTCACAGCTGACTTTTGCATGTTTCTTAGACTTCTCTATAGGAATGCTTGATGCATTCATCAATTTATCAAAGAAACATTTATGCAATCACCTACTTAGGCAAAGGCATTATACTTGGGGTCCTAGAGATTGCAAAGATGGGCAGACCTAGCCCTGCAATCAGGTAGGGGGACCACACTATGAAGTCGAGAGAGGTGAGTGCCATACAATGTACCACGAAACCTCAAAGAAATCCTCTTCCAGTTGCAGAGAACCCGAGAGGCTTCATAAAGACAATAAGGCTCAAACAATCTCAACACGTAAGATCAGGAGAAGGAGCAGCACACTCTAATGCTCAGAAGCAGTGTGGTCCAGGAAGGACGAGCTTGGGTTGAAAAGAGCACCATGGGGATTTGCTGAAACTAAAGTAAAATGTCTGTTTTCTTTCACATAATTTAACTTCACCTTTCTCATTAGAAATTGGAGCAGTAGTTCCCACCACATAAAATTATTTGTTGTCATTGTGTGCTGTTGAGTTGGAATCAACTCATAACTGACCCTCCAGAGGGTTTTCAGAGGCTTCAAATAGCATGGAGGTTGCCCATTCTTCTCTCATGGGGAAGCTGGTGGATTAGAACCACACAGCTTTGAGATTGCAGTGCACCTTCTTGCTGCTAGGCCACCAGAGCACCCTCATACATTTATTATCCTCCTGTTCACGCCTTAAATCAAATCCTCTGTCATAGAGTCAGTTCTGACTCCTAGCAACCCTTTATCAGGTTCCTGAAGCTGTAAATCTTCCTTGGAGATCTGCCCATCTTTCTCCCACAGAGAAACTTGCAGATTTGCACCGTCAACCATTTGTTAGTGGTCTGATAAGTAACGTACTATGTCATGAGAGATCCCTCAGAAATGCGTTTCACAGCACCGTGAATTTTAACTGAGAACACTAAGTGTTGAACCTGTGTTGGAGAGTGTGTGGACAGTACTCATACCCAAATCGGTTTGGATCGTGGTCATCCTGGCCTGAGCTCAGTAAGATCACAAGAGGCAACCCAGGAGTTCCCTTGGAGGTAAGAATATGTTGAGGCTGCCCTCTTCACAGTGCTGTCGTCCAAGTTGGCGAAGTTGAATGTAGATCCAGGGTAAGAGGTCTTTGACAGCTGGCCTGTCTAGTAGAATTGGCACAGCAAAGGAAAGACCACACCCTGGGAAACACAGGCCTTGGGCTCATCCTAACAATCCTAGCTGCCACTTTGAAGCCACAGGCATTGACTCTCTCTATAAAACATTTGACCACCATGTTTTCCAGTTTTACCAAGTCTAACCACAAAATTGTTTAGTAATGAGGTAATGTAGAATCAAAAGACATCAGCATAAATAAAGACCTAATTTTTAAAAATGTGTCTCCATCTACGGTTCTAAGACATATTTACAGGTCAACAGATTCTTCCCTTAAAAGCAAACATTGAGACACAGTGGCTGGGTCTAATGGAGAGCCCTCCACACCTGACCTCTATGGTTCGAGCACCAGCTCTCCACTGACCGCATTCTCTCTCTTCATATTCCCAGTGAATAAAATAACATCATCTTCAGTCCCTCCCATGCTGACATCCTTCTTTCATTATATTCCATATGAAATTAAGAAGCTGTTCTTTTCAACATGAAATTTGACAATGAAAAATAAGGTAATAGGTGAGTGTTAGTTAATTCAGCAGGTTTCTATTTCAGATGTATTAAAAAACAACAGACTCATGTACAACAATAAATGAATGAAAAATCCAAAGCCTCTGTAAATTTTTACTGAAATTAATAATAAATTTAAATGTAAAAAAAAATTAAGTTAGAGTAAGGATGGCAGTGGATCTATAACTGCTCATGCTAATAACACTATATCATGGCATGGAGAAGGAATAGTGGAACTGTATCCACACTTACAATATTCTTCTTACCAAAACCATTTATGGAAAATAGGA
>NW_006399782.1:4942638-4986757 GCF_000299155.1 Elephantulus edwardii | reverse complement strand
TTTTCTCCTGGACACAAGAGCCTACTATTTGGTCCTAAAAGCCTTCTGAGGTCCCAACTCTTCTCACTATTTCTTAGTTGTTGCAACTGATGGAAAACCTCATAAGCAGTTCCTCATTTCACCTCTGCCTTGTATGCGGACTTCCGAGCAGATGGAATTTGGTCCAGAACTTAAGAACAATAAGTGACATAGTTGAGCCTCTACATCTTGTGGTTCCTAACCTTTATGCTATAATAGACAAAGTGCTGGTCAATAGGCCTTTTATTTTAAGAACCACCTTCCCTCTGTAACTTGATTTGTGCCACTATCAGAACCTCTATTTGGAATATTATTGCTTTTTAATTTTTGACTCATGTACTTTTAAATTGTTAGTTAAATTTGTGTCTTCTAGGCTGCAACATTTCCATGATACATCTTCAAGGATATGGACATGTACGGCTAAGCACAACTGATAACAGTGCATCTAAATTCCAAAATCAATCTCCATAATAGTCTATGTGTTTCCTATTGCCAAAGGGGCCCTTTAGAGTAGTGAGAGAAGATCTTCACCCTGAAACCTACAGCGTCCCTTTTCAGCAGGAAGTAGCTAAGAGAATACGCCATCCCCTTTTCCTTATGAATCAGGGTGAAGTCTCTCTCAGGGAAGAGTGATAGGGAATGGCAAAGGACACACTGACAAAGGAGATTAATCAGAACTGGCTTTGACAAGCACTGTGGCAATGGGACAAATAAAACAAACTTTCAAGGGGGGAAAAAAAGAGGAATGAACTGGGGGGGAGAGTAGAGAAAATAGTGCAACAATGAATGAATGGAAACCCAAAATCTCTGTAAGTGTTCATTAAAATGAATAAAAATTTAATTTAAAAAAACAAGAAAAAAAACAGACTCAGCATTTAAAAAAAGGCAGTCTAGTATGGACATTTATGCAAAGTTAAATGTAAAAAGGGAATAACGAAATCTTTAAACTTTATTCTCTTGCAATCTGTGAAAATAATTCCTAGTAAAATATCATTGTATAGTGAAACCTTTGAGTGCCAAGATTCAATGGGACTGCCTTTATTTGTCCAAATCTCACAAGTTTCCCACCATTGACAGGCGCAATCTTACTACTTTTCTGCCACTTTCTGCTAGTAAAAATGTTTGAGGTTTTTTTTTAAATGAAGTTTTTATTCTGACCGTTTTACCTCTTACACTGGTTCTTACCTCCTTACTTCCTTCTGTATTCATCTGTCCATTTAAAGAGTTTTTTAATAACTTACATAACAACAGGAACAGAATGGCTACAGAAGGTGTCAAAAGCCCTCTGTTGTGCCAGGTGTTGTGTCCCCAGAAGCAGGATCACAGTGGGGGACCCAAGGGCCCTGTGGAGGTATGGGGGAAACAGTGACCCTTGAGGGCTCAGGACAGGTGCCACTTACAAACGCATGAGAGTGTGTTTCACTGTCTAACCAACTGGCACCAGAGTGTACCAACTCAGTGTTAGAGCAAAGAATTCTTATACTAAGAAGTTCGGAAAGTACTTACAAATTCTGTAGTACTTTTGTGTAAATTTTGATAGACTTCAGAATTTTTATCTTCCAAGTCAGATGTTTCTGATTTTATCATCCTGAGACTCCCAGGGAATATCTTTCCTGAAATTCAAACACAATCTTTCTGTATTATTTAATGCAAAGGCAGTAATTTTCATTTTGTTTTCAAACAGATATCTTTGAGTAGTTGCTTGTTTGGGTGTTCAAACACAGATTAGTTACTTAAAAAATATGATGAAAAGAAACAACAAAGCACCCCTCCGGCCCCACATTCAACAATTGTTCCATGCACAGGTAGGTCATAGACAGTGAGCAGCTATTGCGTCACCATTCTCCCTGCACTCACTCACTCGTTGCCATCAGAACTGATTCGTAGCCAACCCTCCAGCAGATTTTCCAAGGCTGTAAATTGCTCAGGAGAAGATTGCCTGTCTTTCTTCCAAGGAGCAGTGGGTGGATTCAAATCACAGCCTTTGGGTTGGCAGTGCAACTCCTTAAGCATTTATCACCCAGGTTGTTTCAAAGTTATAAATATATTAACTGTCATATATTTAATGAGATAGCATTTACATACAATCCCTATTTATTACATAAAGTATAATATGGAAGTTATATATTATAATATATTCAATACTTGCATTTGCGATACACACTGCAGGAACTTTGAAAATACAATAACCCACGCTACCCGTTATTTCACCCAACCTCACGTAAGCATTTTCTCTTTGGTGTCTTTTCCCCAGCTCTTTGTTTTCTGTCTGTAGTTTTGCATGGTTATAATACAGAGTCTGTTACTTTTTCAGGTATAGTCACCTAATAAAAATTTTCCCCAATCACTACCCTCTATAGCCATCCTTTTAAAACGTTCAATTATCAAATAAGTAAATAAAGAAGTAAGTGTGAAAGGGTACCAGAGCATCTTTATGCATGAAACTTTTCCCTTTCTTTTAAGAAAGAGATTACTTCCCTGGTGACTCACCTTCCTCACAAGTTAACGCAGAGTCATTGTAGTAAAATCCTTCTGTGCACAGGCAGAAATAGGCACTATACAGAGCGACACAAGTGGAACCATTTTTACAATTGGCGTTTTCACAAGGATTGGTGGGACCTTAAATATAGCAAAAAGAGACTAAAAAGTTACAGAAATAATAGCAAATAACACAAAGACTATCTTTTTAAATCTTTATGCTTCCCTCCCAGGTATTTCCTATCTACTGTTACTCCATGGTGGACATTTAGAAGACCTAGAAACAAATAAATGTGGGTTTGTTTTGGTTTTTTTCTAACACCACCAGGTAGATGATCGCTGATGTTCTGGAGCCCGTTGGCTGCTGCCAGCAAAGGTCAGAGGTGAGTACACAGGGCCTTTCTCAGGGGAAGAGCCAACGGGCTTTCTCCCTTAAGGTTGTCTGGAATCTTTTACGCTTCAGGCCCTCCAGACTCTAGAATTTTGGTTCTCTAACACTAGGTGGTTGTTGTTCACCGCCATAGAGTCAAAACTGACTCATAGCTGACCCTCCAGTAGATTTTCTTAGAGGCTGTAAACTGTGTGGGAAGAGATTGTCTAACTTTCTACTGTGGAGCAGCTGGAGGATTTGAACTGTGTGCCTTTGGGTTGGCAGCACAACACCCTAACAACTGAGCCACCGGATCCTTGTTTTTTGAGGCCTTAATGTGCAATGGAGGAAACTGCTCATCTTTCCCCCGAGCTGCTGCTGCGTGGACTTGAACTGCCCAAGACAGTGTTTGGGCTAGCAGTGCAACTTCCTATAAACTGGACACCAGTGGTCCTTGTGTTACATAAAGCACTGTATTTTTTTAGTAAAGTATATAAACTGACATTTGGAGAGCATAGGCAAAGAAAGAAAAGTAAAAAAATACCAACAAAAATGAATGCTAAGTCAGTAGCCAAACGTTGATCTTAACATGCCATGTCTTTCACTCCTGAGCTTTGATCTTGACATACTTCAGAGCTGTCTTGAGATACTTATCAAAGAATCTCTAAGTAAGAATCTTCTCATTTTAGAATTGACAGGCTCTTAAAGCAATATAGTACCGTCAGAACAATAAGCATAGGAAAGGGGAAGAATATATAGAAATGCTGAATATGCTTGTACTTAAAGAGCTTACTTCTGGAGGCAGACACAAGACCACTTACAACAAGGAAAGTTACAGCAGTTACCACTGATGGGGAAGACTGAGATCTAAGTTTTAGAGGTATAAGATGGGAAGGAGACTTCTTCCTTCAATTATATTTTATTATATGTTTGATGGAGGGTTGTATAAATTTGTTTTCTTTTTACTCTATTTTCTTTTGTGTTGCCTGAGGTGGGTGTGTATATATATATATCAGAGAGATCTGGCCTTTGGGCTCACAGCACAAATCCCTATGGTCTGTGCCACTCCAGGTCTTTTAAAATAGATTGTAAAGGATGAAAGAAAGTCTAGCGCTATATCCCACAAGCAAAAGGATGGTCTACAGGTTGTGAATCAGTATTTCATGTAAATGTCTATGCAAAGTCTCTCTCTCAATTTTTTTTAAGGAAAACTCCATCCACGTTGCAAAGATTATTTAGAAAATCCTAGGAATCAAATTAAATGCAGCTCCCACCTGGAGACACCAGGTAAATGACTCCTGATGTGTTTTCTCCTTAGTGGTGAAGGACATATTAATGTCTTCTGTGTGCCTGTTGAGTTTTGTTGCTGTTAACGCCTGCTGTCGAGTCAGAGGCAAATCATAGCGGATGTTCCAGTAGGTTTTCAAAGGCAGTAAATCACACAGGAGGAGATCACACTTTCTTATTTTGTGGAGCAGCTGGGGCATTTGAACCGCATGTGTTTGGGATTGTAGCACAGGTTCTTACCACTTATTTACATTTTATTACACATTCGTTAAGTTGAAGCTAAGAACTCTTTAAAGTTTGAGTATTATTCTAAACTAAAATTTGTCAAACTATGGCTCATGGACTAGATCTGGCCCATAGTTCCATTTTTAAAAATAAAGTTTTATTTTAAGACAGCCAGGCAGACCATTTATACATTGTCTGTGGCTGCAACCATGCCATAATGGCAGCATGGAGAGCATATAACACAGACATTAGGGGACCCACAATGTAAAAAAAAAAAAAAAAGTACTATGTGGCCCTTTACAGATAATGTTTGCTGACAACAACTTTATTTTTGAGAAATGAAGTAGGGGACTTAAGTGCCCCTCAAACATTTTTCCTTTTGGCAATGCCTAGGAAGCTCTGGTGGCCTAGTGGCAAGGAGCTGTGCTGTAATCCCAAAGATGGGCAGTTCAAATCTATCAGCTCTTCCCCTGAGGAAGGGTAAACAATCTCCTCCCAAGCTGCCTTTGAAAAGCCACTGGAGGGACAACGATGGGTTGATTCTGACTTGATGGTACACAACAACAACAAAGAGTGTCTAAGGGAGTACTTCTCCTTGATTTTTATTATTATTCCCTGGGCTCCAATTCCATGATTTGGTTGCAGTTCCTGATTGTGACCCTTTACCATTTTAACTTCGGTGTAAAACGGACTCCTTCAGTAGATTTGAGAAAGAGCTAGGCTAACGAGACTAAAGAGTGCTTATATGGGCCTGGCCTTCCCTGGGAAGTGAAAACTACTTTCCCAAATACCCTCATTGTGGTGAAATAATTTACAAGAGAGAGGGGATAATGTAGTTATGGTGGATAAGTTAATGAGGTCGATTTTACAAACTTTAAGCTAAAAAAAAAAAAGAAAAATCCTACATCAGGCCAATATCTTGAAGGAGGATGAGTGAAGAAGTAGGAGGAGAATAGAAGGGGTCTGAGAATGATCTCTCAGGGTTTCTGTCATCACTATGAGCCTTTGTGGTCAAGGTGTTAAATACCTAGGTCCTATCTGAAGAAACTTGGGGTCCATCTCCTTATCCCATCAGAACTCACATACCTCCACAATGCCATGAGCCCACATTGAGGAGTTGTTAAAGGGATGGATCTTTGAGGTAATGCATTGCAAAGGAGGGCAGAAGAAGAACTGATGTCATTGAGTGGTGGTGCCTGAGAACAGTCTTGAACATACAATGGACCACCAAGGAACAAATAGGTCTGTCTTGGAGAGGGTGGAACCAAGTTTCTCCTTGGAGGTTAGGATTTTGAAGCTCTGTATCACATCCTTTGAGCACGTGGCCAGGAGGACCAGTCCTTGGAGAAGGACATCATGCTTAGACGGGTGGAAGGACAGTACAGGAGAGGAAGAGCCAGATGAGATGGGCTGATACAATAACTGGGGCCTTGGGGGTTGGTGTATCAGAGTCAGTGAGACTGACTCAGGACAGGGTAGGCTTCAGAGCTGTTGTACATAGGGTCACTATGAGTCTCAGGCAACTCAGCAGCATGTAAGAACAATAACATCTTTGAGGGAATTGTTCTTCTTATGGATCTGGGATTGAGTTGCCTGAAGTTTTTTAACTAGTAATAAAGGCAAATGTAGCATTTATAGGGGAATTACCTGTGGTAGTTTGTGGTTGAAGAGAAGGTCCTGGAGTGGGAGTCATGCCTGAAGAAATGGAAAGTTGTGTGGTGGAAGCGCCAGTGGCCCCAGGTGCGGTAGTGGAAGCGCCACCCGTGCCAGGTGTGGCGCTGGAAGCACCAGGTTCGGTGCTGGAAACGACAGGTGCGGCGCTGGAAGCGCCACCCGCGCCAGGCACAGCGGTAGAAGGGCCAGGCGCGGCGGTGGCGGAAGGGCCAGGGGCGGCGGTGGCGGAAGGGCCAGGCGCGGCGGTGGCGGAAGGGCCAGGCGCGGCGGTGGCGGAAGGGCCAGGCGCGGAGGTGGAGGAAGGGCCAGGCGCGGCGGTGGAAGCGCCAGGCGCGGTGGTGGAAGGGCCACCTGCGCCAGGTGTGGCAATGGAAGTTACAGTGGTGGCAGGTGGTGTGGAGGAAGATACCGGAGTTGTAGTTGCAGCCACTGAAGATTGACTGGTGGCTGGAGGAACAAAGATATCAATGTTCAGAAACCAGAACATTAAATAAATATCAAAAGTTACTATTGCTTAACACTAATACCCAAACGATCTATTTTGGATAAAAGGAATATGTATAACTATATTCAAAGGGATTTCATACTAATAACCTTAAATCTGTATATACTTGACTCTGTGGTTGTTGTGTACTAGAGTTGGAACCGATCAATAGACCACCCTTCAGTGAATTTTTAGAGGCAATAATTGCATGGGAGGAGATTGCCCACCCTTTTCTTACAGAGCAAGCTGGTGGCCTTGAACCGCTGTCTTTAGGATTGCAGCAGAGTTTCTTGCCACTAGGCCATGATATATTCTCTAAGTGGTTTCCAGAGGCCAAAAGAAGGGAGAGGCTATTAGTTAGGGAATACTTAAAGGGTGATGAAAATTTTGGGAACTGATGTGATCACATAGCATGCTGAACTCTATGTCATCATATTGTACTTGTGAAAAAATGCTTTGTTATGCATATATTAACCACAATGAGAACAAACAAAACACAGACGAACCTGGTTCTAAGTTGCTTAAAGTGATTACCAATCATAATCTTTAAGTGATCCCAGTTTACTGCATCATTACTGGACATGACTGAAGATTGTCCTGATGCTGAGCAATGGGATTTCTGATACTTGTTTGTTACAGATCTAGGGATTCATTCTGTCCCACATAATGTAATAGTTTTCAATCTTATGTAAGTGAAAGCATCGTGAAATTCCCGCTGTGCTCTAGGGAGCTGTTCAGTGTGGCTTTTCCAGTCATCACCTTCAGCTTTAACCCTATGATTGAGTGTTGTTGTTGTTATTGTTATGTGCCTTTGAGTCATCTATGACCCAGAGCAACCCTATAAACAATAGATCAAAACCTTGCCCTCCCTTGTTTCATCCTCATCTTTGCCATGTTCAAACCCATTGTTATAGTCACTCTGTCAATCCATCTTGTTGAGAGTCTTCCCTTCTTTCACTGAACCTCAACTTTTCCACATACTTTTTCCCCCAAGGACTAGCCCCTCCCTGGACCATGACTAAGGATGACAGAAGAAGAACTGATGCCTTTGAGTTCTATTGCTGGAGAAGAAGAGTCTTGAACATACATACCATGGATCACCAAGTAAGCAAATGGGTCTGCACTGGAGAAAGTGAAACCAAGTTTCTCCCTGGAGTCTAGGATTTTGAAGCTCTACTTCACATACTTTGGGCATAAGGAGAGAATAACCCTTGGTGAAGGACATCATGCTTGGAAGGGTGGAGAGACAGCACAGGAGGGAAACACCCTGGATGAGATGGATTGATGTAATGGGGGGACGTGTGTCAGAGTCAGTGAGTCTGACTCAGGACAGGGCAGGCTTCAGAATTGCTGCACATAGGGTCGCTATGAGTTGCAGGCAACTATGACATACAACAACAGCCCTTCCTGAAGCATTTCCAAAACATATGAGATGAAGTTTCACTATCCTGGCCTTCAAAAAACACAATAGTTGTATTTCTGCAAGACAGATTTTTTTTTGGTTGCTGTTCTTTTGGTAGTTCATGTGATGGATATTTGATATTTTTCACCAACATCACAATTCAAAGACATCACTTCCTTTTTGGTCTTCCTTATGCAATGCCTAACTTTCAGATGCATAGAAAGCAATTGAAAAATGCCATCACTTGCACCAGGCATTCCTTAGTTCTTTAGCACTTTGGAGAGGTCCTTGACAGTAGATTTCCCCAATGCAACACAGCTTTTGATTCTTACTGCTGTTACCATAGATGCTGACTATGGATCCAATGAACTCTGTAACATGGATCCAGAGCCTTTAAGTAGTACCCAGAGCCATCAGCCTGAAGATAAGAAGGAGGCCTTTCCAGCACACCAGATAAGAAGATATTCTGACTGAAGAATTTTATTTATTTATTTTATTATTTTATTATTTTTGTGTGCGTGTACCGTCAAATCAGATCTGACTGGTACAGGAGGAGATTGCCCCTCCTTCCCCGGCAGAGCATCTGGTGGATTCGAATCGTGCACCTCTGGGATTGTAGTTGCAGCTTCTTGCCACTAGGCCACCAGAGCTCCCCTACTGACTGAAGAATTTTATCTTTAGTATTTCTAATCTGAAATGTAATTTGTTGCATCCCTAGTGAGAGCCATGGTTGGTGTTGGAAATTACAGAAGTAAGTGCAGGAATGTGGGAGTATATCTGACCTCATTAGAAGTGGTTTTGTGCTGCTATATTGTTGATGGGGACTTTTCCTCCTTGTAGAGTTAGTAGAGGTAGAAATAGTTGCCCCTAACTCTATGAACTTGGAAAAATGATGAAAGTTATACAAGTGCTCAGGTCTTTCATTCAGAGGGTCGATATGAGTCATCTACAACTCAGTGGCACTTAACAAACAACAACAACATGTTGGTTGTACTGGTTTTACACTTCCATTAACTTCCAAAAAGAACAAACAAGTCTATCTTAAAGAAGTGCAACAAGAGTGCTTTGTTTGTCTTCCATATTTTGGGCACCTTAGTGGAAGTTGCTGGTCCTTGGAAAAAGACTTTCACAAGATGGGCTGATCAGTAACTACAACCATTGGCTTGACCACAGCACAGACTGTGAGAAGGTTTTAATCTGTGTTCATAGATCACTGTAACAGGTTGACCCAATGGCACCTAACAGCAAGCTAGTAAGTTCAGTTTTTGTTTATTTGTTTAAGAAAGCATGAGGTGCTTGTCTGCTAGACTTTGTGCTGCTATGCACATTTTTGCAGAAATAAAATTTTGCCTTCTGAGAAAAAAAAAGAAAGCATGAAGATGCATGGCTACTTGTAAGCGTAAAAGACCAAATACGTCAATAATTAAGAAAAAAAATGGAAATAAGTCCTTTTAAATAATTAAAGTAAGGAGCTAAAAAAAAAAATAAAGTAAGGAGCTAATTTTATCAGATGAGTGTCAGTAAATCATTTATACCTATGGTGATATAAATGGTGGTATACGTATGGTGGTATCGAACTGTCAGTCCGATGTTAATATTCCGCAGAGTGTTGCTCAGGGAGCTCCATTTGAAGCTCCGCTGCAATCCCGCTAAATTATAACGAATCCACCAGCTGCTCTGCGGAAGAAGGTTGGGCATTCCCATCCCTTATGATTAACTGCCCCTAAAGACCTGCTGGTGAGTCAGCTAGCTAAGAGTCAGTTCCATCTGTGAAGGTTGAAGTGAAGACACAGGAGACTATGGCTCAGGAAGGATTGTTGAAATGCCACCAGGTGGCGCTGTTGCTCCCTGGGCGAAGACTGCCTTCTCTTTAATGTTATTGGCCCTACTTTTTCGTCGGATAGGGTTTTCTCTGAAGACAAATATACGGCAGGGGGCTTTTATTTTTAAATGGTAAGTACCAAAGTGCTTATTAAGCTCTCTCCAGAAATTTTCTCTGATGCATTTGCATGATGCTCTTGGCAAAGAATATTGACTATATTGACATGAACTGCCAAGAGAATGAGCAAATCTCTCTTGGAGGAAGTACAGACACATTTTTTTCTAGATGTGAGGATGATGAACTTCTCCCATGCTCTGGGCATGCTATCTGGAGTGCTCAGATCTTGGGGAAGGACGTCAGGCTTGCTAATGTAGACAGCCAGTGGAAGCGAGATGGACTGACACCAGGAAGTGTAATAATGGGCTCAAACGGCAACAATCGTAAGGATAGGGGTAAAGCCAGGCAGCATCTTGTCCTATACTATGTAGAATCCTAGAGATTTGTCTATTTAAAAATCCTAGGTAGATGAGCTTCTTCTCCTCCCCTTTTGGAAAAGATCTTGGCTCTAAGGCCTATGGTGGTCAACAAAACTCTATTTTCATAACTCTAGGAATTCCTAGACACTTATGCTCTTAATGACCCAGTGGTCAGTTTTCTAGAATTCTTGACTGTCTCTTAAATTCTCTGACATCAACATTATGCTAAAATAATAATAAAACTAGAAATGTTTTTGTAAAGAAGCAATTCCTATGCCCCTGGGTATAGAGAAGACTGTTTCAGATGCTGGTTAATTGGCCCTTGAATCTGTGAGCTCCTGATGGCATAGCCTGGCTCCTTATCTTGAAAAATGTCTAGCAAGAATAGTCTCCCTGTAGTGCTGAAGGGATGAACTACCACTTTCCAGTGGCAAGAATTGTTCACAACTGGTATGTTGACGTGGGTACATTCCAGAGAGTGCCTGTGATGTAGATATGAACATCACATTTGATGGGTGCATGCCTCAATACTCAAAGATATATATATTAATAATTTCTATTTCTATTTCTATTTCTATTTTCAAGCTCTGGTGGCATAGTGGCAAGAAGCTATACTACAATCTCGAAGGCATATAATACATATATAATTTTGTATTGTGATTTGAGTGACAGTTTACAGAGCAATTGATTTTCTATTTACATTTCAAGCACACTGCATTTGATAACACTGATTACAATCTCCACTGTCCCCTCTAACTCCCTGTGTTTCATATTTCCTTTCATTTCTCTTTTCCAGCCATTTTTGCTCTCTGAACCTTGTCCCTGAGCAAATGCTGCTCTTTTTGCCCTGTATTTTTTATTGTTGTGAGGAGTATGCTCCCCTCTCTATAACTGACCACCTTATAAGCCTGTCCATTGTTGGCATGGGGATAATTTCAACTCGCAGTTTGAAGAGAGTATCTATCTATCTATTTATCTATCTATCTATCTATCTATCTATCTATCCATCTATCTATCTAGTCTTGAGGGTTCTACCAGTCTCTAGCCAGAAGTAAGTCTGACTATTTGTATAATTTTTTTAATTGATATTTTATTGTATGTTTACAAAGAACTTGGATTTGCATTCATTCATTCATTTATTGTTGGACATTTTCATTTGTATAATTTTTAATTTGCTCCACTTTTTTTTCTCCCACTGTACCAGGGACCTTCTAAAGCATGTGGTAACAATATCTTATGTATATCTGGTTAGGGAATTGTGTAAACACATAGACATATATACACACTAAAAGAGAGAGGAAAACCAGGAATTAGAATTAAAACTAAAACAGTGGAGATAGAAGTTTTATCCACAATGTCCTCTATCACTGAGGAGGGAGTAAGAGTGGTGACAAGTTGAATGTGAGTGTGAAGGGTGTGGACATTCCCAGAAGAGAAAGGGCTTAGCAGGCTGTGGCCACCTGTCAGATCATGAATTTCATGCTTCAGAAATGTTGGTTTTCTGCTGACGTCAAATCCCAAAATATTTCAGTAGTTATACACAAAGCAAACTGGAACTTCCTAAGAGGTCCCTGAGATTATGACAAAAATTTGGTGAACAGAATTGTTAATTTATTCATTTTGTTTTTTAATTTCGGTTTCTTAGAAAGGTTGTATACAGAAGTGCCCAGTTTGTCTTAGTAAATTAACACAACAACATCAGTTTGTTATTAAACACAAGCTGATAGGTGTGTATCACAGTGGATAGTTACAATATGTGTTTAAAACGGACAATAAAGAGGAATGTGTGCATTTATGTTGTATCATGTTACAGATTTCAGGAACTATATAGATTTCCAGGAAAATAATTTAGAGCTGACAGGCTGGGATCATACTGTCTAATAAGAATACTGAACAGTAACTGTGCATATATAGTCTACTGTATTAAACTACAGTTGCAGAAAGATATTAATGACTCAGAATAGATTTACTTTCTTAATGCATTCAAGTTTTATAACTTGTAAATGAATTAAGGTAGCATAATATTGAGGGTGAGCTGGCTGTGACATCTGGCATCCCATTGATGCCTAGGGTTTTAGCTGATCTGGCTGGCCAGGTGAGTGAGTGTCCCCTACCTCCTTCACTGGTCTGAGCATGCCCCTCAAGAAGCTAGAGGACTCCCCTAGTATTAGGCCTCTTTAGAATAGGAGAGAATCAGCCTTCAGGCCAAGGGTATATGTGTGGCTACACTCTCTTTTTTTTCTAGAATTTGCAGACAAGTTCTCAAAGAAGGACAACATCCACGGCATACAAATAATAGGCTTAAGTAGGAAAAATAGTACCAGGTCCACTTCCTGGAGAACACTTAATAACCACCACTCTGTCCCTGTGTAGCTTCTCCATACAAAGTTAACTGCAGGTTGTATAAGAATAACTACAATAAAATGCTTTTCTCTCAGTTCTCTGATTTTGTGGAATGTCAATTCCTAAACACATATATCATAATCTATAGAATAAAGTAACCCTAATGAAATTACTTTCTGTTGTATGGGGTCTCTGTGAGTAAAAAAAAATGCCTCAATGGCATTCAACAACAACAGCAAAAAATCTCTCAGAGAGGGGGCATTGATAGGTTGGTGGCAGATTTCTCCATGGGAGAGATCTGAACTGCTGAATGATGTAACTCGTGGACATCCACCAATTATTGTGCTACTTTGATGCTGAACAAATTTTAGTGTAACTTCTGACTACGATAACCAGGAAGAAAGGCTTGATGATCTACTTCCAAAAGTTAGTCAAGGAAAATAAAATTTCATTGCAAAACTTTTCAATCAAGAGACAGTTGAAATGTCATCAATAAATGAATGGATAAACACACATGATCTCTGCATATCGTGGAATACTACTCAGCCGTAAAGAGGAATAGAGTCCTGATTCATGCCATAGCATGGATGAAACTTGAAATCATCACATTGGGCTGCTAGTGAATTTGAACCACCAGAAACCTGCAAGCTTTTGATTAGTGGTGCAGCCTACCTGGGACTATGACAACAGAGTTCCTTTTAAGAGGATATTGTTGTTGTTGTTGAGTAGGAGCTGACCCATAGCTGACCCTCCAGTGGGTTTTCAGAGGCAGTTAATCCCACGGGAGGAGACTGCCTATCCTTCTCCCATGGAGCAGCTGGTGGCCTTGAACCATGTGCCTTCAGGATTGCAGCGCAGCTTCTTACCCCTAGGCTACCAGAGTTCCAGAGTTCCTTTTAGAAAGGAAATTTACTATTGTCACATCAGAATTAACTTATAACTGACTTTCCAGTGGTTTTCAGAAGCTATAAATCACATGAGAGAAAATTATCCTTCTTCTCCCATGCAGCAGCTGGTGACTTCAAACTGAGCACTTTGGTGTTGGCAGCAAAACGTCCCACCCAATAGACCACTAAAGCTCCTTCATCTTGCTCAAGGCCAATAGCCATCTGCTTTGCCTGCTCCTGGCACACTTTGCTTCAGCTCCTAATTCATCTTTGTATCTCCTTATTGTCAGTAGTTTGGTCAGTAAAGAAATGTGGTCTCCAGGATCTATTGAGCCCCTCTTATGTGTCAGGCTGTTGTTGTTACGTACTGTTGAGTCACTTGTGACTCACAGCGACCCCTACATACAACAGCCCTAAACTTTACTCTGTCCTGTGCCAATCACACTGTCTCTGACACACGCATCCCGATTACCCCAGTCATTGAATCAATCCACCTCATAGAGGGCCTTCCCCTCCTGCACTGTCCCTGCACCCTCCCAAGCATGATGTCCCTCTCCAAGGACTGGTCCCTCCTTACAACATGTCCAAAGTATGTCAGACAAAGCCTCAGAATCCTTGCCTCCAAGGAGCAGCCTGGTTTAGGATTTCCTAAATGAAGTAGACTTTATCTCACTTAATTCTCTCAGTCACTCTTCAGCATAGGCCTGAGACTCTGTCCTGGTTATCTAGTGCTGCTATACTGAAACACCTCCAGTGGTCAGCTTTAACAAACAGAGCTTTCTTTCCTGACTGTTTAGGAGTCTACAAGACTGAATCCAGAGTACCAGCTCTTGGGGAGGATTTTCTCTCTGTTTGTCTTTTGTTTCTAAGAGGTTCTCAGTACAGGGACTCCATCTGGTGGAAAGGATGCACTCCACCCCTGGCTCTTCTTTCTTGGTGGTAGTAGACCTGCTTCTCCAGACTCACTTTGCTCTTATTTTACCTCTTGAAAGAAGCCTGGTTGTGGAGTGAGTTAAGTGTTGGGATGCTAAGTAAAAGATCAACAGTTCAAACTCACAAACCACTTAGTGGGAGAACGGTGATGCAATCTGCTCTTGTTAAAATGTCCAGCTTTGGAAACCCAGTGAAAAAGTTCTACTCTATTCTATCAGTCACCATGAGTTGGAACCAGCTCAACAGTAGAAGGCTATGAGTTTAAGATAAAAGGTGATACAGACTGGCACCTAACAACAGCTCTGTGTGTGTGTGTGTGTGTGTAGTTGGCACATAACATATGTATGTATGTATATGATATTTGATATACCATAAAAAAAGGAGATACAGGCAACATCTCAGGAAAATGCCCTTAAAAATATCAAACATTTGACTCTCTAACATCTTTGAGTTCCTCCTGATCAGCAAACCAGCCATATGGCTTTACGTCTCAGGATGAATATAGTTCGAAGTGGATTACAACTTCAAGCGAGCCCAAGAAGGAGCAATTTTCCCTGGAGTCTGGCACCAGAGAACCCTTGAAATTACCTGGGTGTGCCCGTAATGATTTCTGTGAGCATAGACTACCACAGAGTTAGGTGATGGCAACCTCAGAACTAACATTGCAAGCTTTTTTACTTCGAATTGCATCTGTGTCTGTGTCTTTGGAAAAAGACATCATACTCGGTCAGCAAAAGAGAGGAAGACCCTTAACAAAATGGATTGACACAGTGACTGTAAAGATGGGTTAGAGCACGTGGGAGACCATAAGGAAGGTACAGGATAGGGCAAGGTTCAGAGGTCACTATGAGTCTCAGTGGCACTCAATGGCACATACAACAATGTACTCTAATAATGGTCTTTTGTCCCCATCAACAGAGATGGAATGTAACTGCCACTAATCACAATATGCTGGTGATTTTCTTGGTCTCCAGATGTTAATAAGCAAGCAAAGATCATGATCATAGTTCAGTGGAATACCTCCAGCACCACGCTGATGGGGTCCCTCATTTCAGAAGGATGTGTCTGTTTTAGTCTTGTTTGGTATTTAGATCCCATTCTGGAAGTGGATTCTTATATTATTATACCCTTGAATAACTGCCACTTGATATCACTATTGTTGTTATGTACCATCAAGTTGAAACCGACTCATAGCTGATCCTCCAGTGGGTTTTAGAGGCAGTTAATTGCATGGGAGGAGATTGCCCATCTTTCTCCCATGGAGCAGCTGGTAGCCTCGAACTGCACGCCTTTGGGATTGAAGCGCAGCTTCTTGCCGCTAGACCACCAGGAGGACATCATTATTACCAACTGCCAAACCACTGAGAAGCATGGCTGGACTAAGTTGATACGCATTTTAAAGGGACACAATCCCTGAATCAAGTCAATCTCTCACCCGCAGAATATTTTGACACTAGCCCAAACGCTACCTCGATTTGCAAATAAACTAAAAAACAAAAACCTACCTCCTTCAACTCTGAAGTGATCCTCCATTGTGTTTCTAAGTCTGTAAATGGCATGGAGGGAGATTGCTCATCTTTCTCCCACAAAGCTCCTGGTGGATTCAAATCACCAGAAGGGCAGCCTTTAGGTTAACAGACTCACTGTAAATAGCACATTAAATTAAATCGACCACGATCAATTTGTACTATTTGCTTAATACGATTTTGTTTGTTTTAATAGTTTTCCTCTCTCAAACACTCGGACAATTTTTCGCTCATGTGTATCCTAAAGAAACCTTCTTAACTCAAACCGAAAGGACATTGCCTAGTGGCAAGACGATGTGCTGTGATTCCAAAGGCACACAATTCGAACCACCAACTGCTCTGTGATAGAAGGATGGGCAATTTCTTCAGATTAACAGTCTCAGAAGACCCTCCAGAGGGTCAGCTATGGGTCGGTTTTGTCTCAATGCTATGCAGCAACAACAATGTTAAAGCTCAAGTATGTTTACAGAAGGGTGATTCCTGTGGCAGGCTCTCTGATTGTCATGGGAAGGCGTTAAGACTCTCAGTGACAAACCTCTGGTTTGCTTAATGCCAGAGTCTTAGTCCATACCCCTCTCCTTTTACTACCTGCCTTCCTTAATTTGCAGAGTAAAATTCCTGTGTCACTGAGCTGGGTTGAAGAGGAGGTCTCATCTAGACAATTTTCCCCTTGGTTGAACTGTGAGGACTGGTAAACCTCCTAATTCCATCTCTAAAAGAACAAACAGGATTGAAATTTAAATAAAGTCCCTTACCAGAGTGAAGGAGGAGGGCAGTGAGAAGAGCGAGCTGAACAAGGCCTTTCATTTTCAATGCTCTTGCTTGGTAATCCGAGGAGGAAATGATTTTTCTTCCAACTATCCTCAGTTTTAACCTTCTTTCAGGTACAAAGTTCAGTTCTTAAGTGACGTCAAAGAGGCCAAGGCAATTAGTAGTTAGGGTGTGGTCATACAGCTCAGGTCTCTTCTGAGATGTGGAGAGACAGGGGCGCTGAATTCTGCTTTAAGGCTCAAAATCCACACTAATTCAAAGCACTTACAAATCTCATGAGTTTGGGGGGGGGGGCGGTAAATAGAATTATTTCCTTTGTAACACTTGCAAGCTACCATCTTTCAGGAGATCACATTCCTTTAAATACTCTATTAACATAATCTGTAGTGACACAAGTAGTTAGCTCAGCTGCTAATTGGAAGGTTGGGGGCTCAAGTTCACCCAGAGATACTTCAAAAGAAAGATTGGTTGACTTAATTAAAAAAAAAAATCAGCCACCAAGGACCTTATTCTACTCTGACAGACATGGAACCACCAGGAGACACAACTGACTGAACAAAAACGGCTTTTGTTTTCATTTTGGTTTATTATATTTCACTTTTGTTTTTTAACATAGTCTGTGCCTCTAATGATCTTTTCCTGGGAATCCCTGACACTGCTAATATTCCTTCCCAAACTGCTTGGCACTTGGTTTGTGTCCTCTTACACTATGACCAGCACTCTGGGCTCCTCTGATGGTGACTTCTAGTGACTTCGGATCACCTTTCCAGGCATCCATGGCTTTCCACACACCTCTGTACCTGAACATGGTCTTCATTTCTTCCCTCACTCAGATTCTCAAACACAGTTGTCACAAGTTGTAGCATTTAACCCTAACTTCACTGGAAGCACATAGGTGACCACGTTACGGAGAAAACCAGTAAATCAAGTAACAGGTAGAAAGAATGTTACAGTAGATACAAACCAACAAGATAAGGAAACCAGAAACTCATCTTAAGGGCAAAGAGAGGAAAAGACCAAGTCGCTAAGATCAGATTCTACCTAAGCAAAAACAAGGCTCAAATGTGGAACCTTATAAGAAGGACCAGGGAACTCAAAATAGAGGACTTCCACAGCTCACAGTCAGGACACGGACAGGAAAGACTAGCCTTGAAGCAACCTAATTAGCATTTTAGTGTGTGACAATAGCTCTCCTTATTTTGAACTTCCCAAGACATCGGCCCATGAGCGGCAGATCAAAGCCCTTCAGTATTCCTCATGAGGAAATGATCCAGGCCTATATATTGCTGCCTCCTCATGATATGACTTCCTCTCCACCCTTTTCCTTTTTTTCAGAGAGCTACCTTTTCCTCTCTCTGGAATGAATCTTCTCTAAAAAACTGCCTTTACATTCACCTCCACTCTTGCCTCATCTTTCTTGGTAAGTCAGACGTCCCTGCCCCAGGTGGCTATTAAAGTTTCCTGAGAAAGCTACCATGCTGTAACTGAGCAGCAGCAGTTCTTTTAAGAGTCACTTAAATTGCATACATTGATGCCTCTGGGGCACCAGCCATCCTGTTATCTCTCATTCCACTCAATTGTTGTTCAATGGAAATTGAAGCCAGGGCACTCCTCACACAGTACCAACAACCTGTCAACGACATTAACCAAAAAAAAGGCTGTTCATTGCCATAAGTCAGAACCTCCAGGGAGTTTTCAGAGGTGGTAAATCACATGTGAGGAAATTACCCTCCTTTGTCCTATGGAAGGAATGTCTGGTGAATTGGAGCTTCCCGCCTTTGGGTTAGAACTGTAACTCCCTAGCCACTGAAAATTAATAGAGACAATTTGATCCCCTTACTCATGGTTGTACTTTGGCCATGTCTCCCACATCCTCATTCCCACCCACCAACTTGTCTCTCTGCCTCTGAACTTTCTTAGTTTTAGGAATCTTGTCACTGGGATGAGGATCTTCTTAATCTAGTTTTCCCTCCTTAAAGTCCAGTGCCCCAATTTTCTCTATATTTGTTGTTGTTATGTCCTGAGGGTTGGAACTGACTCATAGCTGACCCTCCATTCCTCCAATGGATTTTCAGAAGGAGTAAACTGCACAGGAGGAAATTGTCCATCTTTCTCCTACAAAGCAGGAGGTGGATTTGGATTTGAACTGCTTGCCTTTTTGGTTGGCAGTATTGTTCACAGCTTTAGTTTGCTTGGCTCCACAGTCAACACTCTTGGCACCAGCAGCCAGGAAATTAAAAGATGTATTGCGATGGGAAAGTCTGCTGTTAGGGACCTCTCCAAAGTACTGAAGAGCAATGGTGTCTCTCTGGAGACTAAGGTGTGTCTGATACAGGCCATGGTCTTTGCAATCACTTGTTATGCATCAGAGAATTGGACAACAACTAGGGAGGATAGGAGAATTGATGTCTTTGAGCTGTGGTGCTGGAGAAGAGTATTGAATATCCCATGAACTGCTAAGAAAATGAACAGGTTTGTCCTGGAGAGGGTTAAACCAGGCTGCTCCTTGGAGGCAAGAATTCTGAAGCTTCATCTGACATACTTTGGACATGTTGCAAGGAGGGACAGGTCCTTGGAGAGGGACGTCTTCCTTGGGAGGGTTGAGGGACAGCGCAGGAGGGGAAGACCCTCTATGAGGTGGATTGATTCAGGGACTGGGATAATCTGGGTGGGTGTGTCAGAGACAGTGTGATTGGCACAGGATAGAGCAGGGTTTAGGGATGTTGTACATAGGGTTGCTATGAGTCACAAGTGACTCAACAGCACATAACAACAACAACAAGTCACCAAGCTCCTTTTCTCTGTTTTTGTTGAGTACCTTTGAGTCTGAACCAACCTATTGATTACCCTTCAGCATGTTTTCAGAGGCAATTTAATCACATAGGAGGAGATCGCCCATCTTTCTTTCACAAAACAGCATGTGGATCTGAACCACAGATGCAGCTAAATCCAAAAGCCACATCTCTCTGGTGGTTCAAATCCACCAGCTGCTTCATGGGAGAAGGATGAGCTATCTCCTACTGTGTGATTTACAGCTTTGGAAACTCTATGAAGGGTCTGCGGTGAGTCAGTTCTGACTCTACAGCATGAATTAGAGTTTTTGAAAGAAATAAGAACCAACATTTTATTAATTTTGGCCCAATTTTTAACCCTGATTGAAGTGAAAGTAAATTAAAAAAATCTTTTTACGGCAAGTTAGCAGCTCTTTGTCGCAAAAGTTTTCACTCACAAATAGGATACAGGATTAGCTCTTACACAGCCAGGTTGTTCTTAGGTGCCCTCAAATTGACTGTAAGTCATAGTGACTCTATGAACAACAGATCTGAACGTTGCTCTATCTTACACCATCTTCACCATCTCTGATATGGACTGGCATTGATCATTTTGAATTAGACAAGCATGATCTATCATGTTGGGATTGACAAATTGAAGAAGAATGGTGTTGCATTCATAGTCACAAAGAGCATATCAGGATTGATCTTGAAGTAAATGCTGTGATAGGATACTATCTATATATGCATACAAGGAAAACTTAATACAGCTATTAAGTTTATGAACCAACCACTAAAGCCAAAGATGAAGAAGTTAAAGACTTTTACCAACTTTTGCAGTCTGAAATTGATTGAACATGCATTCAAGATGCATGAACAGTAATTGGTGACTGGAATGTAAAAGTTGGAAACAAAGAAGTTCTGGTAGTTAGAAAATATGGTGTTGGTGACAGAAATGAGACTGGAGGTAGAATGATAGAATTTTATAAAATGAATGGTTTACTTTTACAAAACACACGCCTGAAAGACCCATTTAAAGATTTCTCCCTTTTTGTTCATAGAGTTTCTATGAGTTCTACTCAACTCAACAGCGCTTAACAACAACAACAGCAAACAAAGATACCTCTTTGGTGTACTTTTGTGTTCTTTTATTCTTGTGCTGAATGTTTTCTGGCATCAGAATTTAAACAAAAGTCTTTCTTCTTTTAAATAACTTTATTGAAATATTATCTATGTCAGTCTCTTTTACTGTAGATTAACTACAGTCTTCAATATTAATTAAAGCTCAACATCAAGAAAACAAAGATTCTCATCAGTGGGCTGATTTGCAACCCCATGATAGATGGAGAAGAGATTGAGGTTGTTAACAGTTTTCACTTGCCTGGTTCCACAATCACACTCTTGGCACCAGCAGTCAGGAAATAAAAGAGATAAATTGCTGTCAAGGACCTTTCCAGAGTTCTGAATGGCAATGATATCAGTCTAGAAACTAAGGTGCACCTGACCCAGGCCCTAGTTTTTGCAGTTACTTGTTATGCATCAGAGTGCTGGACAATGACCACAGATGGTGGTCGAAGAATAGATGACTCTGAGTCTGGAGAAGAGTACTGGACATATATCATGGACTGCCAAGAGAACAGGCCTGTCCTAGAAAGGGTGAAACCAAGATGCTCTTTGGAGGCAAGGATTTTGAAGCTCCATCTCACATACTTTGGTCATGTTGCCAGGAGGGACAATTCCTTGGAGAAGGAATGGAATGCTTGGAAGGATAGAGGGACAGTGCAGGAGAGGAAAACCCTGGATGAAATGGATTGACACAGTATCTGGGGTAATGGGGGTAGATGTATTGTAGATAATGAGATTGGCTCACAATAGGACAGGGTTCAGAGCCATTGACTCAGGAGAGGACAGTGTTCAGTGCACAGTGTCGCTATGTGTTGCAGTAGACTTGATAGCACATTAACAACAACAACAACAACAACAACTATGTCAATAAGTTGTAACTATTTAAATTTAAATATTCTGAGTTTTGATGAATGTATATACATATGAACCATCACCACCTTCAAGATAGAAAACAATTTCCATCCCATCCAAAACTTTCCCCCTGGCCCTATGCAGCCTATTCCTTCTATCACCTCCCCAGGTGGGCACTGCTCTGTTCTCTGTCACTAGAGATTAGTTGACGCTTTCTAGAATTGTATATATTGGAGCTACACAATACATATTCTTTTATGTCTGACTTCTCTACCTAAGGACAATTTTGAAATTCACTCATGTTACTTTATCAGTGGTTTCTTTCTTCTTTTATAACTTCAAAGAGTAACAAATGACACATATTTAAAGTTTTGACATACATATGCTCATGAAACAATCATCATAATCAAGATGCCAACATCCCTCTCATCCTCCAAAGTTTTCTCATACCCATTCTTCCCACCTTCATCTAGTTTGAGGGGCTCTACAGCTTAGTTTACACTTTCTAGACCTTCACAGAAATGGAATTATAAAGACTTTTGTGGTTTTGGTTTTGGTATGGCTTCTTTTACTCAGTATAATTATTTTTCTATTCATTCATGTTGTTGAGTGTATATCATGCCTTCTGAAGTACTATGAAAACCCTGTAATATCAAGATAAAACTTTTAGATGATTGGCAGCATCAGGATGGATGGTGAAGAGATTGAGATTGTTCACAGCTTTTGTTTGCTTGGCTCCACAGTCAACACTCTCGGCACCAGTAGCCAGGAAATTAAAAGACACATTGTGATGGGAAAGTCTGCTGTTAGGGACCTCTCCAAAGTACTGAAAAGCAATGGTGTCTCTCTGGAGACTAAGGTGCGTCTGATACAGGCCATGGTCTTTGCAATCATTTGTTATGCATCAGAGAGTTGGACAATGACTAAGGAGGATAGAAGGAGAATTGATGCCTTTGAGCTGTGGTGCTGGACAAGAGTATTGAGGGTACCATGGACTGCTAGGAAAACAAACAGATTCATCCTGGAGAGCGTTAAACTGGGTGGCTCCTTGGAGGCAAGGATTCTGAGGCTCCGTCTAATACACTTTGGACATGTTGTAAGGAGGGAGAGGTCCTTGGAGAAGGACATCATGCTTGGGAGGGTGGAGGGACAGCGCAGGAGGGGAAGGCCCCCTATGAGGTGGATTGATTCAGTGACTGGGGTAACCGGGATGGGAGTGTCAGAGACAGTGCAATTGGCACTGGACAGAGCAGAGTTTAGGGCTGCTGTGCATAGGGTCGCTATGAGTCGCAAATGACTCGACGGCACATAACAACAACAACATAGAACAAGGGTCCTCCTTAGAGGTAATGTTGGTGAAACTTCTCCCATACTAACAAGAGGGGCTGCTGTTGTTGTTTACTGTCAGGCTCGAACTGACACAGAGCTGACCTTCTGGTGGGGTTTCAGAGGCAGTTAATGGCACCAGGGGAGACTGTCCATCTTTCTCCCACAGAGCAGCTGGTGGTTTCGGAACTACATGCCTTTGGGATTGCAGCTCAGCTATCGAGAGCTCCCTATCAAGAGGGACTAATCCTTGGGAAAAGACATCATGATAAGAAAGATAGGGGGAAGTAAAAGAGGAAGACTCTAAAAAAGACAGCTGACACAGTGTAACAATGGGCTTGAACATGCAAATGATGCCAGATTGAGCAAGGTTCAGATCTGTTTGTTGTCATTGTTGTTTTGTTTGTGTGTGTGTTTTTTTAAAGTTAACATATATTGAGTGTTTGTGAGATGTTAATTGTCTGTTGTGTATAATCTCACTTAATCATTTAAAAAAATTTTTTATTGAGATTTTAGTGGAAGTTTATAAAGAACTTGAATTTCCATTCATTCATTGATACATATTTTCCTCCCTGTCCCCCTCCACCACCAGTTTACTTTTTTCTTTGGGAAAAAATTTCTTTCATTGTTGTACTGCACCCTCCCCCACCCCCAGATCACAGGGTCACGATAAGTGATAGCTGACTTCCTAGCATGTAATAAAAATCACAATGAATTGAATGTTACATATATTTTTTAAATTTATTTATTGTGCATGTACCATCAAATCAGATCTGACTGGTACAGGGGGGAAATTTTCCCTCCCTCTCTGGCACAGCATCTGGTGGATTTGAACCATGCACCTCTGGGATTGCAGTACAGCTTCTTGCCACTAGGCCACCAGAGCTCCCTTGAATGTTGTATTTTAACTGCCCTTACCTGTTTCTCACTAATTCTAGTTTCTTAATGTAGTACAGGTATAGTCATCCCATCGTCACTAAAACTATTTATCAGTGTTATAACTGGATAATAAATAAAGCTGATGACTTACTTTCGCTTCTAATTCAGGAAACTATTCCCAAAGAAATGACTTGTGGAAAAGCAATATTCCTAACTCAAATGCATAATTGAGGATGCTTTTACAGAATAATTTCCAAGCCTGATATTCTGTGTACTGAATTTTTTTCTATTTTGTTTCTTGACTTTCTCCCCCTCTTCCCCATCTCTATCTCAAAGAGGCATTTAATTTCAAGAATGAATTACATCCCAAGAATAAGAATCTCGGTATTTTCTCTCCTGTGTGTTTTTGTTCATGCCAGTTGAGGTTATCAGTTCAATGACACCAAACTGATGGGATAGGAGCTGTTCTAGTCCTGAGTTGCACATCAAATCTGAATTCTATCACTTCACACTTGTTTAATTTGCCTGTGAGGTTCACAGCAATATTCTTAGTTCTGCAATTGTCAATTATTTCAAATTCACCAATATAACCATGGTTCACCATTCCTATTAGGAACTGAACTATGACTTTGGAGCTTGGCCTTAAAAGAACATGACATTTTCCTCTCTCAGCATTGTTGATGCCTCTTATTTAGCTGTATATACATTTTTTTTATTTTAATTGTGATTTTAACAGAAATTTATAGAAAACCAAGATTTTCATTCATTATTGCACATTTCCCCTCCCCCAATTCACTTTTTCTTAAAAAAAATCATTGTTGCAGTTACCTCACTTCCTCTCCTTCCCCCAGTTCTCTTTGTAATGTACCTCTTATTCTTTCCTCTACTTGTTTCAGTGCAGTGTTCATTATCTATCCACTCTTAACCTATTCTCCTCCTAAACCTGTATGTCAGACCTGCTTATAACAGTGGTGTTATGCAATATTTGTTCTTTTGTGACTAAGATATTTTACTCAGCATAATGCCCTGCAGGATCACCCATGCTGTGTAATGTTTTATGATTTTCTTGTTTTTCTGTGTTGCATAGTATTCCATTAATGCTTTTATGCGTGCCAGCTAGGATATTCCTGGGCACCATGGTGGAGGCAGCAAATTGAAGTGAAACAATTTACTGAACTAATAGATGTTTAGCAGAAATAAAGTTCAAAGTACATACTGTGTAGCTTCAACTGAAGCCCAACATTAGGGAAATCTCTGGATATCTAGGCATTGAGAAGATATAGTGAAAAGATAGTGAAAATCTCTACTTAGCTGGAGCTCATTGAGCTAATGGGTGGGGGTGAGCAGGCAGAAAACAGGTAAACAAAGAAGAGCCTATCAAATAGTTGGGAGCTCTGCTGGTGCCATCATCCATAAGGAACTGGGCTGCTAACTTAAAGATCATGCCTCTGGCTGTCTGAATCCACCAGCAGCCCAGCAGGAGAAAAATGGGCAATCACCTCCCATGCATTTACAGTCTGGGAAACCCACTATGAACCAGTTCTGGCTCAACATCAATGAGTTGTTTGGTTTTTAAAAATCTTTTTTTTTAAACAATGAGTTTTGAATGGAGAGAGAGTGCAACTACAGAGATCATTTAAAAAGGAGGACAGAAGAGGTCTTCCTTGGTGGCTTTACCTAAAAGGTTGATCCACCTGCCTGACTCTACCCATCTCTAGTTCCATTTTTCTATAGCTTCCATCAGAATGTGAGATTCTTTCGTCTCTTTGTCAGCTTAGTTGTCTTCTGTCCCTCTTCCATGAGGATTTCCTTGCCCCATTCTCCCCTCTGTGTTCAGTACCCAGAGTCCCTGGCACAAAGTCGTTATCCAGGAAGTATTTACAGAATAATGGGAAGAGTGGATGAGTGTATTCAGTTGGTCTGATGTAGGAAGTTAAGAATGCAAAATAATAAGACATAGTTCTACCTCTTCAGTCTGTCTCCTGGTACCTGTGAATAATTTCTTTTCCAAAAGTCTGTTGTCATAATTTGATAATTCACAGAAGAGGACATATAATTGGTAAACAAAAATGGGACCAAGATATTAAATTTTTACTCATTCAAAAGCACTTTTTACTACTAAACAAAAGATCAAAGAATATTTTACATCATTTTAAATTGTTCACATTGATAATCTCCAATGCTGGTGAGAGTGCAGACCATTTAAGGGTCTCCAGGTGGCACAAATAGTTTACATTCAGTCATTAACCTAAAACAGAGCTCTAGTGACATATTTTGCTAAACCAAAGTCCTCAAGTCTCCCAGGGTTTGAATCTACCAGTGGTTCCTTGAAAGATGGTCAGTTTACTTCTGTTACACAGCCCCTGCCACCTGATGGAGGGTTGCTGTGAGGGGAACTGAAATTGATTAGATGGCAGTGAGTTTGAGTATATTAACTTAAAAGATGAATGTCTGGGTCTGCCCTGGAGATCTAATTCTGTAATAGTATGTTGTTGTTATGTGTTATTCAGTAGGACCAACTTATAGCTGACCCTCTAGTGAGTTTTCAAACACTGTGAATGACAAAGGAGGAGAGTATTCATCTTTCTCCCATGAAACAGCTGATGAATTCAAACTACTTGCCTTTGGTAGGCAGGAAAACTCCTTACTACCAGGCCACCAGGGCTTCCTCTGTAAGAATATGCCAGTGAAAATCCTCTGGAGCACAGTTCTGCCCTGACACATGGGGATCAGTATGAGTCAGAATTGACTCCATGGTCGTGTGTTGGATTTAGTTTGTCAAATCATTTCATACACTTGGAATTACAATGTCTCTTTTAAAAGCCAAGCTGGCAACAGGTATTAAGGATCAAAAAATATTCTTTTTAGTATCCATTCTAGGATTTGATCCTAAGGAAATAATGTTATAGGAAGGGAGAACACCACATATATAAATATATCTGTAGCAATATTACGTATATTATTTAAAAATATCATATAACTTTATTCAGTAACAGAGTTGTTAAATATGGTGAATGACCTTATTAAAAGGCATGACTGCATCACACATAGTATCATGCTAAAGACTGTGCAGCGAGAAGTGCTTGTTACACCTGCTTCATAGTTAGCTGTCATGGAGTTAACTCTAACTCAAAATAACCCCATGTTTATAGAGGAGAAGTGCTCCCACCTTTTTGAGGCTGTGATCTTTCAAAGGCATATTTCTAGGTGCTATTGCCTTTGAATCCTCCTAACTGCAACACTTCGAGAAGGCTTGGAATTTCTTAAGCCAAAAGGGGAACAGGAGTAGACCTGCCTCAGTTTCCAGAGGACAATACACCCTGTGCTCTATGACCCAGGTAATACTGCCCTTGATCCTTCCTGACTGCACAACATAGAAAAGGCTTGGGATTTCTTAAGCCAAAAGGGGAACAAAAGAGGACCTGCTTTGGTTTCTGGAGGACAACACTCACTCACTTCAGCCCTTGGGCCAAAAGGGGTGTGCTGGTACACATACAGGTCCTTCACAGAACATTCGCCCTCCCCTGGGATATTACACACTTAGAACAGCCTTATTGGCTATACACACAGATGCACACAAATTCATATAATGTCAAGAAAGTAGCAGAAGGCCTCAAACATCATGAAAAAAAGCAAATAATCCTTCTCCTAAAAAAAGTAGAGCATATTACAGACTCAATGAATACCCCACACACAGAGAACTAGAAGAAATATGGTAATGTAGAGTTATTTGAACAGCTACAGAGGAAGGTGCAAATGATGGAGGAAACAATGGAAGCCATTAATCATTTGCCCAGGAATAAACTCTGAAGACAGGGATAGGGTAGAAGGATGAATGGAAACTGGAAACAAGGAAGTGAGACAAGTGTTATTTTAATGTGCGGATTATAACCAAAATCACAAAATAAAATGTGTTTAAATTGTTGAATGAAAAAACCAATTTGTTCTGTAAACTTTCACTAAACAAAAGTAAGATTCTTTTGCTTTTTAACATTTTTTTTATTTTTTAAAATTAATTTTAATGAATGTTTACAGATATTCTGGATTTTCATACATTCATTGTTGAATTTTCTGCCCTGCCCACCTCTCCCTCCATCCAGTTCACACTTCTCTTTGAAAAGTAAAAGAAAAAGTATTTCATTGGTATAGAATCTCGACCTCCCACCCCCACCCCTCTGAGTACACTCCTCTATGCCACTTTCATTCTGGACTCTTGTCATAACCATAATACCCAATCATATATTGCTTTCAAACAGCTCTCTCCCTCACTTGTTTCAATGCAGTATACATCATTTATCCAATTTTTGTCAGGCTCACATCAACCCTAATGTCAGTCCCATTCTACAACAGTGGAACCATGTGGCACCTGTCTTTTTGTGAACACCAAATAGACTAGGCCCAAAAAGAAAAGCATCAAGACATATCATAGTCAAATTCTCCAAAATGAAAGGTAAGAATAGCTTTTCCTCAGTGGAGCTGTGGCAGGAGCAGCTGTGCTGTAGGTGTCTTTGAACTATCCAGTGCTATCTGCATCGCTACGGTGACCCCTACACCTGCCATAGACAGAACAGATGACTTTTCAAGGGCCACAACAGCTGGGTGACCCAAATTGTGGCCACACCTCAGTTCCCAGACATGATACTGTTCTCCTTGCTAGATAAGGCCGGGTGGAAGCTGACCAGAGATGAAACCAACTATAGCAGCCCTCAGTGTGCTCTGTGTGGTGACGCCCACTTTGTTAGTGATAAGGTCATTGCCTCTGATGGCCAGTTGACCCTTTCTCATTCTTGGGATAAAATACTATGCCTCTGGGATCTCACAATTGGCACTACCACATGCCGATTTGGAGGCAATTCAAAGGATGTACTGAGAATGGCCTTCTCCTCTGACAACTGTCAGATTGTCTCAGGGTCCAGAGATAAAGTCATCAAGCTGTGGAATACTTTGAGTGTCTGCAAGTACACTTTCCAGGATTAGAGTCACTCAGTGGGTGTCCTGTGTCCACTTTTCACTCAATAACAGCAACCCCATCATTGTCTCCTGTGGTTGGGACAGCTTGGTCAAGGTGTAGAACCTTGCTAACTGCAAGTTGAAAACCAAACACAATGGCTACACAATGGCTGTCTCTCTGATAGATTGCTCTGTGTTTTGGAAGCAAGAATGATCAGGCTATGCTATTGGACCTCTATTCATTCGGCCAACTTGCCCTTGTGGATTTTTGCACAGAGTATTGCACCTCACTAAAACAAAATTCACTTTCGTCTCAAGTACCACAATGCCATAAAACTAGAAATTAATCACAGAGGGTAAATCTTACAAAACTGCCTATTGAAATTAAATAATACCTTCCTAGAATATGATTGGAATATAGATTAAATAAAGAACGAAACTAAAAAATTCCTTAAAACAAACGAAATTTAACATTCAACATACCAAAACTAAAGCAGTCTTCAGGGGGCAGTTAATAGCAACAGGCACACACACACAGGAAGACAGAAGCAAAATTAATGCTCTAACTAAACACTTCCATCAAATAGAAAAAGAACAGCAATCTAATCCCACACCCTCTGAAAGAAAGGAAATTACAAGGACAAAAGCTGAAATCAATAAGATAGAAAACAGAAAAACAATTGAAACTGTCAACAACACCAGTAGCTGGATTTTTGAGTCAATAAAATTTACAAATCATTGGCAAACTTAACAAAAGAAAAAAGAAAAGAGACAGACAACTCAAATAAGGAATGAAAGAGGTAACATCATTACAGAACCAGATGGGGGGAAAATGATAATACAGGAATATTATGAAAAGCTATATTGTTGTTGTGTACCATCAAGTCAGAACTGACCCATAGCAGACCCTTCTGCGGGTTTTCAGAGGTAGTTAATAGCATGGGAGGAGATTGCCTGTCTTTCTCCCATGGAGCAGCTAGTGGTCTTGAACCATGTGCCTTTGGGATCACAGTGTAGCTTCTTGCCACTGGGCTACCAGAGCTCCCATGAAAAGCTATATTCTAATAAATTTGAAAACCTAGAGGGAATGGCCAAATATCAAATGTGATAATGGTTACCCATGGTGAACAGTATTTGTGGAGCTCCCAATTAAAACAAGCTTGGAAGCAGGAGTGCCATCCACTTCCAAAATAGCTTGCCTCCAGAAACTCTATGAACCTGGAGAAACAATGAAAGTTATACAATTGTCAGGTCATTCACAGAGTCTCTATGAGTCATCTACAACTCAACAAGAGAGGAAATGGCATTCTCTTCTACTCCCATCTACTCCATTCAACACCTATCTCCCCATATCCAGTCCTTGATATGATGGTTTATATTTCAAGTTGTCTGGGCTTCTGTGATTCTGAATACCTCAAGCTGCTGCCAGTTTCTTATGCTATGGCCAATATCTCTTGAGTTTTGGAGTCTCTAAGTCCAAATATAAGTTACTAGTATTAGGAAACACAAAGAAAACAAAGAGTCTCATCACTGGGCCGATTGGTGGCATCATGATAGATGGTGAAAAGATTGAGACTGTTAACAGCTTTAGTTTGCTTGGCTCCATAATCAACACTCTAGGTACCAGTAGCCAGGAAATTAAAAGATGAATTGCATTGGGAAAGTATGCTGTCAAAGACTTCTTCAAAATACTGAAGACTAAGGTGTGCCTGATCCAGGCCAGTCTTTGCAATTACTTGGTAAGCATCAGAAAGCTGGACAATGACTAGGGATGATAGAAGGAGAGTTGACGCCTTTGAGCTGTGGTGCCATGGACTGCTAGGAGAACAAGTAGGTTCATCCTAGAGAGGATGAGACGAGGCTGCTTCTTGGAGGCAAGGATTCTGAAGCTTCACCTGACATACTTTGGACATGTTGCAAGGAGTGATCATGCTTGGGAGGGTGGAGGGATAGTACAAGACAGGAGAACCCTCAATGAGATGCATTGACTCAGTGACTAGGGGTATCGGGGTAGGTGTATCAGAGACAGTAAGATTGGCAGAGGATAGAGCAGGCTTTAGGGCTGTTGTATATAGGTCACTATAAGTCACAGGCAACTTGACAGGACATAGCAACAACAACAACAACAGAGGGAATGGACAAGTTCCTTGAAACTCATGCCCTATCCAGATTGACATAAACAGATACAGAACACTTGAACAAACCCATCACAAAAGAAATTGAGCAGGTCATGAAAAGTTTCCCCCCACAAAAAAAAACCTTGAGAAACAAACAAACAAGCAAACAAACAAACCCCAAAAAACCCCACAAACCAACAAACAACCCAAATTTTAAAAAAATTTAAAAAGAAAAAAATTGGACCAGATGGCTTTCTGGCTGAATTCTACCAAGCATTCAGTGAAGATCTATCACCAATTCTATTTAAATTCTTTCCAAAAATAGGGGGGAAAGGACATTCCTAGAGTTGTTCTATAAAGTAAGAATAACCCTACTACCAAAACCAGGCAAAGATATTACCAGAAAAGAAAACTACAGACCAGTATTTGTCATAAATACAGATGCAAAAATCCTTAACAAAATCCTGGACAATAGAATCCAACAGCATAACAAAAAACGAATTCACCATGACCATGTGGGATTCTTAACAGGTATGCAAAGATGGTTCAACATAAGAAAAACAATCAACGTGATTCATCACATTAACAAAGCAAATAGTAAGAGCCACATGATCCTAGCAATTGATGCAGACAAGGCCTTTGGTCTTTTTAATGTTTTTCCAACCCCCCTTCCTGATTAAAACACTGAGAAAATAGGAATAGAAGGGAATTCCTAAATTTATGAAAAGTATATATGCAAAATCAAGAGCCAATATAATTTTCAATGGAGAAAGACTAAAAGCATTCTCCTTTTGAACAGGGGCCGGACTAAGATGCCCACTGTCACCACTCCTATTCAATATTGTATTGGAAGTACTTGCTAGGGCAATATGGCAAGAGAATAAAATAAGAGGCATCCTGATCAGCAAAGAGATGACGAAACTGTCAATGTATGCAGATGAAATGATACAAAACTACTTACTTACTATTACAAAGCTAGTAGTAAAGATAGTGTTAAAGGTAGTAAACCAATTTAGTAGAGTGGCAGAATATAAGATAAATATACAAAAAGTCAGTGGGATTCCTCTACAGCAACAAAGAAAACACAGAAAATGAAAATAAGAAAGCAATAACATTAACAATAGCCAACCACAAATTAAGATACTGAGGAATAAAGCTAGTTAGAGACACAAAAGACCTTTAAAAAAATCCTACAGGATACTTCTGTGAGAAACGTTGTTGTTATTATGTGCTATTGAGTAAATTCAGATTCATAGCAACCCTGTGTACATACAGCACTGAACTCTGCTCTGTCTTGAGCCAATTTCATTGTCTCTGACACATCTACCCCCATTACCCCAGTCACTAAGTCACTTGATCTCATCTGGAGTCTTCCTCTCTTGTGCTATCCCTCCACTCTTCTAAGCATGATGTCCCTCTCTAAGGATGGGTCACTTCTTGCAACATGCCCAAAGTATGTCATTTGGAGCTTCAAAACCCTTGTTGTCAAGGAGTAGCCTGATTTCACCAATGGGCCATTGGTGAGAATCTTTGTTTTATTGATATGGAGCTTCATTCCATATTGAAGGCTGTAGTCCTTGACCTTCTGCAGCAAATGACTCAGATTCTCCTCAGTTTCTGCAAGCAAGGTATGTCATCTGTATAATGCAGTTTGTTGATGAGTCTTCCTCCAATCCTGATACCACATTTCTCCTCATAGAGCCCAGCCTCCTAGATGATCTGTTCTGAATATAGATTGAAGAGGTGTGGAGATAGGATGCATCCCTGGCATACACCTATGGTGATTTTGAACCACGCAGAGTTTCCTTGCTCTGTTCTGAAAACTGCCTCCTGATCCAAGTATAGGTTTTGCATAAGCACAATTAAGTGTTCTGGGATTTCCATTCTTCCCAGAATTAGTCAGTTTGTTGTGTTCCACAGTCAAATGCCTTTGCATAATCAATGAAAGACAAATAGACATTCCTCTAGTGCTCTCTGCTTTCAGCTAAGATTCATCTTACATTGCCTGTAATATCCATAGTGCCACAACCTCTTCTAAAACCCAGCCTGCACATCTGGCAGTCCTCTGTTAATGTACTCTTCTAGTCGGTTTTTTATACTTTTCAGCAAGATCTTGCTTGTATGTGATATTAATGATATTTTTTTCAATAATCTCCACACTCTGTTGGGTTACTTTTTTTAAAATGGGAATAAATATGGATCTCTTTCAGTCCACTGGCCAGGTAGTTGTCCTCAAGTTTTCTTGGCACAATGGAGTGAGTACATCCAGGGTAGCATCTGTTTGTTGAAATTTGTTAATTGATACGCTGTCAATTCCTTGGGTCTTGTATTTTACCAATTCAGTCAGAGCAGCTTGAACTTCCTCCTTCATCATTGCAAGAAATAATAAAAGATCTAAATCATTGGGAAAATGTTCCCTGTTCATGGGTACAAAAACTCAATATAATGAAAATGACAATCTTATCAAAAGTAAACTACATGTTCATTGCAATCCCAATACAGATATCAAATGAACAACAGACACATAAAGAAATGCTCAAAATCACTGGCAATAAGAGAAATCCAAGTCAAAATCTCAATGAGTTACCATCTCACCCCAGTAGGAGTGACACTTTGTGCCACTCTTGGTGGGATTATAAAATGGTACAACCACTCTGGGAGGCAGTTTGGCATTTCCTCAAAAAGCTGAACATAGATATTCCATATGACCCAGCTATTTCACTGCTGCCCCAAGAAAATCAGAATATAGACACAAATGGAGACTTGTACATCTATGTTCACAGCAGCATTATTCACCATTTCAAGAACATGGAAACAGTCCAAATGTCCAATCACAATTGAATGGATTGAGAAACTCTCGTACATTCACATGATGGAATACTATATACTATACTCAGGAGTGGCCATTTTGAAAATTTCTACCTAACTTGGGAGGGATTGGAGAACATTATGCTTCATGAATTAACTCACTCTCATAAGGACAAATGTTGCACAAGATCATTATTGTAGAAATAGAAAGGGTAAGGGTGGGCATAGTTCAATGGTAACTAATTTTAGAAAACAGAATGGATGGAAATGACTGAAACACAATGTGAATGAAGGATAGTGTGAGTACGAACAGAATGAGTACGAACTTTGTAAGCAAACAATGTTGTAGCTGTTGTTGTGTACTGTAGAATCGGTACCGCTGCATAGCTGACCCTCCAGAGGGTGTTCAGAGGCATTTAATTAATTGCACAAGAGGAAATTGCTTATCCTTCACCCACAGATCAGCCTGTGGCCTAGAACCATGTGCCTTTGGGATTGCAGCTCAGCTTCTTGCCACTAGGCCACCAGAGCTCCCTAAGCAAACCAATATAAAATAATTTTTTTTTAAAAAGAGTGGAGGGTAAAGTAAAGACAGTGTATTAAAGAAAGTATGTTCCAGAGAAAGAAATGGATCACTTTCTGAGAAAAGGAAATGGGTAGAGAGGACAATGGACTATGAAACATTAGGTGTTTTCATATCTACCCTACTTTCTCCTGGAATGGGCTTTATGCAATGTAAGTGAGTCATGTTTTGGTCACAGAATGATTTTGCTGGTGGTTCTCACTCTGGTTTATTGTTTCTGACTTCACTATTTTCTTGTGCCTACAATCTTGGGGGGTGGGGCGGGAGAGAGAGAGATAAGAGGGAAGAGGGAAGAGGAGGAGGAGGAGAGAAGCTGGTTGAAATTGTCAGCCATTTGACTAGTAGTCAAGTGCTTAACAATCTGTGCCACTACTTAGAGACCCACCTCCTATGACAAGATGTAAAGGAGTCACTCAGTATGAGCATATGGCAGGGTTTACACTGTTATCTCGTAACTTTTAAATGTACCTCACTTTAATGTGCCTAGAAGGAAATATAGATACATGAATACAGTTTGTTTTGTTGGGTGGTAGACTAAGTTCCCTCAAGAGGCACAGCTGTTAGCTGTCATCAGCTAGCTCCCACTTATGATAACCTCAAACATAAGTGGCTGTCATAATATGTTATCTGTTTCTGCACAATTTCCGTGATTGGTTGGATGCTGATTGGCTCATCATTATCCATAAGATATTCACTGGCTGAATTTCAATAGATTGCATGACCTTTCTTTGTAGTCTGTATGAGTTTGGAAATTTTGATGAAACTTATTCAGCATCATGGTAACATGCAAGTTTCTTCTGACAGAAAAGTAGTTGCTTTACATGGGATGATGCATTGGCCAGATATTGAACTGGGGTCTCCAGCATGGAAGGCAAGAATCCTACAACTGAACCAACCACAGTTTCCTGAAAGACTCAGAGGAAAGTTCAAACATTAACATATGGACTTTTAATTACTAGAATTATGTTCTCAAACTATCATAAAGAGTAACAGACTAATACAACAACTTCCAACCAAAAAAAGCCCTGGACCAGATGGTTTTACAAGTGAATTTTATCAACCATTCAGAGAAGAACTGTCACCAATTCTACATAAATTATTTCAGAAAATAGAAAAAGATGGAATTCTCCCAGACTCATTCTATGAAGCAAACATATCCTTGATACCAAAGTCAGGAAAGGACACCACCAAAATAGAAAACTATAGGCCAATATCTCTCATGAACATAGATGCAAAAATCCTGAATAAAATACTTGCCAATAGAATCCAGCAATACATCAGAGAAATAATTCACCATGACCAAGTGGGATTCATAACAGGTATGCAAGTATGGTTCAACATAAGGAAAACAATTAATGTAATTCTTCACATTAACAAAGCAAAAAAACAAGAACCACATGATCCTATCAATTGATGCAGAAAAGGCCTTTGAAAAATTCAACAACCTTTCCTGATTAAGACACTCAACAAAATAGGATTACAGGGGAATTTCTTCAACATAGTAAAAAGTATTTACGCAAACCTGAGAGCCAACATTGTTCTCAATGGAGAGAGGTTAAGGCATTCCCTTTAAGAACAGGAACTAGGCAAGGATGTGCACTATCACCTCTAATTCAATATTGTATTGGAAGTGAAGTCTTAGCGATAGCAATAAGACAAGAGAATGGAATAAAAGGTATCCAAATTGGCAAAGAGGAGGTAAAATTATCCCTCTATGCAGATGATATGATAGTATACTTAGAAAACCCTAAAGACTCAGCAAGAAAACTATTGGACACAGTGGACCAATTCAGCAAAGTAGAAGGATACAAGATCAACATACAAAAATCAGTTGGATTTCTCTACAGTGACAAAGAGAATACAGAGCTGGCGCTCGGAAAAAAAATACCCTTCACAATAGCTCATCACAAGATTAAATACTTGGGAGTAAATGTAACCAGAAGCACAAAGGATCTGTTCAAAGAAAATTACAAAACATTACTACAAGAAACAAAAAGAGACCTGGAGAAGTGGAAGAATATCCCTTGCTCATGGATAGGAAGACTCAATATTGTAAAAATGGCAATACTACCAAAGGCAATTAACATGTTTAATGCAATCCCAATACAAATACCAATTCCCATTCTTCAAGGAGATGGAAAAAGCAATTTCCAGTTTCATTTAGAATGAAAAGAAGCCCTGAATAAGCAAAGCACTCCTTAAAACAGAAGAAAGGTAGGAGGTATCTCACTCTCTGATTTCAAATCCTACTACACTGACGTGGTGGTTAAGACAGCATGGTACTGGTACAATGAGAGACACATAGATCAATGGATTAGAATTGAGAACCCGGAGATCAACCCATTTATATATGGTCAACTGATTTTTGACAAGGAGATGAAATCAGTTAAGTGGGGAAATGACAGCCTTTTTAACAAATGGTGTTGGCAAAATTGGAAAAGTATCTGCAAAAGACTCAAGCAAGATCCACACCTCACTCCATATACAAAAACCAATTCAAGGTGGATCATGGACCTAGGACTAAAACCAAGGACCATAAAGTTCATTTAAAAAAAGCTTGGAACAACGCTACAAGTCCTAATCCACAACATAAACAGTCTTCCAAGTATTCTGAAAAACCTACAGCCAGGAGAAGATAAACTAGATGAATGGGGTCTTCTAAGAATCAAATCCCTATGCACATCCAAAAACTTCTCCAACAGGGTAAAAAGGGAAGCCACCGACTGGGAAAAAATATTTGGTAATGATATATCAGATAAGGTACTTATATCCAGAATTTATAAACTACTTGAGCACCACAACAAGATAAAGGTAAATAATCCAATAGAAAAATGGGCACAGGATATGAACAGACACTTCACCAAAGAAGACATTCAGCTGGCCAATAAGGACATGAAGAAATGTTCAAAATCCCTAGCTCCAAGAGAGATGCAAATTAAAACAACTGTGAGATATCATCTCACCCCAGTCATCAGAATAGCAAAATTTAACAGAACAGCAAACAACAAATGCTGGGGAGGTTGTGGAGAAACTGGAACTCTTATTCACTGTTGGTGGGAGTGCAAAACGGTGCAACCACTGTGGAAGGTGGTATGGCGCTTTCTCAAAGAGTTGCAAATAGAGATACCATTTGACCCAGCAATTTCACTACTGGGAATATACCCCAAGGAGACCATAACTGACATACAAGCAGATATATGCACACCCATGTTTATCGCGGCTTTGTTCACAATAGCAAGGAGTTGGAAACAACTCAGGTGCCCATCAACAAACAAATGGATAGAGAAGCTGCGGTATATTCACACAATGGAATACTATGTTGCATTGAAAAATAAGGAACTCACGCAATATTATTCAAAATGAGTGACCCTGGAGGACATTATGCTGAGTGAAGTATCTCAGTCACAAAAGGACAAATACTGCATGGTGCCACTGTTGTAAAGCAGGACTGACCTCAGGATTGTGAGGAGGCTGAGAAGGATGGGTTCAGTAATGTATACTGCATTGAAACAGATGAGGGAGAAAACTTAAACAGGTGGAAAATTATTAGGGATTTTTGTCATGACCCGAGTCTAGAGCAAAGATTGTATAGTGGAGTGGACCTGGGGGGAGGGATTGTAAAACAATGAAAGAATTTTTCTTTTACTTTTCCAAAAGGGTAGTGTACTAGGGGGGAGGGTTGGGAGGGGAGAAAAGTGAAACAATGAATGGATGGAAATCCAAAGTCTCTGTAAATTTTCAACGAAATTAATAATAAATTTTAAAAAGTTAAGAAAAAAAGGAAAAAACGAGAAACAGACTTTGGCTCTTAGAACATTATTTTGTAAAACTGTATGTACTTATCTACTTAACTACTGGTTAGTCAGCTCTTAACAAATAATTTGATCACTTTATGGACTTAATTCCAGTTTTTTTTATAGAACTGAACCCTTTGAGAAGTTATATGGAGGGACTTTCCCAGGAAAGAGTATGACTTTTCAGTCACTTCCCTCTCTGTTCACCCAGAGGGATTATGGGTAGGTTTGCATAAGATCAAGAGAGCTCTCTCTCACTGGCCACTTAGGTAATTTAGATTTCTTCTCAAAGAATTTCCTGGTGGTTCTTGAGATAAGATGCTAACACTGCTCTCTTGAGATGCCAGTACTGAGCAAGGGCTTTGCTGCTCTTTGAAAGGGAAATTGCAAACGGATGAGAATAGTTTAGCACCTGTTTGTGGGTGAGGGTTACGATTGTTTCTAGTTTACAACTATCAGTTTTCCCCAAAACAGTTATTGCTAAAGTAAGACTCAAAAACTCAAACCCATTGCTGTGGAGTCAGAACCCACTCATATCTGATCCTCTAAACGGGTTTTCAGAGGCTGTAAATCACATATGAGGAGATTGTCCATCTTTCTCTCCCAGAGCAGCAGGTGGATTTGAACCGCCTGCCTTTGGATTAGCAGTACAACTTCTTACCCACTAGGCCACTAGAACTCTCTCCTAAAGTGAGAGATGATGCATCTAGGGCAATGCTTGCCAAGGTGTCCTCTCTAGAACAGCAGCAGCAACAGTATCACCTGGGGACACTTTAGAAACACAAATAAGTAGTCCTTAGATCAGACTCTATGAATCCATGATCTATTTAAAAAGCCTCCAGGTGACTGAGGCACACTGAGGTTTGAGGTCCTCATCACTTGTGGTGCAGCACTCCATACCAATGATTCACATACAGGAGGAAGCTATTATTTTTCAAATTTATTTGAATCATTATAATTACACAAGAGAAAAATCTCTTTTCCCTCCCCCAGTTAAAGAATTATCCAGGTGGGAGAGATTGGAGGGGTCTTATATCCAGGCTAATAAGGTAGCACAGTGTAAAGCAATTTCAGTGGCTCTTGGTAGAGCCAACTTAAGTGCACGGCAGGGAGGGGTAGTGCTTAGATGGTCCAATTTTAGGGCCACAGATGGTTTTGCTCCAAACAGTTCCAGCAAAGGCCAAGGCCTGGTTGGAGTGAAAGGCTGAGAGAAAAGGCAAAGAAAGCCAAAGAGACAGAAGTGGAGATAAAAGGCAAATAGATTTATTAGTAAAGGTACACTGCTTAGAATAGGTAAATTATTAATAGAGGTACATCCTCTTAGTAAAGGAATGGGCTGGACCCTCCTCCTGAGGAAAGAGAGTAATGGAAGAGGCAGGTGCCTCTGAGTGAGGTTTTATCTATGACTTCCTCACCTGGGTGTGCCTTGGAGTTACCATTTATGTCAATGAAACAATTTCAGGAAGAGTTCAATTTGATGGGCTCTTCTTATTCCAGTCTATGGCCTTTGACATCACTCTTGCACCCAAAATATTAATAGATTGCTTAGGGTGTGGGGAGGGGGCCAGCCTTACCAAGCATGTGAGGACTGAAGCGAAATTTACCAGACATGAGCTTCTGCCTCCCTTATCTCCTTGGACTCTGCGCTCACATTCTCTCTACCCAGTTTTGCCTTACCTAATTTTGACTCTAATAAGAGAAAAATCTTATTTATCGCCCCTATCTCTTTAGCATTTCTCTTACTTGCACGTTTCCTTTCACAAAGAAGACAAAGTGGGCTTTTGGCACAGAGCCTTTGGCAAAGATACCTGCCTAGAAGCTGGTAACATTTTATTTTACTGTATTTGTTTTATAGTTATTACTCTGGCAAATAAAACTGGCTTTTCATTTGAAGGAGAGATAGAAAGTTCATTTTTAAAGCAAATTCATTTAGGTTTTAAAATATAAGTCAATTTCAAGAAAAGAAAGTTCATATGAGAAAGAGTAGGAGCAACATGTTTTTGTTGTAATATACCATCGGGTTGGAACCGACCCATAGCTGACTCTCCAGCAGGTTTTCAGAGGCAGTTAATCACACAGGAGGAGATTGACTGTTGTTCTCCTGCAGAGCAGCTGGTGGCCTCAAACTGAGTACCTTTGGGATTACAGGACAGCTTCTTGCCACGAGGCCACCAGAGCTTCAAATGGTCTTTTAACAGACCAAAGGGAACAACATATGGTCTGTTAAAAAGGCCAACAATGCTAAAAATTGATCAAAGTTTGCAAAATAGTGTACAGGGTTCATCTTTGGGTGAATAGTATATGAACATCTAAAATCAGAGGCATTTAATTTTATTTGGGTCTATGTGGGTAGTCCATAGGGAGAGAGGAACATCATGCTTGGAAAAATGGAGGGTGAGAATAACAGAGTAAGACCTTCAACTAGATGGATTGACACAGTGACTGCAGCAATGGACTCACGTATGTCAGAGATGATGAGGATGGCAAAAGACAGGACAAGGTTCAGATCTGTTGATCATAAAACTTTGTCTCATATGCTTCCGGCATGTTGTTAGGAGGGGTCAGTTCTTGGAAAACAACATCATGTGGGAAAGTCATTAGTTTTACTTTTATTTTTTTATTTTTTACATACTGTTTCGGTACTTAAAATATTATCTTCCAGCAGTTGTTTCTAGGTGCCAATGACTCATGGTGACCTGATAAACAACAGATCTTAACCTTGCTCAGTTCTGTGCCATCCTCACCATCTATAAGCTTCAGCTCGTTGTTAGAATCACTGTGCTAATCTATCTCTTTGAGAGTTGTCTTCTCTTTCTCTGACTCGCCACCTTTTCCACCATGTCTTTTTCCAAGGTGGTCCCTTTGGACAACATGCCCAAAGTATGTGAGATGAAATTTCACCATCCTTGCCTCCAAGGAGCATCCTGCTTTCACTTTCTCCAAGTTAGATTTGCTTTATTCTTTTGGCAGTTCATGGAACATTCAATACTCTTCTCCAATATCACATTCAGTACTCTTCTCCAGTATCACAACTCAAAGGCATCAATTCTTCTTCTGTCATGCCTATTCATTGTCCAACCTTCAGATGCACAGGAAGCAACTGAAAAGAGAACAACGACTTGGATCAGGTACACATTAGTTTTTAAACTGATATCGCTGCTCCTTAACATATTGGAGAGGTCCTGGGAAAGGTTGTTGTTGTTGTTATGTGCTGTCGAGTCACTTGCGACTCATAGCAACCCTAGGTACAACAGCTCTAAACTCTGCTCTGTCCTGTGTCAATTGCACCGTCTCTGATACACCCATCCTAATTACCCCAGTCACTCACTCAATACACCTCATAGAGGGCCTTCCCCTTCTGCACTGTCCCTCCACCCTACCAAGGACCTGTCCCTCCATGCAACATGTCCAAAGTATTTTAGACAGAGCCTTAGAATCCTTGCCTCCAAAGAGGAGCTCGGTTTGACCCTTTCCAGGATGAATCTGTTTTTTTTCCTAGCAGTCGTCCATGGTACCCTCAATACTCTTCTCCAGCACCACAGCTCAAAGGCATCAATTCTCTTTCTATCCTCTTTGGTCACTGTCCAACTCTCTGATGCATAACAAGTGATAGCAAAGACCATGGCCTGTATCAGATGCACCTTAGTCTCCAAAGAGACACCATTGCTCTTCAGTACTTTGGAGAGGTCCCTAACAGCAGACTTTCCCATCGCAATACATCTTCTAATTTCCTGGCTACTGGTGTCGAGAGTGTTGACTGTGGAGCCAAGCAACTGAAGCTGTGAACAGTCTCAATCTCTTCACCATCCATCCTGATGCTTCCAATTGGTCCAGTGGTGAGAATCTTTGTCTTCTTGACAACATTGAGCCTCAATCCATATTGAAGGCTGTAGTCCTTGATCCTCTGCAGCAAGCGCTTCAGATCCTCCTCAGTTTCAGCAAGCAGGGTTGTGTCATCTGCATATCGCAGATATGGGAAAGGTAGAGTTTCAAAAAAAGAGGATGATCTTCAATAGGGTTAATTGACACAGGGACTGTAACTATGTGCTCAATCATAGCACAGATGGTGTGGATGGCATCGGAGTATGGAAGTTTCTGGTGTGATGTTCACAGAGATGCTATGAATCTTAACAGCTAACAAAAAAAATTAAAACAAACAAAACCCCAACATATTAAAGGCATGGAGGAGAATTCACACGTATTTAGCAATTTTAGGAGAGAAATATAGGGTTCTCTTGAGGATATGTATGTCAGTAGGCACACAAAGCTGGCCTCCAAGAGGGAATCTTTTGTGTTAGCTGTTTAGACATCACAGGGCATGTGCTGTGAGTTTTCTTCTTTCAGGATGGTGCCTCTCTGGATAGATGATTAGTCATCATGGAGCATGGTCTCTCAAGATGACTGCTCTCTAAATGGCCATAGAGGGGTCATCTGCACAACATAGGAAAGCTTTTAGTAGAGTTAAAGGTTTATAAGAGGAAATACCAGGCATTGGGGTGGGGGCCTGTGATGGGAGCAGTGGACCCACTCTATTGATGTAGGGTGTGTTCCTCTGTCCTGTGTTTGCCTTCTTGTTCGGAACTGTGTCAGGGTAAAAAACTTTTATTTGGTACATGAAATAAAGAGGAAAACAAAATGGGAAAATAGGAAAGTCTATGGTTCAGAACTATCCTAGCAATAACTCAGTTAGAGTTTAAAAAATAAAATTTTTCTTTGTACTCTTTGAAAAGGTCACCTTTGATCTATGGTCAGGAGATCTTATTCTTTTAGAAAGGGAGTGATGCTCATCTGTGGATTGCAGGGGAGAGAGGCAAACTTCAACAAGGATTTCAACTTAATTATGAGGTCTACCTTAAACTGTCCTCCTACGATAATTGGATAAAGAGACTCCAGCCTGATAAGGAAGTCTCTTTCAATTATCCTTCTAGTCTAAAATGATATTTCTCCCTTCAAAATATAATTAAAGAGATGTTAGTTTGTTGTTTTGGTTTTTTTTCTGTGAGAAAAATTTATATTTGGAATTAGCCCGCTGGACTCAGTTTAGATGATCCCAATTTTGTTGGCAACATCCAAAGCATCATAATCAGGAGCAAGTCGAACATAGGCCTTCTTCTCTCCATCAGGCCTAATCAAAGTGTTGACCTTAGCCACATCAATGTCATAGAGCGTCTTTACAGCTTGTTTAATTCGGTGCTTGTTGGCCTTGACATCCACAATGAAGACAAGTGTGTTCTTATCTTCTGTCTTCTTCATGGCTGACTCAGTGGTCAGGGGAAATTTGATGATGGCATAGTGGTCAAGCTTGTTTCTCCTGGGGGCGCTTTCCCGGGGGTATTTGGGCTGCAGTCGGAGTCTCAGCGTCTTAGGCCGCTGGAACGTGGGTGACGTGCGGATCTTCTTTTTTTTTTTTTTGTGGACGCCCTTCAGGACTGCCTTCTTGGCCTTTAATGCCTTTGCTTTGGCTTCAGTTTTGGGAGGGGCAGGGGCTTCCTTCTTCGCTTTCAGCGCCATCTTCACAGAAAGGCGAGATGTTAGTTTTTAATGACTTTCTTGCTGTGTTGTAGCTGCTCCTGATAACATGACCAAAGGCTGTGAGACCAAGTTTCAGCATCTTCGCTTTTAAAGAACTCTCTGGCTGAATAATATCTTCCAAAAGAGATTTAGTTGTTCTTTGAAAAGTCTACATTACTCAATTTTTTTGCAAACACCACAATTCAAAAACATCAGATCTTCACTCATCTTTATTTATCACCCTGCTTACATATTCATATGCACATGACAATCCTCACAACTGGACCAAAAAGCAGCATCATGATAAAAGGGGGAAAATTAAAGTTGTCAAGGATTTCATTTTACTTGAATAGCACATTCTTCGTCCATTATGTTTCTGCTGTAAAGATTTAGATAATGCTGTATCTCAGGACCCTCACTTCCTGACTTGTATCTATTTCGTTATAATAATGAAGAGCCCCTGGGAATAGATTAGCTCTCCTATCCAGCTAGGTGTCAGAGAAAGGAATGTCCTCTAACAAAACTGTTATAAAAAATAAAAAGGTAAATCCTTGGAGCTTATGGCTGACCAGTTCATCAAAGTTAAATAGACTTCCTTAGAAAGGCAGCTTCTTAAAACAACTATGAGATATCATTTCACCCCAGTCAAAATAGCAAAATTTAACAGAACAGCAAGCAACAAATGCTGACGAGGTTGTGGAGAAACT
>NW_006399782.1:4928341-4941542 GCF_000299155.1 Elephantulus edwardii | reverse complement strand
ATTAATAAAATATAATTATAGAAAAAAAAAGAAAGGCAGCTTCTAAAAATACAACACGGATTCCAGACTCATGTAAAAACTTTAAAATAGAGTTAAGGTTTTGCTTTTAGACTGTTTTGTTTACACACACTCAAAACTCACTCTCTGCTCTGAAGTTGGAACTGACTCATAACTAAACCTCCAGCAAATTGTTTGGAAGTTATACATCAAACTGGAGGAAATCACCCTTCCTTTATTGTGGAGCTGGTAGTAGATTTGAATCAGTTTCCTTTGGGTTAGCAGCACAGCTCTCTATGGTTGTTGTGTGCCACTGAGTCAACTTGTCTTAAGGAGTGCCCTGGTTGCACTTGTCTTTAAGGAGCACCCTGGCTGTCTTTAAGAAGCACTCTGGTTGTCTTTAAAGAGCATCTTGGTTGTCTTTAAGGAGTACTCTGGTTGTCTATGAAGAGCACCCTAGTTGTCTTCAAGGAGCGTATTGGTTGTCTTTAAGGAACACCTAGTTGTCTTTAAGGAGCATCCCCCTGGTTGTCTTTAAGGAGCTATCATGGCACTTCCACCAAAACAAGACTTGTTTGCTCCTTAGGCAGTCTATCAGATATTCAGTACTCTTTCCCAAGACCACAGTTTGAAGACGCTGATACTTCTTTGGTCTCCTTTATTTATTACCCAACTTTCAGATGCAAAGGAACCAGTTGAAAATATCCTGGCTTGGATCAGGCATACTATAATTTTAAACTGGATTCCTCGCTCTTTAGTGAGGTCATTGATTGCAGATTTTCCCAAAGGAGCACATCTTTGACTTCTTGACTGTTGCTCTTCTCATGGGCACTGATTGTGGATCCAAGCAAAATTAAATTGTTGACAAATTCAAACTTTTTCCCATCTATCATGATGTTGCCTGTTGGGCCCAGAGGTGAAGGTTATTGATGTTAAGATGTAATCTATATTAAAACTATATAGTCTTTTATCCTCTTTAGTAAATGCTTCAAGTTTTCTTCACTTTCTATAAGCAAGGTTGTGCCATCTGTATAATGTAGGTTGTGAAGAGTATTCTTTCTTTAGTCCTGGTGTCACATTCTTCTTCATATAGACAACTTCTCTAATGATTGTCTCAGTATTACATGGAGTGTTGCTGTTGTTGCTGTTAGGTGGCATCAAGTTTTCTTTAACCCGTAGCATCCTGTGATCTCACCTCACCCTATTTTGTGTCATGCTAAGATTGAATGATCATGAAGAAAGGACATAACCCTGATACTATTTTTCCTTGTTTTAATTCATATAGTGTTCTCTGTTCTGTTTGAATAACTACTTCTTGGTCTATGTACAGGCTTTGTTCTGGGGTCAAGGCCATCCATAATTTGTCATGATTAACCCAGTCAAATGCATTTGCATAGTCTATAAAACATAAGTAAACATCTTCATTCATGAAAAGAGCGAAAGGTCATTACAAAGACAGAGGAGAAAGAAAAACAGAAATGGATGTCAGAAAACACTCTGAAAATTGCTCTAGGGCATTGAGAAGCCAAAACAAAGGGAGAATATGCTGAAGAAGAAGAGCTGAACAGAAAACTTCAAAGGGCAGCTCAAGCGGACAGTGCAAAGTATTATAATGAAATGTGCAGAGAGCTGGAATTGAAGAATAAAAAGGGAACAACTTGCTCTACATTTATCAAGCTCAGAGAACTGAAAAAAAAATTGAACCTTGATTCACAATATTGGAAGATGCCATATAGTGAATAACCCAGGAAACATCAAAAGAAGATGGAGAGGATACACAGAATCACTGTACCAAAAATAACTGACTGACATGGAAAAATTTCAAGAAGTATCATATTAATAGGAACCAATGGTAATGAGGGAGGAAGCAGAAGCTGCATTAAAGGCACTGGCAAAAAAATAAGCCCCAGGAATCCATGGGATACCATTTGACTTGTTTCAATTAACATATGCAACCATGAATGCACTCTGCTGTGGAATGTTGGGGAGGAAAGGAGGGTCTCTGGCCAGGACAAAGTGCCTAGCTCGTGCAAGCCTCCCAACGGCCTTTAATACTGGCTAGAGAAAGCTCCCCTGTGTTTGACTGTATCAGCTTGAGAAAGCTCACCACCAAGGTAGACAGCTGCTGTGTCTCTTGAGCTGTGAGTGGTCTGCATGAGGCTGAAGAGACTAACCAATCCGCATGCCCCACGTCTGTAAGCCCACCCTATCTGGTCTTCCTGTGTATATAAATATACTGCAGATCCCAATAAAATTGAGCCGGATTGACCCTCTGATCCTCTCCCGGAGTGATGTATCTCCGTCATGCTTACTCTCCTCAGGGTGTCACTGTTAAGTTGCTGGTGAACTGACACCCACAACACTCACCAGTCTATGTCAAGAAATTTGGAGGATAGCTATCTGGCCAACTGATTGGAAGAGGTCCATATTTGTTCCCATTCTCAAGAAAGTTGATTCATAATAATATGGAAACTTCTGAAGATCATTCAAAAATGGCCAGAAAAGTACATAGTTAGGGAACTGCCAGAAGTTCAAGCAGGATTTAGAAGAGGCTATGGCACCAGGGATATCATTGCTGATGTCGGATGGATCCTGGCTGAAAATAAAGACTACTAAAGAATGTCTATTTGTGCTTTATTGACTATGCAAAGGCATTTGACTATGTGGATCATGACAAGTTGTGGCTGATATTGAGAAGAATGGGAATCCCAGAGGACTTAATTGTGTTCTGTGAAACCTATACCTTGAACAGTCTCCTGACTGTTGTGTAAATAGAGCAGGGACATGATGCATGGTTTTAAATTAAGAAGGGAGTGCAGGAGGATTGTATTCTCTATATATACACGTATTCTATCTGTATGCTGAGTAAATTATTCAAGAAGCTGGACTCTAGGAAGAAGAACGTGGCATCAAGATCAAAGGGAGACAAAAAAAATGAGAACTGAGGCTCAAACAGAAAATTGTACACCAATGTTCATAGCTCTAACCACAAACAAACGGATTGAGAAGTTGTGGTACATTCATACAATGAAATACTATGCAGCAAGCAGGAGCAATGATTTTGTAAATAACTATCTAACTCGGGAAGGACTGGAGAGTATTATGATGAGTAAACTAACTCAGTCCCACAAGGACAAATACTATAAAATAAAAATACCTTAATTGCTTAAAGTGAGGAGGACTTGAAGCACTTGTTACGGAAGATCAACAAATGTAGCCTTCAATATGGATTGCAACTCAATGTCAAGAAAACAAAGGTTCTTACCACTGAACCAATAGGTAGCATCATGATGTATTGAGAAGAGATTGAAACTATCAACAACTTCAGCTTGGGTCCACAAGGAACACCCTTGGTATCAGCAGTCAGGAAGTCAGGAGATGTATTGCACTGGGAAAGTCTGAAGTGAGGGACCTCTCCAAATTATTGAGGAGTAATGACATCAGCTTGAGGACTAAGGTGCATCTGATTCAGACCATAGTTTTTCATGCATCTGAGAGCTGGACAATGAATAAGGATAACAGAAGAAGAATTGATGCTTTTGGGTTATAGTGTTGGAAAAGAGCACTAAAAATACCATGCAATGCCAAAAGAACAAATAAATATTTCTTAGAGGCGGTGCATCCAGGGTGCTTTTTGGAGGCAAGGATGATGAGGCTTTGCCCCATTATATTGCTAGGAGGGGCTATTCCTTGGAGAAGGACATGATGCTTGGAAAGGTGGAGGGATGATGAAGGAGAGGAAGATCCTCCACCAGGTATATTGACACAGTGACTGCTACAATGGGAGCTAGTATGTCAGGAAATGCAAAGATGGCACTATATAGGTCAGAGTTCAGATCTGTTGTTCACAGGTTGCTATGAGTCATACTTGACTCGACATCACCTTACAACAACAACAGTTGCACTGGGAAAGTCTGCAGTTAGAGACAAAGCAAAATGGCAATGACAAACGAGGCCTGTCAAAATCACATTTAATGTGAACTGACTATTCACAACTAAGAGAAAGAGTAGCATAACAGATTAAAAAACTCAGAGCCCATCAATATGTTGCCTACAAGAGACATGACTAAGAAACAAGGAGAAAGATAGCCCAGTCTTGGGCGGAAAAAACGCAAAGCAAATGGCATTCACAGAAATGCAAAAGTGGCAATACTAATCTCTGCAAAATAGACTTTAGGATGAAAGCCACTATAAAAGATAAGGAAGAACACTATATATAATGATTGACGGCACAGCAGATAAAGAAGACAAACTTGGCCAACATTTATGCACCAAATGATAGAGATAAAACAACTTTTAACAGAATTGAAGAAAACACCACAATAGTGGTAGATTTTAGCACACCATTTTCACAAAAGGATAGGTTAGCTCAAACAAAAGAAACTTAACAAAGATGTAGAAGTTCTAAACTATACAATCATCCAACTTGGCCTTGTATTTAGGGTACTGTACCAAACTGAAACTCAATTCAAGTGTACATGGTACATTCTCCAGAACTGATCATATACTAGGACACAAAGCAAGCCTCAACAAATTAAAATACATTGATATAATACAAAGTATCTTCTCAGCCCACAACACTATAAAACTTGACATTAACCACATGATAGTAAAACTTAGAAAGCCACCCATGTGGAAGCGAAATAACACCCTTCTAGAATATGATTGGGTTATAGATAAAATAAAGAATGAAATAAAAAAGTTCCTTGAAACAAATTAAAATGAATATACAACAAATCAAAAATCTCGGGGATGCAGCTAAGGCACTCCTCAGAGGGAAATTCATAGTAATAGGTAAAGACATAAAAATGGAAGACAGAAGCAAAATCAATGCTCTAACTAAATACCTCTATCAAATAGAAAAAGAACAACAATCTAATTCCACAGCCACTAGAAGAAAGGCAATGGTAAGGACAGGAGCTGAAATCAATTAAATAGAAAACAGAAAAAGAAAATTGAAGCCATTAACAAGGAGCTGGTTTTTGTAGAAAGTCAATAAAATTGGCAAACCATTGGCAAAATTAACAAAGAAAAAAATAGAAGACACAAATAACTCAATTAAGAAATTATAGAAGTAACATCACAGCAGAATCAGATAAAATTAAATTGATGATAACATAATATTATGAAATGCTGTGAACATTGAGAAATGATGATAATAATAGACCAATGTTCATGTCTTTTTGTTCATAGAGTCACTTATGAGTCATATTCGACTTGATGGCACTTAACAGCAGCAACAACAACAACATACCCTGATCAATTTGAAAACCTAAAGAAATGGGTCAGTATGGAATATTTGGTTGTTTTTTGGTTTTCTTACCCACAATCGGGTGTCATTTGATTGAACATGCTAGATTTAGCTAATAATGAGCTGTAAGCTGTTAACTGATTTTTGGATGAACCTTCTTTTAAATGGTACAGCAGTGCTCTATTTGCTATACTGAAGTAACTTGGAGTTGCTGTGATGCTGAACACTGTGCCATAGGTGTGTCAAATGTCATAATGGTTACTCATCAAGGACAGTGTTAGGTGGCACTCCCACATTGATTCAGGTCTGGAAGCAGGAGTAGCATCCAATTCCTAAACCACATGCCTCAGGAAACTCTATGAGCTTAAAGAAATTACTATAGTTCTAGAACAAGGTTCAGGTCTTTTGTTTCTAGGGTCACTATGAGTTGTACTTGACTTTATGGCACTCAATACAACAGCAACAACAGAGGGAATGGACAAATTGTTTGAAACTCATGCTCTACCCAGATTGACATGGACAGATGTAGAACACTTGAACAGACCTATCACAAAAGAATTTTTTTAATGAGCAGGTCCTAAAAAGACACCTCTCTCCACCTTCCCTGCAAAAAAAAAAAAAATCTACACTCCCAGAGTCATTCTATGAAGCATGCATACCTTAATATCAAAACCAGGCAAAGACATTACCAAAAAAAGAAAATTACAGACCAATATCTCTCATGAATATAGATGCAAAAATGCTTAACAAAATCATGGTCAATAGGATCCCACAGCATAAAAAAAAATAACCATGACCAAATGGGATTTGTAACAGGTATGCAAGGATGGTTCAACATAGGAAAAACAATCAACATGATTCATTTCATTAAAAAAGTAAATAGGAAGAACCACATGATCTTAGCATGAAGGCAGAAAAGGCCTTTGGCAAAATCCAACACCATTTCCTGATTAAAATATTTATTCAGCAAAATAGGGATAGAAGGGAATTCCCTCAACATGTGAAAAGTATATACACATTCTCTTTTCTAACAGGCACCAGACAAGGATGTCTACTGTCTACATTCCTATTCAATATTGTATTGGAAGTCCTTGCTAAGGCCATATGACAAGAAAAGAAAATAAGAGGCATCCAGATCAGCAAAGAGATGGTAAAACTGTCACTACATGTAGATGATATGATAGTGTACACAGAAAACTCCAAGAACTAAAATAACTGTTAGAGCTACTAGACCAATTTAGTAGACTGGCAGGATACAATATCAATATACAAAAAAATCAAGTGGATTCCTCTACAGTAAGAAAGAAAACACAGAGAACGAAAACAAGAAATCTAAACCATTTACAATAGCTAACTGCAAATTGAGATACATAGGAATAAACTGAACTAGAGACACAAAAAAACTTTACAAAGGAAATTACAAAACACTTCCGAGAGAAACAATAAAAAACCTAAATAAGTGTTCATAGATAGGAAGTTTCAATATTGTGAAAATGACAATTTTACCAAAAGCAAGCTACATGTTTAATGCAAGCTCAATATAGATATCAAATTCATTTTTAAAAGAGATAGAAAAGGCAATTGGCAAGTTATTTGGAGGGGGAAAAGACCTCAAATAAGCAAAATATAAAAAAATAAGAATGAAGTGGGAGGCATGAAATTTTCTGATCTTGAAACCTTCTACACAGCTGTAATAGCCACAATAGCACAGAACTGGTACAATGACAGACACATAGACCAATGGAACAGAATAAAGAACACAGAAATTAACCCCTACCTGTATGGTCAAGTGATATTTGATGACAAAACAAAACTGTCAAATGGAGAAATGACAACCTCTTCTAAAAATGATGCTGGCAAAACTATATTGCCACCTGAAGAAAGCTGAAGCAAGATCCACACCTCTCACCATATAAAGAAAATAAACTCAAGGATCAGAGACATAGGATTAAAGTCCAAAATCATAAAGATCATAAGAGACAAGTAGGACCAAGCTTAGAAAGCCTATTGTTGTTGAGTGCCATTGAGTTGGAATAGACCCTCCAGCAGGTTTTTAGAGGCAGTTAATCACAGGGGAGGAGATTGTCCATCTTTCTCCCATGGAGCAGCTGTTAGATTAGAATTGTGTACCTTTGAGATCACAGCACAGCTTCTTATCTCTAGGCCACCTAACCTATGGTATAAAGAGGATGACAAATACAACCAGAAATAGAAAACCAGGACAGGATAAAATTGAGAAATTGGACCATCTAAAGATTAAATCCCTGTGCATACAACAAACTTTTTTCAACATTGTAAAAAGAAAACCAATGGACTGGTAAAAAACATTTGGCAATACCTTCTCAGACAAGGGTCTCATAATAAAAGTTTACTGAATATTATAAGGCCTCCACAAGAAAAAGACCAATAACCCAATTACAAAGTTGGCAAAAGACATGGAAAGACTTTTCAAAGAGGAAGACATTAGAATGGCCAACAGACATATCAAGAAATACTCAAAATCACTGGCAATAGGAGAAATGCAAGTAAAAATCACGAGATACCATCTCACCCAAGTAGCAGTGGCAAAGTTTAATAGAACAGCAATAAATGTTGAGAGGATGCAGAGAAATAGGAACTCTCATACGCTATTGATGAGAGTGTAAGTAAAATGATACAACCACTCTGGAAGTCAGTTTGGCATTTCCTCAAAAAGCTGAATATAAAAATTCCATATGACCAACTATTCCACTGCTAAGAATATGTTGTTCGTTGTTGTTATGTGCTGACGAGTTGCCTGTGACTCATTGCAACCCTATGTACAACAGCCCTAAACCCTGATCTACTCTGTGCCAATTTTATTTCTCTGACACACCTACCCCCATTACTCCAGTCACTGAATCAATCCATATCATCGAGGGTCTTCCTCTCCTGCGCTATCCTTTCACCCTCCCAAGCATGAAGTCCTTCTCTAAGAATTGGTCCCTCCTTGCAACATGCCCAAAGTATATCAAATGAAGCTTCAGAATCCTTGCCTCCAAGGAGTAGCCTGGTCTCATCCTCTCTAGGAAGAACCTTTTTTGTTCTCCTAGCAGTCAAAACTCTTCTCCAGCATCACAGCTCAAAGACATCAATACTCCTTCTTTTATTCCTAGTCATTGTCCAGCTTTTTGATACATAGCAAGTAATTGTGAAGACTGTGGCCTGGATAAGGTGCACCTTAGTCTCCAGACTGACATTCTTGCTCTTCAGTACTTTGGAGAGATCTCTGACAGCAGACTTTCCCAAGACAATGCATCTTTTAATATCCTGCCTGCTGGTACTAAGTAAGAGTGTTGATTGTGGAGCCAAGCAACTAATGCTGTTAACAATCTCAATCTCTTTATCATCTACCAATTGGCCCAGTGGTGAGAATCTTTGTTTTCTTGATGTTCAGCTTCAATCCATATTTAAGGCTGCAGCCCTTGATCTCCTGCAGCAAGCACTTCAGGTCTTCTTCAGTTTCAGCAAGCAGGGTTATGTCATCTACATAACGCAGATTGCTGATGAATCTTCTTCCAATTCTGATGCCGCCACATTTTTCCTCATAGAGCCTAGGCTCCCAGATAATCTGTTTTGTATATAGATTGAAAAGGTATTGAGATAGATTACATCTGTGGAAAGAATCACTGGAGAAACTCAATATTAGCTGTGAAAACTAGACTAGGTGCTGATTGTGGAACAGACCACCAGCTACTCATATGCAAGTTCAAGTTGAAGCTAAGGAAAAGTAAATCAAATCCATGTGAACCAAAATTTGACCGTGGGTCTGTCCCACCTGAATTTCAAAACCATCTCAGAAACAGGTTTGAGGCTTTGAACACTAATGAGTGAAGACCACTTGAGCTGTGGGAGGATATCAAGAATATCATCCAGGAAGAACACAGGGAGTAATTACAAAGACAGAAGTGGAAGAAAAGATCAAGATGGTTGTCAGAAGAGACTCTGAAAATTGCACTAGAGAGCCAAGAAGGTAGGAATATTGTTGTTGTTGTTGTTGTTGTTGTTGTTGTTATGTGCCGTCGAGTCGCCTGCGACTCATAGCGACCCTATGTACAACAGCCCTAAACTCCGCTCTGTCCTGTGCCAATTGCACGGTCTCTGACACTCCCATCCCAATTATCTCAGTCACTGAATCAATCCACCTCATAGAGGGCCTTCCTCTCCTGTGCTGTCCCTCCACCCTCCCAAGCATGATGTCCCTCTCTAAGGACCGGTCTCTCCTCACAACATGTCCAAAGTATGTTAGACGGAGCCTCAGAATCCTTGCCTCCAAGGAGCCACCTTCTGAAACAGGACAAATCTGTTTGTTTTCCTAGCAGTCCATGGTATTATCAATACTCTTCTCCAGCACCACAGCTCAAAGGCATCAATTCTCCTTCTATCCTCCTTGGTCATTGTCCAACTCTCTGATGCATAACAGGTGATTGCGAAGATCATGGCCTGTATCAGACACACCTTAGTCTCCAAAGAGATACCATTGCTCTTCAGCACTTTGGAGAGGTCCCTAACAGCAGACTTTCTCATGGCAATGCGCCTTTTAATTTCCTGGTAGGAATGGTAGGAATATACCTCAAGAAAATAAGAACTCTGACACAAATGGGGATTTGTACAACAATGTTCACAGCAGCATTATTCACTATTACAAGAACACGGAAACAGCCCAAATGTCCAGCACAATTGAATGGTTGAGAAAGTGTGGTATATTCACTGAATGGAATACTATGTAGCATGCAGGAGCAAAGATTTCAGAAATTACTACCAAACTTGGGAGAGACTGGAGAGCATTATGCTAAGTAAAGTAACTTGGTTTCATAAGGACAAATACTGCCTAAGACCATTATTGTAGAAATAGATAAGTACTAAAATGTGTATGAGAATCTAAGGGGGGGCTGCGGAGGTGTGAGGATGGGCTGAGGGGAAATCACAGGATTGTACAATTTGGGGGGGAGGGGGTAAAGGAGATGGGAAAAATCTGGTGGGGGTCTGGAAACACAGAGTAAGTGTGGGCATAGTTCAATGGTGATTCATTTTATAAAACATAATTAATGGGAATGATTTTATGAAACACAATGCAAATGAAGGTTAGTGTGAAACACAATATATTTAAACTTTGTTCATTTACCAATATATAGCAAACCAATGTAAAATAAAAAAAAATTTTTAAAAAAAGAAAAATATAATACAGACATTTTTGTTCTATTGGCAGTCCATGGGATACTCAGTACTTTTTTCAAGTACCACAACCCAAAGACATTGATTCTTCTGTAATTCTTACTCTTTTTTCAATTCTGAGATGTGTAAGATATCATTGAGAAGACCATGGTTTGGATCAGGGCACACTTTAATGATACTGAGAGATGCTATGGCAAGATCTTGGATGATCCAGGAAGCATCAGAGAAGATAGAGGAATACTCAGCATCATTGTACCAAAAGAATTGATTGATACTAAAATATTTCAGGAAGTACCATATGACTAGGAACCACTGGTAATGAAGGGGAAAGTTCAAGCTCCACTGAAGACACTGGCAAAAAAATAAAGGCCATAGGAATGGATGGGATAGTAATTGATATGTTTCAACTAACAGATGCTGCCCTGGACATGCTCATGAGTCTATGCCAGAAAATTTGGAGGACAGCTTCCTGGCCAACTGACTGGTTGTTGTTTTTGTTGATTGTACAACTCATAGCGACCCTATGAACAAAAGGCCAAAAGCCCCTTTACAACTATCGACATTTATCAAAATTCATAGTCTTCCAAAGCAAGTTGTTTAGGAATTGGATGCCACTCCTGTTTAGAACCTGGCATAGAATGTAATTGAGTCACCTGTGATGCATAGCGACTCTATGTACAGCACTGAAGAGAACAATATTTGTTCCCATTCCCAAAAACAGTAATCCCACAGAATGTGGAAATTATAAAACAATATTATTAATATCACAAGCAAGCAAAATATTGCTAAAGATAATATAAAAATAGCTATAAGAGTAATTAACAGGAAATTTCCAGCAGTTCAAGCTGGCTTTATTATATAAGGCACGGCACCAGGGATATCATTTCTGATGCCAGATGCGTGATGTGTCAGTGTAATAACAGGGTTTAAGGGAGACATAGGTCACACAAAAGCTTGAACATCCAATTATCACACTATTGAACCAAAAAAACAAAATGATCAGGAAAGATGCAATTTTCCCCTCATTCATTCATTGTTGCACACTTTCCTCTCTGCCCACCCTTTCCCCTGCCCCAGTTTGCTTTTCTTTGAAAAGTAAAAAAAAAAAATTCTTTCATTGTTATACAATCCACCCCATTCCCCCAAGTCCACTCTACTATGCAGCTTTCATTCTGGACTCTTGTCATGACAATAATACCTAATCATATATCCTTTTTAAACAGTTCTCTCCCTCATCTATTTCAATGCAGCATACATTATTTATTCCCTCTTAGATTCCCCTCCAACCCCAATGTTAGTCCCGCTTTGCAACAGTGACACCATAAAGTATTCGTTCTTTTGTGACTGAGATATTTCACTCAGCATAATGTCCTCCAAGGTCGTCCATTTTGAATAATATTGCATGAGTTCCTTGTTTTTCAATGCAGTGTAGTATTCCATTATGTGAACATACCACAGCTTCTCTATCCATTCATTTGTTGATGGGCACTTAGGTTGTTTCCAACTATTTGCTATTGTGAACAAAGCTGCAATAAATATGGGTGTGCATATATCTGCTTGAGTGGCAGTTACGGTTTCTTTAGGGTATATTCCCAGTAGTGGAATTGCTGGATCAAATGGTATTTCTATTTCTAACTTTTTAAGAAAGCGCCATAGTGCCTTCCATAGTGGTCGCACCATTTTACACTCCCACCAACAGTGAATAAGGGTTCCAGTTTCTCTACAGCCTTGCCAGCATTTGATGCTTGCTGTCCTGTTAAATTTTGCTATTGTTACTGGGGTGAGATGATATCTCATAGTTGTTCTGATTTGCATCTCTCTTAGAGCTAGGGATTTTTAACACTTCTTCATGTGTTTGTTGGCCATCTGAATGTCTTCTTTGGTGAAGTGTCTGTTCATATCCTGTGCCCATTTTTCAATTGGGTTGTCTATCTTTACCTTGTTGTGGTAATATGCACGTTTTAAGAACTATCTGTATGGGACCAAGTAGACATCAACTGGAAAAATTAGATTAGAACTTTAGAGGACAAGAGTTACTGTTAATGTTTTTGTTAGGTTATTTTTGTTATTGTTTTTGTTAGGTTCTTGTGGTGGTGTTGAGTATGAGTCATGGAGATCCTCTGAACATCAGATCGGAACTTGCCCTATCCTGCCCATCCTCATCATCTCTGATACACTTGAGCTCATTGGTACAGTCACTGTGATAATCCATCTCATTAAGAATCTTTCTTTCTCTGACTACCTTTCCCAGAGTGATGTCAGTTTCCAAGGAATAGCCCCTTCCAACAACATACCCAAAGTATATCAGACAAAATTTTGCCCTTCTTGCCTCAAAGGAGCACTCTGGTTGCAATTTCTCCAAGACATATTTTTATTATTTTGCATTCCTTGGGATATTCAACATCACAATTCAATAGCATCACTTCTTCTTCTGTCATCTTAGTCATTGTCCAACTTCCAGATGCATAGCAAGTAGTCGAATAAAGCATGGCTTGAATTACATCAAATTTACATCATTTCTCCTTCTCACTTCGAAGAGGTCCTTGACAGCAGATTTTCCATATGCAACATCTTTTGATTTCTTGACTGCTGGTACTAAGAATGATGAATGTTGATAGTATACTTAGAAAACCCTAAAGACTCAGCAAGAAGACTATTGGACGTAGTTGACCAATTCAGCAAAGTAGCAGGATACAAGAACAACATACAAAAATCAGTTGGATTTCTCTACAGCGACAAAAAGAATACAGAGCCAGAACT
>NW_006399782.1:4917169-4925853 GCF_000299155.1 Elephantulus edwardii | reverse complement strand
AATAATAATAATAATAAAAAAAGAATGATGAATGTGGATCTAAACAAGATGAAATGGTTGGCAATTTCAAGCTTTTCTCCTCTTTCATAGTGTTGTATTTTGACCCAGTGGTGAGGATTTTTATTTTCTTCATGTTGAAATTTGTAGGAACAACTAAGAAAAGGAATTTGAAAATCAATGCAAATATCCAAAGATTATATAATCAATGTCACTAAATTATACATATAGAAACTGTTTACGTGGATGCATTTTACCATGTTTATTCTCAACAATAAGTTTTTTTAAAATGTCTTTTCCAAAAGGAAATCTTTTCTTTGATTTTTCAAGAATTCTTTTTATGGAAAATAGGAAATAAAATTTTGACATGTATTCATAAGAAATTCCCTTGAGAAGTTGTTTATAAAATATTGACAAATACTCACTGAACTAGCAATGATTTAATTCACTGGGATGAATTGAAGCTATTGGTTCTGTAATACATGACACTTCTGCCTCAGTAATGCATGGTATATTTAAATATTTTTTACGAAGTTCGTGAGCAATATAAAATAATAAGCATAAACTACTTTCATGAGATTTTTACATTTCCCCAGCTAAGTGCCTGATCCAAGCCATGATCTTTCAATTACTTGCTATGAGCCTGAGGATCAGATGGTGAATAAAGACAGAAGACGTGATGCCTTTGAGTTGTCCTGGAGAAGAGTACTAAATATCCCACGGACTGCCAAGAGAACTAACAAATATGTCTTGGATACGCTGCAGTCAGACTACTCCTTGGAGAGAAGGATGGTAAAACTTCATCTTACATACTCTGGGCATGTTGTTAAGAGGGAACAATCCATCTGAATGTCTTCCTTGGTGAAGTGTCTGTTCATATCCTGTGCCCATTTTATGACTGGGTTGTTTACCTTTATCATGTTTTGGCACTTGAGTATTCTATAAATTCTAGACATAAGTCCCTTATCTGACATATCGTTACCAACCATTTTTCCCCAGTCTGTGTCTTCCCTTTTTACCCTGTTGGACAAGCTTTTGAATGTACCTAGATGGTGAATAACGACTTGACGGCACATAACAACAACAATAGATGGTGAACAAACACATGAAGAAATGTTCAAAATCTCTAAGAGAGATGCAAATAAAAACAACTAAGAGATATCATCTCACCCCAGTAACAATAGCAAAATTCAACAGAGCAGTAAACAACAAACACTGACGAGGTTGCGGAGAATCTGGAATCCTTATTCATTGTTGGTGGGAGTGTAAAATGGTGCAATCACCATGGAAGGCAGTATGGCGCTTTCTCAAAAAGTTGGAAATAGAAATACCATTTGACCCAGCAATCCCACTACTGGGAATATACCCTAAAAAACCAGAACTACCACCCAAGCAGATATATGCACACCCATGTTTATTGCGGCTTTGTTCACAATAGCAAAGAGTTGGAAACATCTTAAGTGCCCATCAACAAACAAATGGATAGAGAAGCTGTGATATAGTCACACAGTGGAATATTATGAAGCACTGAAAAAAAGAACTCACAAAATATTATACAAAAGGAATGACCTTGGAGGACATTATGCTGAATGAAATTATCTTGGTCACAAAAGTACAAGTACTTCATAATGCCACTGTTATAAAACAGGACTGACATTGGGGTTGGGAAATGGAGAAAAAAGGGGATAAATATGGCTTGAAACAGATGAGAGAGAACTGTATAAAAGGAATATATGATTAGGTATTATTGGCATGACAAGAATCCAGAATAAGAGCTGCATAGTAAAGTGGACTCAGGGGCAGGGGCTGTATAACAAATGAAAGAATTACTTTTCTAAGAGAAAAGTGAACGGGGGAGGGAGACAGGGAGGAAAATGTTCAACAATGAGTCAATGGAAATCCAAGTTCTCTATAAATTTTCATTAAAATCTCAATTTTTTTTTAAAAAAGAATTTTTTTTTCCAAATAAAATAGCAAACTAGGGGGGAAGGGGGCAGGGAGGGAAATGTACAAAAATGAATGAATGGAAACCCAAGTTCTCTATAGACTTTCATTAAAATCTCAATAAATAAAAAATAAAAAGAAAAAGAGAGTTCAATCCTTGGAAAAGGATATCATGCTCAGAAAAAGTAGAGGGTCAGCAAAGGATGGGAAGACCCTCAACTGTGGTCTGAAGGGTGGCAGAGCTGATGAGGATGGTGTAGGATAGGGTTCAGATCTATCATTCGTAGGGTTGCTAGGAGTCTGAGTTGACTTGACAGCATCTAACAACAACACAAACTTTTCTCTGTTCCATACGTAGGTTGTTTCCTCTGTAAAGACTTATAGCCTTGGAAACTCAATGGAGGGTCACTATCAGTTGGAATCAACTCCACAGTAGTAGTTTAGTTGGTTTGTTTTAATATTTTTTTCCAGGAGCCTGATGGTGCAAGCAGTTTGTAATCAGCTTTGAACATAAAGCTCTGAAGAAGAAAGGTCTGGAAAATTGCTTCCATAATGATTTTAGTCACTAGGACCCTGCAGAGCAGTTCTACTCTGTAACATATGGTGTTTTTAATGATCTGAGGACAAATTCAGTGGCAGGTAATAGCAATGTGGTTGTTCCATACAGACTACCTGTGAGAGGGTGATCCCTCAGTATCCACTCTTTGACTAATAACTATGGAATACATTTCTAATTTCAACTTGAAATGTGGATAATGAATAAGGTTGACAGAAGAAGAATTGCGGTGCTGAAGATGAGTAATAAATATCCCAAAATTGCCCCCTGAATTCAAACTTTCTCCCCTTGAAGAAATTGCAACCTGAGAGACGGAGGTCAGGACAGTGAAACTTCATCTCACATATGTTGGGAATACTGTACTAGGGAGGGCTAGTACTTGGGAAAAGACCTCACACTGGGAAATATGGAGGATCAGAGAAAGAGAGGAAGACCCTCAAGAAATGGATTGACACAGTAACTGTAACATTGGGTTCGAGCCTATCAGAGAGCATAAGGACGGTGCCAGATAGGGCAGGGTTCAGATATGTTGTTCACAGAGTTGCTATGAGTTGTAGTTAAGTCAATGGCAGCTCACAACGGTAACTAAGTAGTATTGTTGTTGTGTTCTGTTGAGTTAGAACTGACCCATAGCTGACCCTCCAGTGGGTTTTCAGAGGCAGTAAGTCGCACAGGAGGAGATTGTCCATATTTCCCCCGTGGAGCAGCTGGTGTATAGAAACTGTGTGCCTTTGGGACTGCAACACAGCTTCTTCCCACAAGGCCCCCAGAACACAACATGGTATCAGTTCATCAAGAGCCACTCAGAACCACTTCTTGCTTTGTTTTTAATTACTTGTTGGTCCTCTTCCCAAAGCTGTCAGCCCTCTGAGCAACTGTTCTTGCCTAAAGGCTAATAGTCTGAAACAAGTTTATTTCCTCTGTACACATTTCTTTGTCTGCTACAATAAAATATGATTTAATTAACTCATCTGTAATGACTTTCCGTGCTTGGGTAACAAATGAGCCACTAGGAAACTTACTTAATTTGTAGCCTCATTTTAATTTTTTTTTTCTATAAAGAAATTCTGTTGTGAGAAGATATTCCATTTCACATAGTCTGGGGTTTTTTTTTTTTAATTTTTATTTTTGTTTTTCTTCTTTTTCCTGGTGATTACTTTCCTGCTCATTGGGAACAATGTGTGTTTTCAAGTGATAATATTAGCATAATCCATGCTATTTTAGCCCGCATATAGTAAAATAGCCTAATAAACACAATGATTTGCCATCTAGTTTTCTAAAAATAACCTATATTGCATGTGACTTTAAAATGTGACATTTGGAGTCCATCTTTTCCCCCCTCTTGTTTTGACATGATAGTTATGTACTAAGTAGTAGAGAATAAATACACTCAAATGGTATGCTTTGGACATATGTATGATATTTGGAGCACTCTTGAGTTACAGCCACATCCCTGAGCTGAGCAGCAGTGTGAGGTGATGAGAGCCACACACATAATCCCTGTTGTAACTTCCCAACTCTGCAGTGTGAAAGCAGCCATAGACAGGACTCAAACAAATGAGTGTTTAATGCGCCAATAAAATTTTGCTTACGGACACTGAAATTTGAATCCCATACAGTCTTCACAGTTCATAAAACATGATTCTTCTTTAGGTGTTTTTCCAAGGACTTGGGAGTATAAAAACCATTTGTAGCTCATGTTGCTGTTGTTAGGTGCCATTGAGACGACTCAGACTCATCGTGACCCTATGCACAACGCTTGCCGCCTTCTCCACCTCCCTCACCATCTCTGATATGTTTGAGCCCTTTGTTTTATCCTGTTAGTTGATCTTGTTGAGAGTCTTCTCTTTCTCTGACCCTCCACCTTTCCCAGCATGATGTCTTTTTCTAAGGACGGGGCCCTCCTGACAACATGCTCAAAGTATGTGAGACAAAATGTCATCATCCTGGTCTTTAAGGTGCACCCTGTTTTCACCTCCTCCAAGACAGCTAAGGCTGATCTTTGGGCAGTCCACGGAATATTCTTAGTTTCTAGGTTTCACAAAGTTGTTGTTTGCCATCAAGTAGGAACTGACTCCAGAGAGTTTTTAGAGGCTCTACATTGCAAAGCGGAAGATTGTCCATATTTCTCCCATGGAGAAGCTGGTGGATTGAAATTGCCTGCTTTTGGGTTGATAGTGCAACATCTTACTCAGGAGGCCACCAGAGCTCACTACAAAACCAGGTAGCTAGCTGAATTTGGCCCAATCTATGCCATATGTGGCTATCATCCCAAAGGGAATATTTCCTTTCTCACCTAGCTGAAAGCCATCTTACCCTAAAGCACTGTAGAGATTTACAAAAGGACAGGTAATTATATTCAGCCTTTCAGAATGACCATAAGATCCATGAGGATGCCATCAATCATTGAGTTCCTGGGCTTTATTTTGTGCTGGGTTCAACACTACAAGATATTTTCTTTTCTGACTCAACTCAGACGTCACGTTTTTACAGATTAAAACAACAACAAAAACAACAACAACCCGTACAGCCCCAAAGCAGGTCTCAGAGACTCCAGGGAATGAGGTGATATGTTAGACCTGAAGTTGAATCTCAGGTTCTAAAGTCCATATTCATTTTCTCAAATTCACAAACTCATTGCTGGTGAGTTGGAATTGACTCATAGCTTACCCTCCAGTGGGTGTTCTGAGACTGTAAACTGCACAGGACGAGACTGCCCATCTTTCTCCTTCGGAGAGACTGGTGGATCCAAAGAGACACCGCCTTTGGTTAGCAGTGTGACGGCCTACAGACTGTTATCATCAGAGATCCTTGTGTTCTTTCTACTTCCTTATGTCCATACTGTTGACATCGTTTCTATTTTATCCAGACTCGTCCCATGTTTCCCAAGCTAACTTTCTCAGTCATTAATGACCTCTTACACCACTGGAAACAGGAAAAAGATGGACAATCTCCTCTTGTGAGATTTACAGCCTCTGCAAAACCACTAGAAAGACAGCTATGAATGGGTTTGGATTTGAGTATGAGTGAGTGAGTGAATGAGTGAGTTATTCCATTGGGAAGCTAGTTAACGTAGGTGAATTTTATGATGTTGGCCTCTACCATCCACTCCTGTAGCTCAAGTAATTTTTATGACATACTTTGGATGACAACATGGTGACCTGGACCTTGATTTTTAATCCCAGGACTCTTATTCTCATTTTCTCATAAGCCAGTTACATAACCTAGGGAAATTTTCTCCCCCTTTCTGATTTTTAATTTCCTTATCTGTATAATGAGAGTTAGGTTGAGCAAGAGCAACACTTCCTGGATTTCTTTCCATGAGTCATAAGAATACCCGTAGTGTCATTATCTCTTTATAAATAAGAGTTACAGAAAGTTATTACTGATGACATGACCAGAGAGAGCAGTGTGGACTCTGAACTGTAAGCTAGATGACCCAACAATCTATCAATAAATGCACCTACATAAAAAAAGAAAAGAAACCTAAACCCATTGCCATTGGGTTATTCTGACTCATAGTAATCCTATAGGACAGAGGAGAACTGGTCCACAGGCTGTACAAGGCTGAACTCTTTGTGGAAGCAGACTGCCACATCTCCCATGGAGAAAAGGGTGGATTTGAACCAGTAACCTATCAGACAGTAACCAAGCACTTAACCACCGAGGCACTAGGATCCCATATTCAAAACTAAAGCACTCCTGGAATGCCAACAGGCTGGGAACACTAAAATCCACTGTAAGAAGAAATGAACTGAAAAATGAGGCAAAATTGATCATCAGCCAAATGGAAAACCCAGAGGGTAGGGAAGAGTATGACAAAGTTGGAGGGATTGAAATTAAAGCCAAGACTGAAATATCTATGAAGCATTTAATACACACAGATAATAATAATAATAATAATATATAAATAAGTAATAAGTGTTTCCTTATATTCAGGAGCTCTCTCGACTTTGTGGCAAGAAGTTGCTCTACAAATTAAAAGGTAAGTGGTTCAAACCCACCAGCTCTTTTGCAAGAGAAAGACAGGCAATATTTCCCTTGAGATTTATAGTCTCTGAAAATCCACTACAGAGTCAACTAGGAATAGGTTCCAACTCAACAGCAATGATCAGCAATGCAACACATGCATATTTGGGAGCTCTGGCGGCTTAGTGATCAAGGAGCTGTGCTGCTAATCCAAAAGCAAGTGGTTCAAATCCATCAGTTGCTCCATAGGTGAAAAATGGGTAATCTTTCCCCTTGAGATTTACAACTTCTGAAAACCTGCTGGAGGGTCACCTATGAATTGGTTTGAATTAGGTAATTAGGTAGGTGGGTAAGATAGGTAGTTTATATGAGTGTAAGGGAGCCCTGGTGGCATAGTCTGTAGTGAATTTTTGCAAGTTACAGCCTCAGAAAGTCAGTGGAGGGTTGCTGTAAGTCAGCCCAAACGGTAGCTTTGAGTTTTAGATGTAATAACACAAGGGGTTTGGGGTGGGGACCAAAGTCACAGTCTGGTTAGTGATTATCAAGGTTCTAATAGCAGAAATTTAGGAATCAATCACATTAAAGTCAGGGAGCTATTTGCCCTTATAGAGACATAGCAAAACCAGCCCACTGGTCTTGAAGGGACCCTCCATGGGCTTTCTGGCTGCCAGTCTTTATTGGAGAAAGACAATCTCTTCTTTCTTCCATATAGGGCTCTGGTGGATTTGAACCCCACTTGTTCGCAGCAACGCTACATGTAATGCACTATGCTTCCAGTGCTCCCAAACACACTTAAAAACTTTCTTTATGTGACCCTCAACATGACACGAGAATCTAACTTCTAAATTGGACCCACTGTATGAAAACCAAAGAGTATGAAACCAAAGTCACCGTGCACTGGACTCATTTTGTAGTGTGAACTACAAAATATTTTATTTCAGCAAAGATTTACATAGCACTTTGTTTTGTTATTTTTACATGTAGTACTTTTTGTTGTTCTGAGCTCTGGTGACCCAGAAGGCAAGAAGCTGTGCTGCAACCCTGAAAGCATGTGGTTTGAATCTGCCAGCTGCTCCACAGGAGAAAAGTGGGCAGTTTCCTGTGTGATTTACTGCCTCTGAAAACCCACTGGTGGGCGAGCCATGGGTCCGTTCTGACTCGATGGTACACAACCCCACCACTCTGTCGTTCTGAGGAAACTCTGGTGGTGTAATCCATTGAGAATTGCGCTACTAACCCAAAGGCTGCTATTCTGAGGTGGTTTGAACCCACCAGATGCTTCAAGGGAGGGATAGTCTCCACCAGTATGACTTACAGCAGTGGGTTTTATGTATGTGTATATATATAATATATGGTGGTGGCCTTGAACCACATGCCTTCAGCTTCTTGCCACTAGGCCACCAGAGCTCCCTACAAATATATTAGACATCCTAGTATTGAATATTGAACCCCCTAAAGTAGAATCACTTTGTCAATACAAATAAATATATTTATGATTTTAATACATGTGGACTGATTTCAAAGAATTTTTTTCTATTTACTCAACCTACCTTTAGTGTTGACTGCTACAGAAGGAGATTGTGCCTCCTGCTCCATCAGAACATCTCATGGATTTGAACCACACACCTTTGGGATGGCAGTGCAGCTTCTTGCCACTAGGCCAAATTGAAGATACTAAAGAGCTGAACAGAAGATTCCAAAAGGCTGCTCGGAATGACAAAGCAAAATATTACAATGAAATGTGCGAGGAGCTAGAGTCAGAAAATCAAAAGGGCCGTACTCATTCAGCATTTCTTAAGCTCAAGGAACTGAAGAACAAATTCAAACCTTAAGTTGCTATAATCAAGGATGTTTTAGGCAGAATATTAAAGGATCCAGAAAGTATTAAAAGAAGATGGAAGGAATACACTGAATCATTGTATCAAAAGGAATTGGCAGATACAGAAGAATTTAATGAAATAACATTTGAGCAAGAGCCTATGATGATGAAGGAAGAAGTTGAAGCTGCTTTGAAAGAAATAGCAAAAAATAAGGCCCCAGGAATAGATGGTATACCAATTGACGTATTTCAGTTAAAAGATGCAGCCCTGGATGTGCTCACCAAGTTGTGCCAAGAAATCTGGAGAACAACCACTTGGCCAACTGACTGGAAGAGATCTATATTTGTTTCCATTCCAAAGAAGGGTGACCCAACAGATTGTGGAAACTATAGAAAAAT
>NW_006399782.1:4884063-4916336 GCF_000299155.1 Elephantulus edwardii | reverse complement strand
ACTGGCCATGGTCTTGCAATCACTTGTTATGCATCAGAGAGTTGGACAATGACTAGGGAGGACAGAAGGAGAATTGATGCCTTTGAGCTGTGGTGCTGGACAAGAGTATTGAACGTACCATGGACTGCCAAGAAAACAGACTCATCCTGGAGAGTGTTAAACCAAGGGTTAAACCCTTGGAGGCAAGGATTCTGGGGCTTCGTCTGACATAGTTTGGGCATGTTGCAAGGAGGGACAGGTCCTTGGAGAGGGACATCGTGCTTGGGAGGGTGGAGGGATGGCGCAAGAGGGGAAGACCCTCTATGAGATGGATTGATTCAGTTACTGGGGTAATCGGGATGGGTGTGTCAGAGGCAGTGAGATTGGCACAGGATAGAGCAGGGTTTAGGGCTGTTATACATAGGGTCGCTATGAGTCGCAAACAACTCGACAGCACATAACAACAACAACAACCTTTAGTGGCTTTTATGGGAAGGACTTTTCCTTCATATTCTCATCATTGGGGTTTACTACTTTAATGTGTGAGAATATTCTTTTTCATTTTCATTGACCACTAGAAAGACATCTTGAGAGGTAGAAAGTCCTAGGTCTTTGGAACTAAACAGCTGTGGGATCAGTTCTAGCTCTGCCATATGGTACCTAACCTGCTTCACCTCAAGAACTTTGCTTATTAAAAAGTGGGGATAAAGTGGGGATTATGCTACCTCATAGGAAACTCATTTGAAGATGAAATAAGTGTGTATGCAAGATTCATAGTCCTGCAGACAGACGTGGTCTCCCTTTCTCCTCCACTGCGAGAACTGACATATTTTATACCCCATGTTTATCAATACTTTTTGCTTTGTTAATTATCTATGCATGGCCTTTGTCCATTTAACAGTTATTGTCTTTTCTTTTTAAAAAAATAAATTAACATTATGAATTTTCAGAACCCTAGTCATACTAACCTTTCTTCAGTCATATTTACTTGTAAATTCCAGTTTATAATTTGCTTTTGTACATACACACAATTCTGAAAGTTTTGTATTGTTGTTCTATTTTTTAAGTTATTAGTCATACTGTTTTTACTAAAATGATGCATGTTGTTAAAATTAACCAACCAATCAATATAGGAGCATAAAGAAAAAAGGACACCACCGACACCCACACCCCATTCCCACAGAGTCAGAACCAACTCTACACAGACCTTCCAACATGTTTGTAAGTCCTATAGGAGGAGTTCGTCTGTCTTTTGCTGCAGAGCAGCTGGTGGCTTCAAACTGTCTGCCTTTGGGTTGGCAGAACAACTTCTTACTCAGAAATGGTCAATATTACCATTTAGTGGACAGTGTGCCTCTCTGTGTGTATTGATAATTTAGGGAGAGAGCATAATGGAGGTAGGTACATGGATAGGTATAATCTTATGAGATCACAATATAGCCATTTTTATTCTTACTTGAATTAAAAGAAGAAAAAGCAACCGAAGTAAAAAGGAAAATGATTGCTAAAGTAAAAAAATTGTTTCTTCATTATGTTGTTGTTGTTATGTGCCGTCGAGTCGTTTCCGACTCATAGCGACCCTATGCACAACAGCCCTAAAGCCTGCTCTATCCTGCGCCAACCGCACTGCCTCTGACACACCCATCCCGATTACCCCAGTCACCGAATCAATCCACTTCATAGAGGGCCTTCCCCTCCTGCGCTTTCCCTCCACCCTCCCAAGCATGATGTCCCTCTCCAAGGACCCGTCCCTCCTGGCAACATGTCCAAAGTATGTCAGACGAAGCCCCAGAATCCTTGCCTCCAAGGAGTAGCTTGGTTTAATCCTCTCCAAGATGAATCTGTTTGTTTTCCTGGCAGTCCATGGTACATTCAGTACCCTTCTCCAGCACCACAGCTCAAAAGCATCCACTCTCCTTCTGTCCTCCCTAGTCATTGTCCAACTCTCTGATGCATAACAAGCGATTGCAAAGACCATGGCCTGTATCAGGCGCACCTTAGTCTCCAGAGAGACACTGTTGCTCCTGAGTACCTTTGAGAGGTACGATTAGAACAGCACATCAGCAGAGAACTGCCGGAAGTCCAGGCTGGGTTTAGAAGGGGTCGTGGTACTAGGGATATTGTTGCTGATGTTAGATGGATCTTGGCTGAAAGCAGAGAATACCAGAAGAATGTCTATCTGTGTTTCATTGATTATGCAAAGGCATTTGACTGTGTGGATCATAACAAACTGTGGCTGACTCTGAGAAGAATGGGAATCCCAGAACATTTAATTGTGCTAATGCGAAACCTGTACTTGGATCAAGAGGCAGTAGTCAGAACAGAGCAGGGTAACACTGCATGGTTCAAAATTGGGAAGGGTGTACGCCAGGGATGCATCCTGTCTCCATACCTTTTCAACATGTATGCAGAGCAGATTATCCGAGAAGCTGGGCTCTATGAGGAGAATTGTGGCATCAGGATTGGTGGAAGATCTATTAACAATCTGCGTTATGCAGATGACACAACCCTGCTTGCTGAAACTGAGGAGGACCTCATGCACTTGCTGCGAAGGGTCAAGGACTGCAGCCTTCAGTATGGACTGAGGCTCAATGTCAAGAAGACAAAGATTCTCGCCACTGGACCAATTGGCAGTGTCAGGATGGATGACGAAGAGATTGAGAGTGTTCACAGCTTCAGTTTGCTCGGCTCCACAGTCAACACTCTTGGCACCAGCTGTTAGGAAATCAAAATGTGTATCGCGATGGGAAAGTCTGCTGTTAGGGACCTCTCAAAGGTACTCTTCATTATAGATACAATTAATTGCATTAAAAGTCCTTTAATATTATCACTGGCAATAAGAGAGATGCAAATCAAAACCACAATGTGATACCATCTCATTCTAGTAGCAGTGGCAACATTTAACAGGACAGCAAGTAATAAATGTTGAAGAAGACGTGGCGAGATAGGAACTCTTATACATTGTTGGTGGGATTGTAAAATGGTACAACCACTCTGGAAGGCAGTTTGGTGTTTCCTCAAAAAGCTGTACACAGTAGTTCATATGACCTAGCCATTCCACTGCTTGGAATATACCCCAAGAAAATGAGAACTAAGGAACAAATGGAGACTTGTACTCTACTGTTCAGAGCAGTGTCTTTCACCATCGTAAAAACACTGAAAACAGCCTAGATGTCCAACCACAACTGAATGGACTGAAAGAGTATGGTACATTCACACGATGGAATACTATGCAGAATGCAGGAACAATGATTTTTTGTAAATTACTGCTTTACTTGGGAGGGACTGGAGAGCATTATGCTGAGTGAACTAACTCTGTCCTGTAAGGACAAACACTATCAGATTATTATTGTAGAAGGCGTATGAGGCTCCAAGTGGGTGAGGGTCAGAGCAGAGGGGTGAGGATGGGTGATAATCATAGTGTCGTGCAATTTGATGGGGGTAGGAAAGGGTGGGTAAAGGAAATGGGAAAGACCCGGTACGAAAAACAATATATACAAACTTTGTAACCAATCGAGTACAAAATAAAAATTTCATTTAAATTTTTTAAAAAGGCAAAAAAGTCCTTTAATATTAAAGACAATTGTTGTGAACATCATGAATAAGTTAGATATATGCTATATTTCTTATTGCTTAATTTTAAGCAGTATGAACTGATCTAGCTGAGAAAAAATTAAAGGAATATATTTTTCTTTCCGCATCTCCCATTTTTGTTGATTGGAGTATTCATAATTTGTCAGGGTTTAATAACATTTACATTCTACTTTGAAATCTTAAGTCTTTCAAAGCTTCCTCTTAGGCAATGTCTAACTGTACAGATAGTGTACTCATTTCCTGTCTATCACACTTCTCGACCTGTAAGTTCTGTGTTTATATTTCTCCCTTTTTTTTTTTTTTGAAATGTGCAAACTGGAAGACAATTTTATTAAACCTTACATAGATCCGTAAATTGTAAATTTACATGTATGCAAATTGCAATATGTCTTTCCACAAATCACATTAACTAATCTTCATTCATTCTAAATGTTAGAAACACCAGAGAAAATATGACAATGATCAGTGGCGCTGTGTCATAGGGTCTCTATGGAGTCATACTTGACACTATGAATTGGAGATTTGCTGTCCTTGTGTCCTTTCCTATTAAGCTTTTCTTGCTAATATTTCTTTGATTTCCATTTGATATGGGCACAGATATTAAACATCAAAAGAACTCCTGATAGCATCCTAAGAGAGACATAACTTTCCTCCCCATGATGCACCACTCAGCCTTGCTTGTAACAACTTTTCAGGGACAGTGGGAAGGTTTGGACCGCGCTAGTGCCTTGCAGTCCACATGCAGAGGCTGGGGCATCTGGCCAAGGTGCTCAATGCAGGTCTCGAGGCTTAGTTCTTCTTGTTTTTCTTCAGGTAGCGTGCCCGTGTCGATTTGCCAACAAACATGGTTAATTTATAGTAAAGCCAGGAAGGCAGACAGGACATTATTGAGGCCATGATAGAATGGATCAGGTAACCACTGGTTCGGGACTGCAGGCCTATTGTTTTCATTGCAGACTTCACAAATGTCTCTGAAGAAGGCTTGTCCAAAGTCGCCTTTCGGATTTTAGCCAGCTTTGTAGCCACGAAGTACGGCAAGACACTCTGCACGAAGATGCCCTTGTGTCTGTACTCCTCGTGGAGGCACTGGGAGAAGAAGTCTACAAACGTCTTGGTTGCAGAGTAGATCGTCAGGAGTGGAACAGGGTACATGCCACTGGCGGAGGAGATGTTCACAATCACCCCTTTCGATCTTTCTACCATGCCAGGCAGCACCAATCGTGTCATCTTACAAACAGAAACAATATTAACATTTATCAATCTCTTGATGGTATTGTGCAGGTCAGGAATATCCAGAAAGTATTCAGGATACTCGTAGGACATTCCCACGTTGTTCACTAAAACACCAATTTCAAGACCTGCCAAGCCAGCACTGATTTTGTCATAAATATCTTCTGATGCAAAGTCAGCAGCAATGGTCTTTGTTTCCACTTCGAATTTTTCTTTGATTTCACTGGAAACCTGGTTCAGTTTATCCTGGGATCTGCTGATAAGGACGACTTTAATTCCACGCTTTGCTAACTCTTCTGCATAGGACTTTCCAATCCCATCCGTACTGCCCGTGACAACTGCCCATTCCCCGAGCTCAGGTCCGACCACGCTCTTGTTCTCGGATCCCCAGACTCGAAAGGCCGTGTAGAAAAAGCACGAGAGAAGCAGAGCCAGATAGGCCACGGTGCCTGCGCCCAGCCAGTACAGGAAGCAGGCAGCCGGTACCACGTTCTCCACGGCTTCTCGACTAGGCCTCACAACCTCGATGAATGAAAATAACGAATGAATGAATCCAGGAGGTGCGCCGGCTGTGACAGCGAAGACCACACTTATAGGAGCAGCCCCTGCATGGCTCCAGCTCCTAGAGCCCGCCCACAACGCCATACGCGTATCGCCATTGGTATATTTCTCCCTTTTTTGACACGGCTCATCATAAGTCATTTTCCCTAGGTTCTGGGTTACTTCCGCATTTTACATTGGACATAGTATGCCTATTGATTTTATGATAAAATAACTAACCTTGTAAATGTTATTTCATTCCTTGTTGCTTTAAAATGTTGCTGTGAAAGAAGTCTGAAATCAGCCTGGTTCTGCCACTCTTGAAGGTGACTTCCTTTTTATGACTGAAATGAACCTGATTTTAAAAATAGAAAACAATGAGCGCTTAAGAAGTTAGATGGTTTGGCCGAGGTCCTATCTTAGTAAGTACAGCCTAATAGTTCATTTGAGCTGAATTGATCTGTTTTTTGAATTCACAACATAATGTTTCTGTCATTTGGAAAAATGTAGCCAGGGACATTGCGAAGTAAATTAGCCTCTCTGAGCTTCAGTTTTCACTTTTATAAAGTAAAAGGGCTGTATCATATCATATATTCCATATTTATTAATTTTTAAAACTCCTGCCTCAAATACTTTGGACATGTAAGGAGAGACAGGTCTTTAGAGAGGGACATCATGCTGGGTAGAGTGGAGGGACAGCGCAGGAGGGGAAGACCCTCTATGAGGTGGATTGATTCAGTGACTGAGGTAATCGGGATGGGTGTGTCGGAGGCAATGAGATTGTCACAGGATAGAGCAGGGTTTAGGGCTGTTGTACATAGGGTCGCTATGAGTCGCAAACTACTCGACTCGACGGCACATAACAACAACAACAACAACAACAACAATGTATCCAAAATACTGACTGTAGTAAGGAGTGACGTTGAGTTGTTGGTTAAGCAAAGACACTGTTGTTGTTTCACTATCAATGATTTGGAACCTACCTACAGTTGACCCTGCAGTGGGCTTTCAGAGGCAGTAAATCACAGCGGAGGAGATTGTCCATTTTTCTCCTACGGAGCATCTGGTGGATTTGAACCATTTGCCTTTGGGTAAAGTGTTCAGCCGTTTTTTTGAAAAAGAAATAGAAAAAAAAGATTGGCAGTTCAAGTCTACCATTTGCTCCATAAGAAAAAGAAGCAGCTGTCTGCTTCTATAAAGAGCTATAGCCTCAGAAAAGCAATGGGCAGTTCTACTCTATTTTACACAATCAATATTGGTCAGAACCAACTTGATGGTTATTATTGTCATTTGCCATTGAGTTGGAACTAATAGCTGTCCTCCAGTGGGTTTTCAGAGGCAGTAAATTACATGAGAGATTGCCCATCCTTCTCCCACAGAGCAGCTGGTGGATTTGAACCACATGCCTTTGGGATTGCAGCACATCTTCTTACCACTAGGCCATCAGAGTATATGTGATCTCTATTATTTTATAAAATGAATGCCTTTTTAAAAAAAAAACAAACTACCAAAGGAGTAAGAATAAGATTGTCTTTAAACTGAGGAAATTTAGCTTATCAATTGCTCGTTTATTTTATGCATTAGACCTCTTCCTGGTCCAACTGTTCTCCATGAGCAGGCTTTGAAAACTAATGGCCTTGATGACCTCCTTTAAAAGCTTTCCAGTGCTGACATTCTATGATATTATTAATAAAGGTAAAAGGTATTCTTTTTGGTGTGCCCACGTTTATTTAAAATATTACAGCATAGCAGACAGACTCAGATGGTTCCACGTGGTGTTTTGAAACTCATCCCAACTGTGGGCTGAGTGACCTGCAGGTTGGACAGACTGTGAAAGTCCAAGAGTTTCAGCATTTCCTTAGTATCAAGATCTACTTCAATGATCTCCTGATCCAGGGCTGAAACCTCTGGTACACAATTCTCTCTCCTTTCTCTCTCCTCTCACAAGCCCTCTCTGAATCCGCTTCATCAGATGTGTGACATAGCCTGCTATCTTGTTCCGGAGTTTCTTGCTGGGAATAATGGCGATCTTCTCGCACACACGCTTGTTCGTGTGGAAGTCATTACCCAGGCATGTGCAGTATTTCTCAACGATGACCCTGGCCGCCTTCTTCATGGTTTTGGTGCGAACACGACCCATGTTGGCGAGTCCTTGGTGAAAGAGCTAAAGGTAAAAGGTATTCTTATTTTCCCTGGTTAACATGACTATATCCTGGTCCCTTGATCTTTAGAAAGAAACTGGCCTCAGCTTGAGTTGTGAGCCAATCAGTAAGATGAGGGACAAGATATGACACAGTCGGAACTGATGGGTGTGGAGAGAAAGGAATTATGAACCTTGTTCTTAATAACTCTAGTATCGATAACGCTAGTATCACCAGGTTAAATATAGCTACAAAGATTATGAATTTATGATATATTGCCCAGTAATATTCTTTTCTTATTGATAACACAGTGGTAACTCCTTATAACAGCAGATTTACCAGAACTGTGAAGTAATCAGGAGGGAAAGGCAGAGGAATTAATATTCTCATTTTATACATGACAAAGCAGATACTTCAAGTGCATCTACCCTGGTGCCTTGTGAGATTGAGTCAGGCCTGATTCACAGTAACTCCCCACATAACAGAACACAGTAGTGTTTGATTATAGGCCAGCTTCATGATTATTGGGATGCTTGTGTTAATTGTGGCTACTGTGTCAATAGTCTCACTGAAGGGTTCCTTCCCTTTTTTCTACCCTCTACTTTATCAACTATATGAATGATGTCCCTTTCTAGCAATTCATTTTTACTGATGATGTGTTCACAATCACACCATTCTTACTCCTAAGGTATTAGCTATATTCCTTCCAGAGTAGGTCCATTTGTTCTTCTGACAGTTTAGAGGTATATTTCCTACAGGTATTCAGAATGCATCAATTCTTTTGTCTTCCATTTTCACTGTTCAGTTTTCCAATGCATATGAGGTGATTCAGATCATGGTTTGAGTCAGTAGTATGTACATCAGAGTAACATGTTTGCCTTTTAAACCTTCAAAGAAGTCTCTGGCACATTTTCTCCATGAATAGTATTGTTTGAGTTCTTGACCATGGCTTCTGTGGTGTTTGATTGTTGATCTAAGCAGAATTAAATCATCAGAATCTAATGTTTTTGTTGTTGTGTGCCATCGAGTCGCTTGTGACTCATAGTGACCCTATGTACATGAGCCCTGAAATTTGCTCTATCCTGTGCTTACTTTACTGTCTCCAACACTCCTACCCTCATTACCCCTGTCACTGTATCAATCTATCTTATTGACGGTCTTCTCTTTCTCTGTCCCTCTGCCCTTCCATGCATGATGTCTCTCTCCAAGGACTGGTCCCTCCTTGCCCATTTAATAAATGACTGCTTCATAGCAGGCCCAGGATTTTAGAAACATCCCAACAACAACAACAACATTTCAATTAGTTCCTCAACATCTCTGAATTAGGTATTATAATAATTTCTATTCTATAGAGGAGGAACATGATGAACATATTGGCTAAGAAATTCACCTAGCTAAGAAGTAACAGAGGTGAAATTCAATTCTATCCTTTTCAGTATCAAAATCCCATCCACATTACAAAGCCTCACACAGAAGCTTGGAACATATTAGCCACTCAGTATATGCTTTTTTTTTCCTTGTTGTGTACTGTCAAATCAGATCTGACTGGTACAGGAAGAGATTGCCCCTCCTTCTCCAGTACAGCATCTGAAGGATTTGAACCACATGACTTCAGGATTATAATGCAGTCAATATATTCTTTTGATTTGAATTCCAATATAAAACAAAAATAAAATTTGGCATTTACTTGATGATTGTAATGATAAGCATCAATGTTCCATGGCCTTACTCAAGGGATCAAACACCACCCATGCAGGGCTCTGCTTAGTGTTGTTTTAGGCTGTACTCATCAGAATAGGTTAAGTAATGCGGCAGTGATGGATGACCCCATAAATCTCACAACCTCAACACAAGTTTATTTCACATTCACCTTCAATTAGAAGGAACTCATCATTCATAATTGTCATAATTGTTCATCATTGTCACTTAGGCTCTCCAGCTAAGAGCGGTTCCCATCTCAACACCCATCTCTATTGCTGGGAGGAGAGAAGCTACCTAATGATTTGTGAAGTGTCTTCCCAGCAGTGACATATTTCATTTCCATTCACATTTCATTGGCCAAAGCAAGTCACATGGCCACAGCTAACATCAAAGGGGTAAAAGAGTTCATTCTGCCATATGCCTTAAAGGAAGAAAGTTGAAAATATTTAGTGAACAGGAGAAATCCTCTCTCCCACTTCTGGGCAACTACTGACCTACTTTTTGTGCCTATAGTCATTCCTTTGCAAAACACACTATGAAAAGAATCATACAGTATGCATTTGTGTCCGGGTTTCTAACTAGGCACAATGAACCGCAACTAGTTTTATTACTTGTTTCAATAGTTCATTCCTTTTTATTGCTGAGTGACGTTTTATTGATTTATGGTTGTTCTACAATCTTCTTATCTGTTCACAAGGTAAAGGGATTTCTAGGGTATCTCTGAAGTGCTTTCTCCATATGGCCTGCTTGAGCTTTGCTACAAGAGATCTTTGCTAAGGATTCCTGTTAGTTACATACTAGAAATGTCCCATAACTTTGAACTAGGAATCGAAAGCTATGTTGATTAACAGGAATGTTAGTCATCAGCTCACTTACTCACTATTTGTTTTGAAGAACACTTACTGGTGATTTGGAGGAAAGGAACAATGTTTACTGGGACAGCCTTGATTCCCATCCTTACAGACTTGACAATTTGAACTTTATTCTTTCTCATTACTGTCAAGTCAGCCTTATAGCTGATGCTCCAGTGAGTTATTAGAGGCTGTAAATCATATAGGAGGATATTTCCCATCTCTCTTCCAAAAAGCAGCAGTGGATCCAAACCATCTGCCTTTGGGTTGTCAGTACACCTTCTTTCTCACTAGACTAGTAGAGAGCCCTGGGGAGCCCATTAGTCTTTAAGAGACAGGACCCAAATGGGTGAAAGAACAAAGGAAAAAAGTATAAGAACACTTTGACAGTGGTCCAGGGCAGTATTTCCTGATTCTATGATGTTAGCTATGATTACAGGAGGTTTTTTGGATGGAGGATGTCTTAATCTGTGTTCTCCAGAGGAGTAAAATCAGTGGAATATATCTATATAGATATAGATCTATAGATACATAGATCTATCTATCTATCATCTATCTCTATCTCTCTATTATCTTTCTATCATATCTATCTATCTACTTATCTATCATCTATCATCTATCTGTCTCTATCTATCTCTCTATTATCTATCTATCTATCTATCATCATAATCATATCTATCTATCTATCTATTTCTATTATATCTCTCTCCCTCTCCCTCTCTCTTTCTCTGTTTCTCCCTCTTTCTATTTCAGGACCAGGTTCAGAGACTAGTAACTTACAAATATCTTCCTGAGCCCATCCATTAGGAGCTCTGGTGGCGCTGTGGCAAGAAGCTGCCCTGCAATCCAAAAGGCATGTGGTTTGAAACCATCAGCTGCTCCCTGGGAAAAAAAGATGGCCAGTCTCCTCCTGTACGATTAACTGCCTCTGAAAACCAGCTCAAGGGTGAGTTATGGGTTGGTTCTAATTCTGCGGTACTCAATAACTTTCTATATAAGGATAGAGGAAATGATTCCTACAATTGTGGGTGTCAATAAGAAACCAGGATCAGGCAACAAGAAAAGTACAGCATTGAGAAAGGGAGTGTGCTTTGTCAGAATATCCACGTATATGCCAGGAGCAGGCCATACCCACAAGGAATTTTCCTTTTCAACTCACTGGCTGTTCACATCAGATCCACAGTGGAAGGAGAAAGCACAAACTCCTTGCCATTGATTCTGATTCATAGTTACCCTAGAGAACAGAGTAAAACAGCCCATAGGGTATCCAAGGCTGTAAATCTTTACAAAGCAGACTGCCATATCCTTCTCCTGTGGATTGAGATTGAGTGACCAGTGTGTTTGAACTATCAACCTTCTGGTTAGCAATTAATGACTCAATCACTGCACCACCAGAGCTTCTTTGTAATTAAATGAAAAACTAAAACCAAACTCAATGCCAAGTTAATTCTGACTCATAGAGACCCTCCTTTGGGTTTCCATAGTCTTAATGGAGCTATAATCTTAATGGATGTCACTCTGAAGGGAGCTCTGATGGCTTGGTGGTAAGGATTTGTGCCTCCAACCCAAAGGTGCATGGTTAAAATCCACCAACTACTTCATGGCAGGAAGATGGGCAATCTCCTCCTGTGTGATTTGCACTGGAACTTTAAGTCAGTTCTGACTTGAGAGTACACAACAACGACAATCTTAATGAAAGGAGACTATCTTTCTCCAAGAAGTGGCTGGTGGTTTCAAACTGCCAACCTTTAGTTTGTTGTTCTTATTGTGTGACATTGAGTCAGAACTGACTCATGCAGATGCACAGAGGCAGTTAATTGCACAGGAGATTACTCACCCTTCTCTCACAGAGTAGCTGGTAGAGTCGAACCGCGTGCCTTTGGGATTGCAGCACACTTCTTACCACTAGGCAATCAGAGTTCCCTGTTGTGTACCACAGAGTGGTAACAGACTCATTGTTGATTCCGCAGAGGTTTTCAAGAGCTATAAATCTCACAGGCATAGATGGCCATCTTTCTCTCACCCAGCAGTTGGTGGATTTGAATCCTGTGCCTTTGGGTTGGCAGTGCAATGCTTAATCTACTATGTTATAGGGCTCCTTACATAATACCTGACCAACCACTGAGAATTGTAACCTAGCCAAATTGACACAGAACATTAACAAACACTAGAGAACCAGAGAATGCAACTCATCCTTCAGAACACCAGACAAACAAGGAGGGCATGTAGCTACAAGAGTCAGAGCAGACAACCAGAGACCTGACTGAGATGAGGCTGTGGGACTTCTACATCACTGGATCAGAGCTAAGAGCCTTTTGCCCAATTTTCTTGGAGGACTGAGGAGGGAGAGGAGGGCCAATATTGGCAGGACTAAGCACTTTGTAACACTGGCCTATAGGCTGAGGTGCCTGGGAACACATTTTGGAAGCAATCCTGACTGTATTTGGCAACTACCCTGGATTATAGCCTTTTGATTTCCCCAAAGTAAAATAAAAACATTAACAATACAGGGGATGGCACACAAAGACACTTGGAGAGATGAAAAGCAGAGTTTTCTGTTACCCAGAGAGTCTGCTTACACAGAACTGAACAGGAGGTTGTAATGGGGACAAGGTAACAGTGATCTGGAGCCATAGATGGTGGCTTAGTTATAGTAAACAGGGTAGGATTAGTTAGCTAGGTTTTGTGGACCTTCTGCTGATTGGACTTTGTAACAAATTCATGGACTTTGTGGCAAAGGGGCTGATTGCACCCAGCTGATTGACGTCTGGGCCCAGAGTGCCAGCCTCTGGGAAGCATCATGGTTGGAGTGTGGACCTAACAAACTGCTCTAGAAGGGAAACTGAGCCTCCTCAATCCAGGGCTTCAAAACTAGGTCTAGAAAGCACTCAAAAACTATGACACCAGACTGATGCCATGGTACTGAAGGGAACTCTGGTGGTAGAGTTGGTAGGGTGTTGCACTGTTAACCCAAAAGGGGTGCCTCTCTGGCAGTTCGAATCCACCCACTGCTCGGAGGAAGAAATCACCTCCCGTGCAGTTTGCAGCCTCCTGAAAGCCTGCTGGAGGGTCAGCTAGGAGTTGGTTCTGACTCCTCTGCAATGAGCTGGCTATCATTAGCAAATCAGCATTGAAACCATCCATCACTGGTCCTTGTGATAATATATTGCTGTTGTGTATGGTACCTGACCCACAGCTGATCCTTCAGTAGATTTGCAGAGGCAGATTCTTGCAGAAGGAGATTGGCCATCTTTCTCCCTTGGAGCAGCTGGTGGATTTGAACCACGTGTCTTTGGGTTGCCAGTGCATCTCCTTACCAGTGAGCCATCAGAGCCTGTTGTTACTTGCCAGCAAGTTGGCTTTAACTCATAGTACGCTGTGTGCAAGAGGACGAATCCTTGTCCAATCCCGTGCCATTCTCATGATCTCTGCTGTGCTTAAGCCCTTTGTTGCAGCCACCGTCCATCTTGTCACGTAATCCGCCTTGTTGATGGCCTACTTCTTTTTTTCTCACTCTCTGCTTTCCTAAGTATGATCTCCAGGGGCTGACCCCTCTTGATAACATGCTCACAGTATGTGAGACACAGCCTCACAGTCCTTGCTTCCAGGAGGGCCCCACTAAAGAGAACCAGTAGTTGTATGTTGCTTCATAATTCACAAAGTGTCTTCATGTGACTTCTTCCTTTTGATCCTCTTGGCAATTCAGCAAGACAGTAAGTATCACCCCATTTTATTCATCAGGACACCGAGGCTCACAGAGCTAGGTAGGGAGATTCTATCTCATTATTGGTTTTTAAAAAGATTTGATTTTTTAGTATTTATTGCTATTTTTAAATGTTATTTTGAGATTTTAACGAAAATTTCTAGAGAACTTGAATTTCCACTTGGTATTGTTGCACATTTTTCTCCCTACCCAACTTCCTAGTTTGTTTTTCTCTTTGAAAAAAAAATTCTTTCATTGTTGCACAATTTCCTCCCCTCACCCACAGTCCACTTTACTATGCAACTGTTGTCATGAAAATAATACCTAATCATATATTCCTTTTAAACAATTCTTCCCCTCATCTCTTTCAATGCAGTGCACATTATTTATCTCTTCTCTTAGTTTCTCCCAACCCCCATGTCAGTTTTGTTTTATAATAGGGGCATTATGCAGTATTTGTCCTTTTGTGGCTGAAATATTTCACTCAGCATAATGTCCTCCAGGGTCACCCATTTTTATATTTTATGTGTTCCTTATTTTTCAGTGCCATGTAGTATTCCACTGTGTGAATATACCACAACTTCTCTATTGTTTTGTTTGTTGATAGGCACTTAGGTTGTTTCCAACTCTTTGCTATTGTGAACAAAGCAGCATGGGTGTATATATATCTGTTTGGGTGGCAGTTCTGTTGTTTTTTTTTCAGGTATATTCCCAGTAGTGCAATTGCTGGATCAAATGGTATTTCTATTCCCAACTTTTTGAGAAAGCGCCATAGTGCTTTCCATAGTGGTTGCACTATTTTACACTTCCTCCAATAGTGAGTAAGAGTTCCAGTTTCTCCACAACCTCACCAGCATTTGTTGCTTGCTCTAGCTCATTATTTTAATACTAGATGGGAGAAATGCAGAAGAACAGGAAGAGAATGGATGATGAATCCTGCACTGGAATGAAAGGGAGGATATTGTGAAAGGAATGGGATGATTAGAAACCATGGGTATGAAAATGAATCGTACAAGGGGAGAAGGAAGGATGAAAACGTGCATGTAGGAATGCAGAATATTAATAATAAAAAGGAGTCTATCTCACACCAGCTGTCAGAAGTCAGGCCTTCTGATGATGTTGTAAGGTTTTATGAGGGCACTAAAAATCAACATAAAAACCTTTATTCCTAGCATCTCTCCCCTATCCTCCTGATCTAAGTTCACGCTCACTGATCATTATGTCAGGCAGTAGCATGACGTGGTCATCCCATTTGGGTTGTTTAAAGCTGTCCCAGCTGCTCAATATCAATACAGGAAGACTAGAGCTGAAATAATCTAGACCTTGCACCCTACCTTTCAGTGTTTCTAAAGAAACTGAAAGATAATTCACTGGGCATTGCTGAAATCCTTTCAGTCCAAGGGTCTAAACGTACTTCTTAGATTATTACTCACTGTTTAATCAAATCTCAAGGTGCAGATTGAGTATTGCTGGTCAGAAGTATAAGTACGAGTAGGTCAACTAGTCAGCGGACAGCAGAAAATCACCTCTCCTTCCCTGTCCCCTAACGTATTTTACATACATGAGCAGGGGAGAAAGTCTGGAAATAATATGATCTTTGTATGTCTGACAGGGGTCGACATTGGGTTCCTGTCAAGCTTTCAGCTGGGGACCATCAACCTGAAGGGCTGAATGGAAAGGAGCTGAGTTGAGAGAAGAGTGGTAGCTGATAACCTTTAATCATAAATATAAGATGGATGGCATCCCCAATCTAACCTGCGTTCAGTCCTACTATTGTTATGTGCCATTGAGTCAAAACCAACTCCTGACTGACCTCCAGTGGGTCCTCAGAGGCTATAAAATAGCTCAGGAAGAGACTGCCCATCTTTTCCCCATGGTGGATTTGTACTCTGTGCTCTTGAACTGGCAGTGCAACTCCTTACTAGTTGGCCACCAGAGCTCTTTGGCATGGAGTGATAGCAGGAAGTAGAGAGGAGGAAGTTTTCAGCCTCTGAATCAGCTACTTACAACTCAAGCCCACAGGAAGAAAAGAAAAAGATGTATTGGAAATTTTGAATCATTTGTCTGTCTATCCATGCATCTATCAATAGCATTATACTAGGCTCAGAGGATGGAAAAATGACTCCATTATTTGAAGACATTCTCAGGTAGTTGAGTAGTCTCAGATTAAGTGGGTAAAGGCTCAACAATTAATTCAAACCCACCAGGACACCGTGGAAGAAAGGTCTGGTGACCTGCTTGTGAAAGGTCACAGCCTTGAAAACCCAGGGAGCCAGCTCTCCACTGACACCTGGGCCCCCACAACCTCCTCGACGGCAGCCGATTGGCTGGCTGGCTCCTGCATCTGCTGTGCAGGGTCACTACAGGGATCTGCTGCCAAAGTGATGCCGCGTGAGAAAGAACTTGTGCTTGGTTCTGATTTGCTTGTTGTTAAGAGAGAAACACACACTGAAAAGGATATTCATTTTATTGCATCAGTTTACTGACTAGAACGCCAGACTTACAGTGGATGGATATAAGTATAAAAATAATCAAATTCTTACAAATAATGCTTTGCTGCTACAGTACTGAATACTTAGTGGAGGTTGCAATAATAACACAACTTTAAATAACATCCTCAGAGTGGACTAAACACAATCAATCAGGGGCTAAGGTTTACAAAAGGAAATCTGGGACAATGGGGAAACGCACAACGTTCGTATTCCAGCTGTACGCCACATTTAACCACAAATCCAGCAACACAAACATTAACAAAACTCACAGCAATCCACAATAGAATGTTCATTTTCCCTTTAAAACAGACCACAGTAAGACAGGAAAAGCAAGTGGGTCAGGTTAGTTTCCCAGGTAGACGGATCAAACCCAGAATCCAACCTCATCCAATTTCTGCCTCTTCATCCAAGAGCCCTGTGCCTGAGTATATTAGATGCCCCCAAAGAATAAAAATTTCACAATGTCCTCTTTGTAAATGTTGTTTCCTTTGAGATTGAAACTATTACCTTGATTTCCCAAGCGTGTCTATGAGCAGTTTAAACCAGATGTGATGGATTCTAACAGTCTTTAGAGACACTTTTATCAAGCAAACGAACTGGTATTTAATTCAATGGTCCCAGGTTGTAAGCCAGTTTGTTTTGAGGGATTTGAGAAATGGGTGGGGGAACAAACAAACACATACTCAAAGGCAAAACCCACAAAGTCCTGTCTCTGAAAATACACAAGAGAACTTCCTCAGAAGGACATTTTTGTCAAGAAGCAAATGAGATGTCCCTAGCAGAAGCTCTCAAACAGAAAAACCCCTCGGATATTGAGGATAGTTTTAAATAAGAGACAAAATACTGAAACAGAAAACAGCTTGCTTGCTTGCTTTATAGAGGTGCTCTCAAACTCAGGGTGTAGGCATTTGAGAACTATGGGTCCAAGTTCTAGTCTGGCATGTATTAGACTAACGACACCAAGGACAAAGGGGCCGTCCGTGGAGTTGTAGCTTCTACAGGCCAAGCTGAGCAGTCACAGGGCGCCAGGGGTCCCCTAGGTGGGCAACACTACCATGCCCACACGGGGATTTTTTTAAACTGAGTCAATATCATCCTACAGACGCCTTTTCCTGGGCAGCCATTCAGCCTCAGATCCCAAGGATAATTGCCCTTCCCTCTGGTAAATGCCTCCCTCACAAAGCTAATATCAACAGCCATCTCTTCAAGAACGTCATCATCTTCTGACCTCAAATGCTCTCAGCCAGGCTTGAACACACCACAGGTTTAGCAGCTTGGCTCTAAACTACTTTGCTGCTTCTGCAAACAGGCTTCCTCTCAAAGGAGGAAGCATTAAAGACATTCAGGTGATTGACTGTGCTCCAGCCTCCAGCAATGACTTCACAGAAACACACTCAATGCTCTGGGAACCTGGACTTGAACCTTCGCAGGGGTGGGCTCCTAGAAGGGGCAGCCCTGTGTGGGATATATAAATTCAGGTGTGATTCTCAAAACTTCGGGCCCTCACCTTACACCTACACCAAAGCCACGTACCAAATGCTTCCTCTTGAGTACTGTTTTCTTCATGACCACTCGCGTCCGCTTTCCTGCACTTCATGCCATTGTTGTTGCGTGCCGTCAAGTTGGACCTTTCAAGCTGGGTTTTCAAAAGCAGTTTAATCCCATGGGAGATGATCCCCATCCTTCTCCCACAGACAGAGCAGCTGGTGGATTTGAACCGCGTGCCATTGGCATTGCCACCCAACTTCTTACCACTAGGCCACCAGAGCTCAGCCATGCCATTAGGTCGGCTACTGCTTGGTAATAATATCTAGGCCAAGAAATAAATAACTTATCTCCTAAGTTCATCCTCCCTTGTCCTCTTTAGATGGTGAGGTCTGTGTCAGCAAGGAGTAGCAGGAAGGAGAAAATGAGTGCCACCAGACTGGGGTCTGAAATCCTCCTGGCTCTACAAGGCAAGTACTTTCCCTCACTGAATGTTTGTCTTAGAAATAAGTCCTCTCGGGGCTGCCCTGAGGCCAAGAATCTTGCATGGAGCCTCACCAAGGGAGAAACTCAAGAGACAACTCTAGGCTGGGTCATGGGGAAAAGATGGGAGCATAAGACCCCTTGGAACTTGCACCTGAGTGGTGCAGACAACTAACATGCTCACCCACTAAGCAAAAATGGCTGGAATCTAGAGGCACCTTGGAAAGAAGTCCTGGTGATCCACTTCCAAAGTCACAGGCTCTGACACCCGAGGGCGCCATGGGTCAGCACAGACTCAACAGGACCTGGTGGGGTGGAGCCTGCACAAACCCCACGGCCCTGGGAGGTCAGCAGGAGCAAGCCCTGCTCTGACGGTCAGTGAACTCCACCCACCACACGTCACGCAGGTGCCATCTGCCCTACACACACTGCCCTGTGGAAGCCCAAGCAGCTCCTGGGCAGACAGATAGTAAGTGTCACTTCTTCCTCCGCTCTCACCTTGTAGCTCTAGGGCCCCATGGTGCTCTGGGCACATGAGTCACACATTCCAGGCAGGGACAGATGCTGGGCCACCTGGGCCAGTCCTGAGAATTCCTGTTTGCTGGGAGTCGGGTGTGGTGTGGGGGGTGTGTGTGTGTTCAGAGGAGGCCACAGGTATCCCTCAGCTAAGCTGGACTCTCCTAGGGGGCATGCCATGTGGCATCTGTGCACCTCTTAGAACCTCGTGGCTCTTGAGAAGCACTTTCCCATCCCCAGTATCTCCCAAAAACTCTAGACATTATGTTAACTCAACCTGGCAGGGTGCCTCATTTTTTCACAGTTAGAAAATATTATACACTTTATCTATTGCCTATCGACAAAACCTATGAGAAAGAAAGCATTCTTGGAACACACTGGGCGCTATTCTGGACTGGGAGGCTCCTGAGATCACTTCTGGGACAGAAACACTTTACTGTGTGGAATTGAGCGTATCTGGCTCTGTTACAGGAGAAGAACAGCTGTGATGTCAGCTGAAGGCAACAAAAGAAATCTCACGCCTGGACATTCCCCACAGCTGTATGGATAAGCAACGAGATTACAGAAAGAGCCAGAAAGTGGGGCTGCCTCTGTGAGCGCAGGTGAGCTGTGTGCAGGTGCTCTGATTCTCCGGGATGGTGTAAGGTACTAAGGTGGGAAAGGGTCCTTTGGTTCTGCAGAAAGATACAAGACCCACGATTTCAAAAGGGCAAGATGATGCTCTGACATTTTTACTCAGCAGCTACTGACAAAACCCAGAAGTCTTTCTGTATCCATCTATGAGATAAGAACATCTAAGTGCTTGGTGTCTCACCCGACAGGCATTCCCACTGCAGCAGTGTTGACGGTGAGCAGGCCACACAACAGCGCATGCGCCAAACCAGGAGCTTGAGGACGAGGCAAAGAAGACACACACACACACACACACACACACACACACACACACACACTGACATTAGAGAACCTTGAAGAAACAAGTGTTGAGGGTGCACTGTGCCCAGTGGCTACACCATTCTCAAAAGAGTGTGTGTGTCATGGATGGCAAAGCTTCAAAGTGGGAACAACCCTTTTACTCCTGTATTCGCTTCACTTTTATCCAAAAGCAGAGGATAAAAATAAACACAGCTCCACAAGAGGCCTTTGGAGACACTGAATCGGCCTCACTGACAAGGCCCAAGTCACAGGTACGAGAGATAAGACACATGGAATTTCCTTCCCAAGCACATCAACTCCCAAACTGGCCAGAAATCTTTCATTCTCTGGAGCTGACTTATAACCATGTTTCTTGGGGAAGTACACAGCATAAAGACATACAAATTACTGGAGGAGAGAGGATGAATGATTTTTTCCATGAACTGTATACTGAATGTGGACAAGATTATGGGTATCAAAGAGCTGGACCAATACGTCAGTAAACACACCTGGGGCTCCATCTAAGCTCCCCACTTCTCCTTAGGAATCCACACGGCTTCCCGAAGCGCTGACGTTTCGTAACTCTGACTTGCCTCTAACCGAATTCAGTTGCAAGGATCACGCCAAGCCGCTTTTCCTCTCGTGGTGAAACGCCACATGCATTCAGCACTCTGCTCCTAATCCAGCCTCCAAGACGGTGTCAAGAGTCCCACGTGCCCGCAGTGCCCTGCAGCTTCACAGACCGTCCACCAGGGCTGGGACCAGACCTCCTCCTCGACCCGCTGGGTTCGCCACAGGGTCGCTGGACACCTCTAACTAAAAACTTAGAGACATTGCTTCGTTCTGACCCACAACTGCGTGAAGATTTCATTGCAAAGGGGGGGAAAGTCCTTTATGGCAAAATGTGTCACCTTAATAAAGACCAAATTGGGGTTGTATCACCCAATTCCACTCATTATGGAGGCTGGCTTAGAAACTAGTACAATTAGACCCAGAAATATATCCAAATACTGCCTGTATAGCCACAATATCTTCAAATCTAAGTGGTATGTTTAGCAACACTGGTTACTGAGCATGTAATGAGCGGGCAGGACAAGAACTGAGCTAGTATTTTGCTTCAGATGAATCAACAAACTGAGGCTTATGGAAGTGTCTGAGAAAAGAGGCCCTTTCTTGGGATCAGTCTTAAAAGTAAATCCACAAGACCTCCCCATTCAATTTACTAAAGTGCAAACTAAGGGAACACCTGGATCCTTTCAGTGGTGACTAATGATTTGCCTTAGTTAATAGTCGGCTCTGGTGCTAGTGGCCCCAATGCAGTGACTCTGAGAAACTCCTCTTTGTACTGGCCCGTGTTCACATTCACAGTAGCAATGAAGCCGCCCAATGCATAGCCTGCGGTGCCACATCCACAAGCCCCATCTGTCCCCTTCCTCTGTGGTCACTCCCCTCATGCCTGTCCTACTTTCTGCTTGCCACTAGAGCGTGGTTCCAGCAAGTCCCGGAGCGTCCAGCGGTGGCGCTCCGCCCAGATGCAGTCCTGTGAGACCTGGTGACTTGCTCAGAGCAGCGGGGCCTCCCTCCCTCTCCTCTGTTCTTAAAAATAGTCCCTTCTCCTGCTCTCGTCGCTGATGAATGATGGGTTATACTGTCCTGGGAAAATGCAGGAATGCCGCGATCCCGGCAGTCCAGTGTAGGCTGGGTAGAGTCCGTTCCGTTCAAGTTCAGGGTTCCGGACACCTGCAGGCTGATAGCCAATAAGAAATGACAAGTCAATTTAGTAACCTTGAAGTTAAAATAAAAAAAAAAAGAACACTACCTTTTTAAAAAACATAAGAGGAAGACATATGAATAGCAGAATAAAGGCCTGACCAAGAAGTTGGGCCCCTTGTGAGCCTGTCTTTTGTTAGCACCTGGGGAACATTTGCAATGATTTAAAAGGAGATTTGACAGAACATGGGTCAGGGGCAGCCCAGGGACCTTGGGTCAATGTAGGAAAACACTGGACTTAAGCTCATGTGGCCATGGCTCTACCTATAATTACAGTTTTTGAGGAAGCATCTTTCTCTACTGCGTATATAGCGTCATGCCATAAATTTAGGTTCAGCCCATTTTCAAAATGAAGATGGGTTCATGTAAGTCCTCAACTGTATCTTTTTAAGGCAACTCTCTTGCTAATGCTATGGAAACATGGCACCAAGTTCTGACTATGCCATGTGAAGGCTGAAGAGCCCCAGCAAAGGAGGGAAACGTATATGCACACGTAGGTAAAAGACCTGCTTAGTGATATCTTTAGTTATCAAAGCCAAAGGGCTTTCCTGACAAAAGAACAAAGTCATGAAGCAGAAGAATCAATGGAAACATTTTAACTAGAGCAGAGTTTGGGGAGACACAAACTCCCCTGTTATTTCTACTTGCTCTTCTTTCAGATTCAGTTTTCTTTTTTTTTCAAAGCAGTCCATCAAAACCAACAGCTCTTTGAAATAAATGACCTTGTCCCTCCCATCCAAAGTCTGAACCCTCATGGTTAATTCCCATAGCAACCAGAGGGATTAGTGTCTGCAAACAAGATTGTCTAGTGCTATTAAGGGGCACAAAGTCTCCTGCTTATTGTTACGTTCAAACAGCGCCACAGGATGTGAGAAGTTACCTGTCAACTGTTTACTTTTCACTCAGAGTCCCCATGCATGTTTGCTTTCTGGCTGAGGCAGTGTCACGTGAAAGGAACTAGAGAGAGCCCAGAAATCTGACATGGATCATGTGAAGTAAGTGTGCATAATAGTCACCATCTTTCCATATGATGCAGTCTAAGGCCAGCCTCATCACATTAAAGGCCTATGGAGCAGGTAGTTTCATAGTCGTCCAGTTGGAATCTACTCACAGCAGCTTTTTGGAGTTTGTAAATTACATGGCAAGCGACGGCCCACCATTCTCCGGGGAAGCTGCTGGTGGATTCAAGGCACCAGAGAGGCATGGCCTTTGGGTTGGCAGTGCCACTCCTTAGGCACCACGCTGCCAGAGGTCTTGTGTTGTGTCGATTTGTTCCACAGGGAAAATTTGATGGGGCTCTCTGTCTGCCCTCTTCTAAGTGCTAAAGAATAACAAAGTCACCTTAAAGATTAAGGTGCACTTGGGCCAAGCCACGGTGGTGTTTTTTTTTTCCAATTGCTTCCGATGCTTTTGAAATTGAAACAATGAATAAAGATGCCAAAAGAACTGATGCCTTTGAATTGTGGTATTGATGAAGAATACTGAATATCCTAGGAAATGCCAAATGAACAAGCAAGTCTGTCCTGCAGAAGTGTAGCCAGGCACTCCTCAGAGGTAAGGCTGGTGAGACTCCGGCTCACATGCTTTTGGGCGTGTTGTCAGGAGGGTCGAGTCCTTAGAAAAAGACATCAGTGCTTGGAATGACGGAGGATCAGAGGAAGGAAATGGATTGACATAGTGACAGTAATAATAACAACGGGTTAGAGCACACTGGAGGTCAGGAGGGCAAGGCTCCGATCTGCTGTTTGAAGGGCTGTGAGGAACCAGTCAACTCAGTGGGGCCTAACAGCAAATGAACACGTCAAACTGGAAACTGTCTGAACATGGAAAAACGTTACATGATAGGGATGAAGTGGAAGGTGCTTGGTGCCCAGCGGTTAAGCACCTGATTACTAACAGAAAGGGAGGCGACTGCAACCTCCCAACCACTCCTCGGGAGAGAGCTGGAGCAGTCAGCGTCTGTAAAAATTGACAATTTTAGGGAGCTCTGCTGGCCTGGTGGCAAGAAGCTGCACTGCAATCCCAGAGGTTTGTGGTTCGAAGCCACCAATGCTCTGCTGGAGAAGGAGGGGCAATTTCCTCCGTACCAGTCAGATCCGATTTGACGGTACACACATAATAATAATAAAACTTAAAACAAACAAGCCCTGAAAATCTTGAGAACTTTATGTATCAGTTCTACTCTGTCCACGAAGCTTGCCATCATTCACAATCAATCCACAGCAATAGGATTTTGGAGTTAATAATCTTCTAAGCCTCTGAGAAACCCTGGTTGATGATTGCAATGAATCATTCTCTTTATCTTTTTCCCATTCCCCCAGTTTTAACTACACAACTATACAAAGCATGGCAGACCAGAGAGTAGAAGAAAAAGTGCAAGGGCTAAATAATCATAAAGCCTTCCCCCCCCCCCATTTCTAAACCATGGACTGACAAAAGAACTAACATGTTTGGCTTAGAGAGGGTGAAACCAAGCTGCTCCTTGGTGGCAAGGATTTTGAGGCACTGTCTCACGTACTTTGGGCATGCAGGAGGGACTAGTCTTTGGAGAAGGACATCATGCTTAGAAAGTTCGAGGGACAGCACAGAAGAGGAAGACTCCAGATGAGATGGACTGACACAATAACTAGGCTAATGAGGGTAGGTGTGTCAGAGACAGTGAGACTGGCTCAGGATAGAGCAAGGTTCAGAGCTACTGTGCATTGGGTCACTAAGAGTCGTGATCGACTCAACAGCACATAATGATAATTCTGTCATTTAAAAGCCAGTTGTGGGGAGCTCTGGTGGCCTAGTGGCAAGGAGCTGCAACTACAATCCCAGAGGCGCACGGTTCGAATCCACCAGATGCTCTGCCGGGGAAGGAGGGGCAATCTCCTCCTGTACCAGTCAGATCTGATTTGACTGTACACTCACACAAAAATAATAAAATAACAATAAAAAACTTTTTTTAAAAAAGCCAGTTGTGCAACGAGAAGGCTAGTGCCACAATCCCATAAAACTACAGTGCTATATGGAAATATTCTTCACATCTCAACATTGAAACTTGCAAAATATCATGCAAATAGATTGTGAGTAAATAACTATGAAAATAAGAGTCCAGCGGGGGTTATTCCCTTTAACCTGTAACTGGCAGGAATGCTTTTCTGCCAATACAGGCCATTCCTCGACTTCTCAGAGGAACGGGAAGCCCTGACATTGCACCCAGCAGGGGATACACACCGAGTAGTACACGTCTGTCACCTGGAGGAGGTTTTTGGTACTTCCATTCTCATGCATTTCAATAGCTTCTCGGCCCCACTCATGTGAGCGAGGGTTCTTGGGGTACTCAGCGTATGGGGACATCTGGAAGTCTCCACTTTTGAAGATGAGTTTGCTTATGTCGTTTTTATTCTTTCTATGGGGATAAAAAATGACAAGTAAGAGAGTTCTGTAAAGTAATGATATCTCTAAGAACATTCATTTTACAAGGAAAACTAGACTGAAAAACACTATTCTATCAGTGTGGTTGCCCAAGGGGGAGTGTTGTTATTTTTAAGTATTTGCCTAATACAAACAAAAATGTTATTAAATGTAAAAATAAGATAGAAGAAATCTTCCAACTGCCAAGGACCAGACTGTCATGGGTGGGCGGGCCCAAGATCACGGACCCAAGAGCAGACTTAAGACTCCCTTAGGAGAGAAAGACCACAGGTTCATGTGGGTGGACAGCAAAAGGAAAGTCAGAGCTTCCCAGAATGCTGCAGCCAGACGGTCCCTTACAGCCTTTCTTGTCCGATGGTTATCAACCTACTCTGCATCAGCATGTATACAGGGAGTATCCAGATGTCACCCAGAGTTACTTAATTAGGACCTATGGGGATGGGACAACTTTGGTTCAGAGATGTGACTGGCTCCCTGGGTCACACTTCACTCAACAGAGCTGCGACTAGAATTCAGGCCTCCCAGCTTCCCACCTTGTGTTCTTTCAATTACATGAGACTACTCACAAAACAAGGAGCTCTGGTGGTTCAGTGGCAAGGAGTTGTGCTGCAATCCCGAAGGCATGCGGTTTGAGGCCACCAGCTGCTCCATGAGAGAAGGATGAACAATCTCCTTCTGTGTGATTAACTGCCTCTGAAAATCCCACTGGAGGGTCAGGTATGGGTTGGTTCTGACTCTGAGGTATATTCATAAAACAAAGGAGCTCTCTGGTTGTCTAGTGAGAAGGAGCTACACTGCCATTCCAAAGGCAGGAGATTTGAATCTGCCAGGTGTTCCAAGTGAGAATGATGGATAATCTCCTCCTGTGTGACTTAACTGCCTCTGAAAACCGCTGGAGGGTGAGCTAGGAGTCAGTTCTGAATGGAAGGTAACACCACCAATACACACTTGTAAACATAAAAGCACTATCTATCTACATTTGGTTTACAAAACTTTCCACATATTCACGCTGTTGTTGATTGCTATCAGTCAAGCATGACTCGTAGTGACCCTAAGAACAAAAGACTTGAACCCTGTTCTATAATTGTTTCACTAAATTCATAGTTTCATCAATAATTTGTGTTATGCAGATGACACAACCCTGCTTGCTGAAACTGAAGACCTAAAGCACTTGCTGCAGAAGGTCAAGGACGGCAGCCTTCAATATAGATTGAGACTCAATATCAAGAAAATAAAAATTCTCATCACTGGGCCAATTGGCAGCATAATGATGGATGGTGAAGAGATTGAGACTGTTAACAGCTGTAGTTTGCTTGGCTCCAGTCAACACTCTCAGCACCAGCAGCCAGGAAATTAAAAGAGGTATTACGATGGGAAAGTCTGCTGTCAGACACCTCTCCAAAGTACTGAAGAGCAATGATGTCACTCTGGAGACTAAGGTGTGCCTGATACAGGCCATGGTTTTTGCAATCACTTGTTATGCATCAGAGAGCTGGACAATGACTAGGGAGGACAGAAGGAGAATTGATGCTGCTGAGCTATGGTGCTGGAGAAGAGTATTGAATATAACATGGATTGCTTAGAAAATGAATAGGTTCATCCTAGAGAGGGTAAACCAGGCTGCTCCTGAAGCTTCGTCTGACATACTTTGGACATGTTGCAAGGAGGGACCAATCCTTGGAGAGGGGAGTTATGCTTGGGAGGGTGGAGGAGAGGAAGGGCCTCTATGAGGTAGACTGATTCAGTGACTGGGGTAATTGGGGTAGGTGTGTCGGAGACACTGAGATTGGCACAGGATAGAGCAGGATTTAGGGTTGTTTTACATAGGGTCGCTATGAGTCACAGGCAACTGGATGGCACATAACAACAACAACAAGTTCATAGTTTACAGAGGCATGTTGCCTTAGATCTGAAGTTTTCATAGGCATTTGTCCTAGGGTCAGACAACCTGAAGTATCTTCCTTCAGTCTCACTTGCCTATAAATACAATTTGAAAGTAAAGCACACTAAATGACTCAGGGTCATAAAACCAAATGTCTACCATGTTCCCTAGGTGTTGGCCCTTTTTACAATTTCAGGACAAACTTATCACTGTGTTGTTCCCCAGAGGGTGGGGTATCCTGTGTCAAACAAAGACTTATTCATTCAAAACTGCCTTCCCTGTCCAGTAATCAAAGATCATTCAGTTCTTCTCAAAATGGCTACAGGATATGCAGCAAACACAGGTTGAAAACGAGCACTCAATTTCTGTCCTTCCAGGCTCAGGAGCCGTGGCAGCATGGCCTATAGCATGTCCACAGCTAAGCAAAAGGGCAGTCATTGCAGGCTGTTTGAATCCACAGTAGCTCGTCTCAGAAACCCAATGAAGGGTAGCTTGGAGCTGGAATTGATTCAATAGCAGTGAGTGAGGTCACTGAACCCTGGTGGCAGAGTGGTCAAATACTCAGCTGACAGCCAGTTCAGTGGGAGAAAGATGAAGCAGTCAGCTTCTGTGAAGACTTATCATTGCATAAGGCATTACTATTATGTTAAGTAAATTAGCATCTACCCAAGTTTATTTTCTAGTAACTAAATTGTTCTCCTGAATGTAAAAATCCTGATGCTTTGAACTAGCAATAGTGGAATGTTAAATGGATTAACATCTAATCCAGTTTATTGTAAACTGTTTGCTTTGAGTGTAATAATCCCTTAGCAGTAGTAATGTTATGTGCCGTCGAGTTGCTTGTGACTCATAGCGACCCTATGTACAACAGCCCTAAACTCCGCTCTGTCCTATGCCAATCGTACCATCTCAGATACACCCATCCCAATTGCCCCAGTCACTGAATCAATCCACTTCATAGAGGGCCTTCCCCTCCTGCACTGTCCCTCCACAATACCAAGCATGATGTCCCTCTCCAAGGACCAGTCTCCCCTCACAACATGTCCAAAGTATGTCAGATGGAGCTTCAGAATCCTTGCCTCCAAGGAGTCGCCCAGTTTGACCCTTTCCAAGATGAATCTGTTTGTTTTCCTAGCAGTCCATGTTACCCTCAATACTCTTTTCCAGCACCACAGATCAAAGGCATCAAGTCTCCTTCTAGCCTCCTTGGTCATTGTCCAGCTTTCTGATGCATAACAAGTGATTACAAAGACCATGGCCTGTATCAGATGCACCTTAGTCTCTAGAGAGACACCATTGCTTTTCAGTACTTTGGAGAGGTCCCTAACAGCAGACTTTCCCATCGCAATACGTCTTTTAGTTTCCTGGCTGCTGGTGCCAAGAGTGTTGACTGTGTAGCCAAGCAAACTAAAGCTGTGAATAGTCTCAATCTCTTCACTATCTATCCTGGTGCTGCCAATTAGCCCAGTGGTGAGAATCTTTGTCTTCTTGATATTGAGCCTCAATCCATTTTGGAGGCTGCAGTCCTTGACCCTCTGCAGCAAGCGCTTCAGGTCCTCCTCACTTTCCGCAAGCAGGGTCGTGTCATCTGTATAACGCAGGGGTTGATAGATCTTCCACCAATCCTGATGCCACATTTCTCCTCATAGAGCCCAGCCTCCCGGATAATCTGTTCTGCATACAGGTTGAAAAGGTATGGAGACAGGACACATCCCTGGCGCATGCCCTTCCCAATTCTGAACCATGCAGTATTTCCTTGCTCTATTCTGACGACTGCCTCCCGGTCCAAGTATAGGTTTCGCATTAGCACGATCAAGTGTTCCGGGATTCCCATTCTTCTTAGAGTCAGCCACAGTTTGTTATGATTGATCCACACAGTCAAATGCCTTTGAATACTCAATGAAACACAGATATACATTCCTCTGGTATTCCCTGCTTTCAGCCAAGATCCATCTAACATTAGCTACAATATCCCTAGTATCACAACCCCTTCTAAACCCAGCCTGGACTTCTGGCAGGTCTCTGCTGATGTGCTGTTCCAGTCGTTTTTTGATAATCTTCAGTAGAATCTTGCTTGCATGTGAAATCAATGATATTGTTCTATAGTTTCCACACTCTGTTGGGTCACCCTTCTTTGGGATGGGAACAAATATAGATCTCTTCCAGTCAGTTGGCCAAGTGGTTGTTCTCCAGATTTCTTGGCACAACTTGGTGAGCACATCCAGGGCAGCATCTGTTAGCTGAAATATGTCAGTTGGTATACCATCTATTCCTGGAGCCTTATTTTTTGCTATTTCCTTCAAAGCAGCTTGAACTTCTTCCTTCATCACCATAGGCTCTTGCTATATGTTAAGTAAATTAACACCTAGCTTAAATATAAAAACCAACCTTAGATGGGGAAGCAGTTTTTGAGATGATTCTCACTGCTCTCCCAGATCTGCAATAAAGTGCTTTGGGTACTGCAATCCATCTGTCTTATTGGCAATTGACTATAGACAGAACCCGTTGCATTCAGTAACAGTTCCATTCAGCCAACTTATCTTTGGCACTTTGACGGCACTTTGGTAAATGATAGGCAAAGATGTGCAGTACTAAGACTTCTGTTCCTGAATGAGTAATTAGGGCAAAGGGTTGCCAATTCCTTGCCTGCATCTATGGATATCCTGGAGAGAGCTGCTGTGTCAGTGGCTGAAAAGGGACCTCAGCATTTTAACAGGTTCCCTCTAAATGTTAAGTCTAGATAATTGTTGCCAAATCCTAAATCGAAGTCCTAATTTCCCTTTATCTGAATACCCACAGGGAAGAGAGACCAATCTCCAAAGAGAACATTATCATCACTGCCTTCCAGGAAGCCTACAGCCAAGTTTACTGTTGACTTGCCACAACAGTTGATCTTACATTGATACAGTTATTATATTTTGGTAACAGCATTTGAGGCATAATTCACTCATGTTAAGTATATAATTCAGCTGAAGTGAACCAACATGCTGATTTGAATTGCAATAAAATTTTTAAAAAAGTATATAATTCAGTAGTTTTTAATATATTCCCAGAGTTAGTTAACTATTATGACATTTTTACTTCCTTCAAAAGAAAGCCGGCTCCTCTTAGCCACTATGTACCAATTTCCCCCACAATACAATCCTCTGCTCCAAAGACCCCAACAACCACAAATCTACTTCCTGACTCCCCAGATTCACCCATTTTAGATGTTACATATAAAAGAATCAGAAAATGCATGGTCTTTTTTTTTGACTGATGGTTACCTTTCTCTCAGGTTTATTTTGTTGTTATTGTTTTAACTTTTTTTGTTGTTTGGGTGAAAATTTACAAAGTAAATTAATTTCTTATTCCACATTTATATACATTGCATTTCATGACATTAGCTACAATCCTCACCATGTAGCACTACTTTTCCTGTGTTCCCTGGCTCTGTTTGTCCTCTTTATAGCCCCTTTCCGCCTTTGGAATGTCTTTGCCTTTGTGCAAATGTAGTTCTTTTGGTTCTTTTTGGACTGTTCTAAGGATTGCATTTCTCTGTGATAATATTGCTCACTTTATAGGCCTGCCTATTGTTAGCTGAAAGTTCCTGGCCAAAGAGTAGTTCAGGTCTATATCTGAAGAGTGTACAGCACCAGCGTATCCTCTCGTAACATGTATCGGCACTTCCCACCCACTCAAAATGCTCCTTACAGGCAGAAGTGGTGAGATGACATCTCACACACTCTGGACATGTCACCAGGAGGGAGCAGTTCTTGGAAAAAGATATCGTGCTAGGTAAAGTGGAGGACCAGTGAAAAAGAGGAAGTCCCTCAAGGAGAAGGACTGACACAGCACCAACTGTGAGCATGGGGGTGGGGGTGGGGGTACGGTGGTGGTGATGGTTCACTGTGCAGTGTCCTTTTGTTGGGATGTGGTGAGTTGGAACTGACTCAATGCCATCTAACAATAATAACAATAATTGATATATCATTCCTTTCATAGGCAAATAAGAACCCATGGTATGGCTAGATGAGATTTGGTTTATACCAAATTAAGGGCCCACTGTATGGTTACATGAAATTTGGTTTATCTGTATATTAATTAAGAAGCTCTAGTGGCCTAGTGGTAAGAAGCTGACTGCAATCCCAAAGGCACATACTTCAAATCCACCAGCTGGTCCCATGGGAAACGGAGGACAGTCTTCTCTGTGTAATTTACTGCCTCTGAAAACCCACTAGAGGGTCAGCTATGGCTTAGCAACAGTACATAACAACAACAAAAAATGTGTACAGGGCCCTTTAGTACAGGGTTCCTAGTCCTCCACATCCATATAATGCTCCTTATTTTCTTATTTTATTTTAGCAACAGCAACAGTGGGTGTGAAGCAGTATCTCCTGTGTCGGAATCTGCATTTCTCCAATGACTATTATGATGCCAGGCATCCTCTCCCATGCCTATTGGTCATTTGCATTTCTTCTTTAGAGAAAAGTCAAATTCTATGTTCAGGTAAATGAGTAGGGTTTTTTATTATTGAGTTGTAAAAGTTATTTATATATTTTAGATATGAGTCCCCTACCAGATAGAGGATCTGCAAATATTTTCTGACATTCTGTGGGTTGTCTTTTCAATTGCTTTACCATGTCTTTGGAACACATAGGTGTTTTTTTTAATTAATTTTTTTTTATTATTTTGTGTGTGTGTACTGTCAAATCTGAACTGACTGGTACAGGAGGAAATTGTCCCTCCTTCTCCGGCACAGCATCTGGTGGATTTGAACCTCATATCTCTGGACTGCAGTGCAGCTTCTTGAGAACACATAGGTTTTTAATACTTACAACATCCAACTTTTTTTTTCCTTTGTGTTTTGGACATTTAGAGCAAAAGTCCCATTGGCTCCCTATTTCTTTCCCCACTGGCACCAGGCCTTTTCTCTTTTTTCACTGATCCAGTCATACATCATAAGATTATAAACCACCACAGACTTTAAGAGTAAAAATTAAAAAATATTTTCATTGATATTTTAATGAAAGTTTACAGAAAACTTGGATTTCCACTCATTCATTGTTGCACATTTTCCTCCCTACCTGACACTCCCCTCCCCCAGTTTGCTTTTCTCTTTAAAAAGATTCTTTAGCCAAAACCCACTGTTGTCAAGTTGATTCCACTTGTAGGGACCCTGTATGATATTGGAACAGCCCCATACTAATTTTCAGAGCTAATCTTTAAGAAGCAGATTGCCACATTTTTCTTCTGTGCATCTGCTGATGAACTATTGCATGACCACCTTAATTATTATGAGGTAACTGAGGTAGTGTTTTGGATTTTTCCATCCATGTAAGTCAATTATCATAAAGAAATTTACAAAGTTAAAACATTGTAAACGTTATTCAGTGCATCGTGTAGCCTGAGACTATCAAGAATGGTTGTAATCAAACAACTATAAGATATCATTTCACCCCAGTCAAAATAGCAAAATTTAACAGAACAGCAAGCAACAAATGCTAGCGAGGTTGTGGAGAAACTGGAACCCTGATTCACTGTTGGTGGGAGTGTAAAATGGTGCAACCCCTGTGGAAAGCAGTATGGCGCTTT
>NW_006399782.1:4837232-4883178 GCF_000299155.1 Elephantulus edwardii | reverse complement strand
GGGAGGAGGGTAGAGAGAATAGTGCAACAATGAATGGGTGGAAGCCCAAAATCTCTGTAAATGTTTATGAAAATTAATAAAATATAATTATAGAAAAAAAAAGAATGGTTGTAATCAATGAATATTTACCTTTGGTACTATGTTAAGACTATTATGCTTAAGAACACATTGAAAAATAAGCCAAAGAACCACAGTATATCTTATATTTAACTTTTGTAAACTGTTTTGTGGGTAACTTTTCAGTTTTCACAACCAACTAATACATTTCAATATTTTGAATACATCAGTGTTAATTTTGATTTTCAGAGGGTAACCTAACAAACTACTATTATGTTTTGTTTTAAGGAATATAAATTTCAATAAAGCTACTAAAATGCAAAAAAAAAAATCTTTCATTGTTGCATAAGCATTGAAACAGAATTAGAACTTGAATTTTTTTTCCCACTCACCTGCAACAAGTAACAATCAGGGCAATGCCAAGGATAAGCAAAAGTCCACCTCCTGCAGCTGCAATCACCACCGTGATGAGCTGATAGGCTAAACGTCAGAAGAACAAAAAATTAAAGATGTAGACTGGCAGGAAGCAATGATGTAATACACAAGGGTGATTCCTCCAACACACACACACACACACACACACACACACACACACACACGCGCGCTACCCTGCCTCAGCTGGTGACTTCCCTTACTTAGCTTCCACTTTCTGGGCATATTGTTTTTTCTAGGTGCTACTGAGTCAATATCAACTCATAGTGACCCCTGTGATAGAACAGAACTGCCCCAGGGAGTTTTAAATGTTCAGATCTGTGGCTTACAGATTCGCTATGAGCCTCAACGATAACTAACAACAGCAATCTTTACTGAAGGAGCTGGGTAGTATAATGGTTAAGCATTTCACTGACCAAAAGGTTGGCAGTTCAAACCCACTAGCTTCTCTGTGGGAGGAAGATGTGGCAGTTGGCTTCCATAAAGATCACAGCCCTGGAAAACCTAGGAGGTTGTTCTCCTATCTGCAGGCTGCTGCGATGCATCCTAATGGACTAGACAGCAGTGAGTAAATGTTATAGGGCAGACGGTCAAGTGTTCCTTCTGCAGAGCCACTGGCTGGTTCAAATCTTGTCACTGTGCCAACAGGGCTCCCTATCTGGACGCATGGTCACTAGTAGATACTGATTTCTTGTGGAGATATCATTATAGTTGGTTCCCAGATTAAGGAGCGGGGACTACAATGCCATATTAAATCTTTCTCTCCACTAGGAGGAACAGAAGCAGAAGGAACAAAATGGGAAATGGAAGGGAGAAAGCTTTGGAGTCCTCTGGGAAATTGCCATGGTGAAGGACTGGAGACAGTGTATGTAACAGCCTTGAGAAAGGCAATTTAAAAAAAAAAGAAAATACTGAGAGCAGCAATTCTAAAGAAAAGATGATGGCAGACAGTGGGATGTAAAAGGCTTTCCTTTACAATTGCAATCCCATCTCCTTGCTTCCTTTTCAGGACGTGATAAGGTGAGGTGAATCAAAACTGAACGAGCTGTTTGCTTTCAGATGAATGGCCAGCTGATATCTGGAGAACCAACTGTCCTTCCTCACAAGCAGCTTAGTTCAGTTTGTGTTCTAAGTGACTCCTGCCAGCACCAAGTATGCCCACTGATGTGAATCTCTTTTTATTGTAATCTGAATGAACGTTTACAAAGTGTACTGGATTCTTCTGTAACTCATTCATTCACATTTTGTTGCATAACATTAATTTCAATACCCCCAATGTCTGCTCATCCGTTCATCCACATGGTCTTTTCCTTCACCCATCTCACTAAGCATTCATTATCTTTTTTTGAGGGAAGGAAGTCAAAGGTTTTAATCTAAGTTAGTAGCAGAATACAGGCAGAACAGCATCCAAAATGTACTCATAGGCGTCTTAGCCCCAAACCTTGCAGCTTGAGACCCTTGGTACAAAGATCTCAGTGCTTCCAATACTGCCTCTCCCTCCCAGTACTCCAACAAACACGGGCAAAAGGCTCTTCACTCTGGTCCAATGGGCTAGCAGCCCCCAGATCCACTGCATTTCGTGTCAGGTCTCTGGTTCTCTGCTACTACTCCTGAAAGCCATGGTCATACTGAGGCAAGAATCCCTGGTCTTTAAGGACACGGTGCATTCTCCTCCTTCTTTACTGGCAGTGAATGTCTTCCTTCATTATCGATTAATTTCCTATTCCCCTCATTCCCTCTCCCCTCCTTGTTAATGATACAGTACAGAAATGAATTTGTGGTAAACCTGTCTTTAGCTTTTCTAACAGTGATCTTCCACAATATTTGTCCTTTGGTGACTAACTTATGTCACTCAGCCTCTATACCCGCTCTGGTTGCCTAGTGTTAAGAAGTCATATTGACAACCCAAAGCTTTGACTCTACCAGCTGCTCTGTGAAAGATGTGCCGTCTCTTAGGGAGCTCTGGTGGCTTAGTGGCAAGACGCTGCACTGCAATCCCAGAGGTACGCGGTTCAAATCCACCAGATGCTCTGCTGGAGAAGGAGGGGGCAATCTCCTCCTGTACCAGTCAGATCTGATTTGACGGTACACGTAAAAAATAATACAATAAAAAATTTTTTTTAAAAAAAGATGTGCCATCTCCTCCTGTGCAATTTACAGCCTCTGAAAACCCACTCAAGGGTCGGCTATAAGTTGGTTCTGACTTGATGGCACAGAACAATGACTCTAAGATTCACCTATATTATGCAGTGATTCACAAATCATTCCTTGTTTATCAACGTGGCTTAGTCCTCCACTTCCACTGTGTGAATGGACTATGGCTCCATCCGCTCCTTGATGGGCACTTGGATTCTTTCCAGCTCTTTGCTGTTGTGAATAAACATGAATGTGCTTATTCATGTGAATCTTTCTAAAACCCAACTGTAACAACAGGGTGAATACAGTGAAATATAATTTATACACCTGCCTCCAGAATGGGTTGGAGTGGGAGGACAGGGCACAAATACTGTGAAGTAGAATACTGGTGTCTCACTGGAAGAACGCCATAAATGAAGAGGAAGGGCACCGCAGGGAAATGAGGAAGGCGCCTTCCCAGTTAAGGATGGTTGTCAACTTGGCTTCCTGTTTGGGCAGCAAGACCATAGTTTCTGTGGTTTGGCAGTTAGGATGTTATCATTCCCTTGATAACAGCTGATATAATAAGTCCCTTAGAGGGGTAATCATCTTCATTTGAAGATCTGCTAAGATCCATTAAAGGTGTGTCCTACGTCAAATAAATAGTAATGTCTAGCAAAGCTCTCTTGTTTCGGCTTGATCTGGATCTTACCCCTGCATGTCACCTCCAGTTATTGGACTGGAATGAGTGATCTGTCCTGCCAACTGACCTTGGAGTCACTATATGAGTCAGAAGACTACCTCTTTTCCTCAGGGGAAGTCTCTTTAATGAGGCTCATGGCCGCAGGACTTGATAGAGTACACGTGTATGATCCATTTTCTTGAGATAAACCTCTTTTCCTTTCTCTTTATAAACCTTTTGCTTTTTGGGAAAAACTAGACTAAGGGAAGGTCCATAAGTGGGGAAGAAGAGGACTATAAATAAGGCAGAATAGAGTCATAAATGGAGAAGATTCAATAAAAACTCAATCCATTGCCATCTAATAGGTGTTGACTCATAGCTGACCCTCCATGGTGTTTCTGAGACTGTAAATCACAAAGGAGGAAATTGTCCATCTTTCTTCCCTGGAGACACTGCTGGACTGGAGCTGCCAGAAGACTCAGCCAACTTCCTATGGACTATGTCATCAGAGCTTCCTAAAGCAGGAGGAAGAAGACAATACACAGGGAGGAAGAGGACCATAAATGAGAAGGTGGTTGTTTTATACCACCAAGTAAGAACCGACTGACTCTCCAGTGGGTTTTCAGAGGCAGCGCGTGGCACAGGGGGAGCAGCTGGTAGATTTGAACCTCATGTCTTCAGGATTGCAGCTCAGCTTCTTACCATCAGGCTACCAGAGAGGAGGGGAGGCTCTAAAATTCTCTGGCTGTGCAGGGAGACTGGGAGGAAAGAGGGCGCCTCTGAAAGGACGTTGAGCCACTAAATGAAAGGCTGACCCACACAGAGGGTGTGGTGCGAATATTAAAGATGGATGGATAAATGTACCCAAGGCCAGGTACAGGGAATCTGGAAAAATTACGTGAGTCTATAATTACAAAGTAACAACCATAAACCAGCTTAGAGGATGGCAATTTTAAAAAAGCTTTTCAAAAGGTCACAAGTATGGAATGTTTAAATAAATGATGGTAAATCCATAGAATAGTATTCCACAGAACCATAAAAAGTGACAATCTAAAGTCTTATGCATGAAAACACCCCATAGTTGATTAGTTTGGAAAACAGGTGACAAAAGTAGTTCATTCTGTGAGTTTGGTCATATAATTTCTAACTAAAACACAACCATGTCCATATTTCTAAAGTGATATATACCAACGTCAACAGAAACGTGCCAGCATCAACTGGCAGCTCCAAGCCACCCGAGACGTCACAGGATGCTGACTTGGCAGGCTGCTTCCAGGAAGGCTCCAGTGACGGGAGCCTTGTGAGGCAGTTCTCTTGTGTCTCCTATGGTCACTATGACTTGGAATCGACTCAATGGCAGTGAGTTTTGGTTTCTGTTAACACTGCCTAATCATTAACGCTGAAATGGTTTAGACTGAAGTGGAAACCCTTACAGTCTGGTGCCCATATACTTCACCAACCCAGTCCTTCACTTCCCCCACTGTCCTTCCTTCTACACTCTGGCTGGGGGAGCTCTGGGGACACAGTCCATAAGGAAATAGGTTGCTGACTCCCAGGCAGTGTCTCTCTGGTGGTTTCAATCCACAAGGGGCTCCTTGGGAAAAAGATGAGCAAACTCTTCCCCGTGTGACTTATAGCCTTGGGGGAGGGGGGAATCCTAGGGGAGCATCTGCTATGAGTCAGTCCCAACTCGATGGCAATGAGCTTTTGAGATACTCCAGCCACGTCCTTCCACGTACTGTCCCCAGAACACCACCTGCCCATACCTGCTTCAACAGTGTTATTTAACTGAACTCCCTCTATCTGAGCTTTTTACCCCCTGTATGCCTACTCATATTTCATATCTGATTTATTAAATTAACACTCAGGGAAGCATTAGAAGGGTCAGGACTATTTAGCAATGTGTTTATCTCCCCAGTCAGATCTGAAGCCTCTAAAGAGGCTTAAAAGTCAAGTCTTTGGGTTTTGTTTTCCTTATGCCAACCAGCACCTAGGGCTCTAGAAGTTTCTATACTCACGGTTTCCACAGTTGAGACCACCAAGGCCGAAGGGGCAGCTGCAAGCCAACAACACAAAAGGGAACAAGAATGAGTTTCAAATCTCAAAAGAAATGATGCCATTAACCCAAGACGTGTCTAAATAACATCTGCAACAAACTCATCAGAGTAGACAAACAGGGAGCCTACCTCATACAGGTTTTGTTTTCAAGCCTGTACCCATCTTCACAAGCTGAAAGAGAAGAGAAAAATCCATGATTGGTCAGCCTACCTCCTTCTGCCCAAACTTCCGGTTAATAAAAAGACATTACTCTTAAATCTACAAGAATACGCTAGACTCAGAAGGCAAAAATATTACTGCCAGCTCCATTCTTTATCAAGAAATCTTCCTTAACTTCTTTGCCATTCTCAGTTTCCCATCTGGCCTAGCAGTAAGATCATAAGGGGATTTACTGACATAAATTATGCAAACAACTTAGTGCAGTGCCTGACACACAGTAACCATGAACTAAATGTCTGAAGTTGTAATTATTGTTATGTGCCATCCAGTTGGAACTGACTCACGGCTGGCCCTCCAGCAAGTTTTCAGAGAGTATAGATCGCATGAGAGAAAATTAGCCTTCTTTCTTCCACAGAGCAGCTGGTAGATTTGAACCGCATGCCTTTGGGTTGGCAGAGTAACTCCTTATCCACTAAGCCACCAGAGCTCCCTTGAAGTTGTAAATGCTGTTGTATACCATTGAGTCAGAAGTGACTCACAGCTGACCTCCAGTGGGTTTTCAGAAGCGATAAAGTCCACAGGAGGACACTGCCCAGCTTTCTCCAATGTGGATTTGAATTGTGTACCTTTGGAATTGCAGCACAACTTCTTACCACTAGGCTATCAGAAAACTTTTGAAGTCATAATTAGCAACCAGTTGAAATAACCTTTCTTTGTGAGTAGAAGTCGAGTGCCCTGGGGTAAGGAGTACTAGGCGCGGACCGCCAGTCCCCTCCCACTGCACTGCTCTCCTCCTGGTAGGTCAGGGGTGTAGGTGCAGGAGGAGCCCTTTGGGTACCTGGTCTCCATCAGCTCAGGCACTGCCCATTTCTCTGGTGACTCAAGCCCGCCCAGCTCAGCTCTGTGGTAGGCTATTCTATTCAGCACACTGTTCTACCGGGAACACTTCCTCTTGGGACCGCTTCTGCATAATGTCTTATCTGCCCAGAGCGTGTTCTCCCCTCCTTGGCTATCATCCAGCCAGGCACCAGGTCCATCTGCGGTCTGGTCTGGGAGTGGGCATTTTCCTTTAGTTCCAGATGTGGCCTGACACCCTGGTGTGAGGATATTTATTTATTTCAAATGTGTTCAGGTTCATTTAGTCATTCAGAAATGGTAGAGTGCTACAGCTTGCCTGGCCCTGCTCTGTGAGCTCTCTGAGGGGGAACGCCAGCTCCATACCACGGAGCTCTGATACCCACAGAAATGGATGTGCAAAAGCCAGCAGATCTACCCAAAGTGTGCTTCCATGACTGATATGGCCACAAACAAATTCATACTTTCTGTCCTTAAAAAAAAAACAAACAAACTAAAAACCCTGGTCTCCTTGTAGGCTAGCTGTCCCAGGAAACTAAACCAAAACCCTTAGTCAATCTGTTCCTATCATCTGCGCTGCCTTGTCCTTCGTTCATTCACTGGACTAATATCTGTTGGATCCTTCAAGGAGCTAAGCCCTATTCTTGATGCAGCTGAGGCTCTGCAGTACTTCCAGCTAATGAGAGAAAGAGACACACAAAGAGCCCGCTAGGATCTATCATGATGCCTGCAGGATGGAAGGAAGCAACGAGAAGCCTATGGGAAACGTGAATTTTATATGAAGCTTTGACAGCATGGTGAAGACATCATAAAGACATTCGCCGAGACATTAGGGAGCACGTGTCTGTATAAAACGTTATAAAGCCTTCCACTAAATAGCAGTGAATTGTGGTGTTTGAAAACAAGCATACACAGTCCCCTTGACTTGTTGAAAGGGAGAGTGGTTTTTATGTGCCCTGGTGTTTCATGCATCATTGACCAGAAGGTGTCACTGCTAACCCGGCAGAGCCCAGCTGACGGACTGACTCACTATCAGAGACCTAATCACTGGGGGCGGGAGCTGTGGGGGCTGAGTCCAGGGGGATTTGTGCTGCTTGCCCAGAGGCTGTGCCTCTCTGGTGGTCTGAATCCACTAGTGCCTCCTCAGGAGAAAGATGGGCAATCTTCGCCCGGGTGATTTCCAGCCCCGTATACCCAATGGAAGGTCACCTAAGAACTGATTCCAACAAATAGCTGGAGTCACTGCAGACTGGAAATCTAACTAATAAGGTTATGCTAAAAGCAGCTCCCTGAGACCCCAGGAACAAGCCCCGAGGCTGGCCAAGGTTTCCTTATGTTGCATTTGGGTCATTACTTGATAAGCAGGAGGTTGTGAGTGCCTGTGTCATTTGCCCTTGGTACATTTTGCCAGTTCTGCTCCCACTAACGCTAGCCTGTAGGTGAGATCACAACAAAGCAGAATTAGGAATGGAAAGGAGCACAGGCAACAAGCAGTGGTGGCTCAGTGGTTCTGCTTCTCTAAGGAAGATTTTAACCTAAAGATGGCCAACATACCTCTAACACGGCCACTACCTATTGATTCCTGTGATGACTACCTATCTTTCGTGGAGCCTTGCAGGTTGCTGTGAGGCTGAGCAGATTTCAACAGAGCTTCTGGAGTATGAAAGACTAGGAAGAAAGGCCTGGCAGTCTATTTCTGAAGAACCACCAATAAAAGCCCCTCGGGAGCACAAAAGTCAATTCATAACTAAAGACGAGGATGGCACAGGGCGGGGTATCATACCAGTTCACTGTGCACAGGCAGCCAGGAGTCAAAGGCTGATTCAAAGGCAGAAAATGACAGAAAATAACAGTAGCTCAGGGCAGCCAGAACACAGATGGCAGGGTTGTTCTGAAAACCACCCAAAACTGCAGAGGAAATGCTTAAAGAGAGCATAGCTCCTGCACCTCCCCATTCTGGCGGTCAGTCCCTTCCTTCCGGCCAGCTCCACAGCGCCCCACACCCACGGATCTCAGCAGAGGTCACCTTCCACATGAAATAAAACTCAAATCCCCAGTTTCTAAGAATGGCAAGAAACATTTTGCATTAAACCAGATAAAAGGGGATTAGGAAGCATTATTGCCTTGTGATAAAGCCAGGAGCTCCTCCCCCCAGCCCTGCACATGCACAGTGTGTCCATCCAGAGCAAGGTCACAGCAGGCCCTCGGCAGCCTGGCACGCTGCGGAGAATCCCAGGGAGTCAGTCACATGCCAGGACTGGCGCCCAACACCAGTATGCCCTCCTCTTGACAGCCCGTCCAGGTCCTGCATGGAGGGCGGAGGCTATGCAGCCTTTGAAAGAACTCTGTATGTGAGCTCAACGCTGCCAGAGGGTCGGAAGCTCAGAATGAGGCTGCTGCCCTCAGAGGTATTTTTATCCTCCCCTGACGGAAGGAGCCCTCTGAAGGGAAGTCCTGACAGAAATAAGTGGCATGTCACCTTTCCCTGGTATGTAATTTCACTCACATCCAAGTGCATCTGTCACCAGCAAGGTGTTGATGGAGCAGTCTGACGTGACACAATGCTTAAGACTGTAATGTGGGCTTTATTGTGTCAGCTTTTCAGGTGGTCATAGGCCTTTTATAAATCAGGGTTCTCAGTGCTCCGGATTAGAATGAACTTTATTTTGAGTCAGTCTTCCTGGGTGGTGCAAGTGGTTAGCTGCTAATCAAAAGGTTGGAGGTTTGAATCCACCCAGAGGTGCTAGGAAGAAGCAAGTGGTGGAAATAAATTTCTGAAAATACACTGTCCATTGAGAAAGCTGTGTTCTACTGTGACACACAGGGAGTCAAGTCTTAAAATGGATTCCTCACAACTGGTTTGATTTTATTCTTGCACTGTACTCACAGGTCAGTCTTTACATCAAACAGAATATATTTAAGCCTCTGGTGGCCTAGTGGTGAGGAGCTGTGCTGCAATCCCAAAGGCATGTGGTTCAAATCTACCAGCTCTTCCATGGGAGAAACACAGGCAATCTCCTTCCATGTAATTAAACTGCCTTTGTGAACCCCACTGGAGGGCCAGTCATGAGTCAGTTCTAACTCGACAGTACACAACACACAGTGACATAAAAAAATTTAGCCAGATTTGATTTCAGCTCTTAAACACTTAATATCTCTGTTACTTAAACAGCAACCTGGGTAAAATACAAAAGCTGAAAGCTCATCTTGCTTTACTTAAACTCAGAGTATTATTATACCCATTTCACAGAAGAAGAAATGGAGGCACAGAAGTTAAGCAACTTATGCAAGATGATACACAACCAACAAGACAGCACTGGGCTCTGGCTTAGGTCTTAGGTCTTTAAACTTTGGTCGAGTCCTCTCTCTAAGGAGCCACAGCTGCTTCTAAAAGATATGAGGCTGGCTTCTTACTTTACCCTCATTTTAAAGATGAGCAGACAAGGGAATAAAGATTTCGTACTAAAACAATAATTTCTTTAATTTCCTCTTAGGTGAAAACTTTTTGTTTTTTTAAAAAAGGCAAGGTACAGCAAGGATGTCATTCCATTTTTTTCTTCTTCTTTGATATGTCAGACCAGCAAGAACTAGTCAGAGAGATAAAGTTATGATTCCAAGGAGATAATGTATCCAGTCCTGCTGGGAACAAAAGAACAAGAACTCGTTTCCCCTACTTTAGAACAGTGGCACCCGTAGCAGAGACACAGAGAGAGGAAGAATGAGAGGAAAAGTACTTTGAGTCTGGAGAAAAGCCTCCGCCCCCGTCCTGGGCACAGACCCGCAGCGAACCAATGAGCCAGTACCTCGGCAAGAGTGGTCCAGCTTGTTGAAGTGGAAGTAGCCAGACTTGCACTGGCACAGAGCAACACCGTCCAGGTCAGTGCAGATGGAGGTCTCTCTGTCACATTCGGGACTCTTCCGCTTGCACAAGCTTCCCGCTGGAACAGAAAAACAAGAGGGTGAAGCAAAACTGCCTCCGCTTCAAACCTTAAGATGCATGAACTTTCAAGTCAGAGAGACTCCTGAGTACAACTTTCAGAAAAATCTTTGTGATGCAAAAACTTTCCCAGATCCACTCTGCACTGGCCTCTGCCACGCCTTCCCTGTATCAGCACGGACTTCCTAAAAGCTGACAACATTTTTCTCCTTGAAACACCCTCACTGCAAATTACTGATATAGTCGCAAAGCAAGTAGGGAAGCAGCAAAAAGCCCTGTTGTCTCCTCCAGCTTCCACTGCTGACACACGGCTCTGAGGTGTGCGGTGCATGGTGTCCTCTGGGACAAGGCCAAGAAAGACCACCTGCTTCTCCAGGACTGCGAGGTGGTTCTGGGTGTCTGTCCATCTTTCCCTGGACTAAAAGTTCCGGGAAGCTTATTCTACTTGTAGTCTCCGGCACGTTGCAGAGATACTGGCCCACAGAGTGCTGAGAGCCGAAGTGCTGAATGGTGCTTTCAGACCAACAGTCTCGGGGCCATCCACAGGAGAGATGAGAGGTGGGCAGAGCAGCGGCTGCATCTTGCAGGCTTGGCTGGGCCATATTTCTTACCAGCCTGTCCACTGGCTCTGTCCTGCCATAGGCATGCCGGCCAACTTGTCTTCCTACATCACACAGATTCACTTTATTAGTCTCAGAGATTGTTGGGCATGTGGCACTCTGGGAGGCTGTATACAGAGGATACAATTAGGATGGACCTAGAGATCTGACAAAAAGGACATCGGTGTAAAGGCTACAAAGGCAGCATAAGAAAAACAGGAAACCAAGGGGACAGTGAACAGTAACGTGTTTATCCCACGTATAACCCAAGCGAGATGGACGTTTGACGTTGTTGGGAAGCAAGAGTGAGTTGAGAATGGGAAGAGAGGCTGAGCAGGACAGCATACACTGTGCTAGGAGGCAGGGCAGCGTGCACACGGAGCTAGGAGGGAGGGCAGCATGCACACCGTGCTAGGAGGGAGGGCAGCGTGTACACCGTGCTAGGAGGCAGGGCAGCATGCACACCGTGCTAGGAGGCAGGGCAGCGTGCACACGGAGCTAGGAGGGAGGGCAATGTACACACTATCATAGGAGGAAAGGCATCCGATCTCCCAGGTACAATCTACCCATCTTAAGAAAGACACCAAACCGGTGAGCTCTGGTGGCCCAGTGGCAAAAAACTGCACTGCAATCCAAGCAAGAGGTGAGCAGTTCAAATCCACCAGATGCTCTGCTGGAGAAGGAGGGACAATCTTTTCCCGTACCAGGTCAGATCTGATTTGACGATACACACACGCTAAAAAAAATTTTTTTTAAAAAAAGAAAGGTGCCAAACCTACTCAGAAAACAGTCACCAGCTTTGATGCTTAATTCTGTGTGGTTACACAGGGCGCTCTAGTGGCCTCAGGGTAAGCAGTTGTGTTGTTAACCCAAAGGTTCTTGGCTCAAATCCACCAGCTGCTCAGAGGGAGAAATATGGCCAATCTCCTCTTTTGTGAGTTACAGATTCTGAAAAGCCGCTGGAGGGTCAGCCATAAGTTGGTTCCAACTTGATGGAACATAACAACAGCCACAGTTCATTTGATTCAACACTATTTTAGATGTTCCTTTGAAAGTGTTTCGATGTGAGTAACGCTTATAGGGAGTTGACTTTGGAGAAAGTAGATTATCCATGGTGTGGGTGGGCCGTTTTCCAATCAGTTGAAGGTCTGAAGAGCAAAAATGAAAGTTTCCCAAAGAAGTGAGGGATTATGTCTCAAGACTCTCCATCATAGAAAGAAATACTGCTGCATTTTCAGACCAGTGGCCTGCCCTATGAACTTTGAATTTGTTAGTTACACAACTATATGAATCAAATTTTTAAAATCAAACAATACACCCAATCAACCACTCTGTATATATTGAGACAGAGGATCTAGGGAGTTCTAGGGGTGTAGCTCACAGGGAGTTGTGCTATTAACTCCAAGACGGTGCTTCTCTGACAGTTTGTACCCATGAGGAGCTCTCTCCTCCTGTGCGATTTACAGCCTCTGAAAACTTGCTGAAGGGTCAGCTATAAATCAGTTCCAACTTGATAGAAATGAGTTGAGTTGTTGAGCATACAAAGGATCTATCTATCCATCCATCCATCCATTCATCCATCCTAACGGCTGTTTCTCGAGGGGACCCTGACTGATACCTAGATCTCCACACTTTGGAAAATCGTCCCCAGCAGGCAGGCTCAGGAGACGTGAACTGATGCCAGGCCTCGTGCTACACAAGGTTCCCATCCGACCCCTCCCCCTTCCCTCCCCGCCCTTCCCCCCCCCCAAGACCCCTTTGTCGGCCCTGAGAGCTTGGGTTGGGCTGGCAGCCTGTTCACAGGGAGGTGAGTTTAGGCCACAATTATAGTTCTCAGCACTGCGTTTCCTGTCTTTATCAGTGGAAATCGGTGTGCTAAATCAAAACCCCATTCGTATGTGTGACAATTTCCTTTGTTTCTTGTGAAAAGTTTGTATTTAAAGGGGGAAAACTGGAAAAGGAAAACCTCACTAGGCAAACACAGAGAAGCTGGCACCAGAGAGAGACTGGACCTCCACAACCCCCATCTGACCTCTCCAAAGGCTCTGCCCACTTCAGGCTTCAGTATAAATGGACATTAGAGCAAAAACCTCTAATCCCTTCTAGGCCAGTCACCACCTTATCCAACAGGCAGCTGAGCCACTGGCTTGGTTGGTGATTTTCTGGAAGGTGATGCATCATTTTCTCTCTGTGCTATTAATCCAGCAGGCTGGCAGATGCTCACCACCCTGCAGAATCCATCTTCCTTTGCATAGGAGAGGTCTCCCGTGAGGCCTCTCCCAGCAGGGAGAGCTGGCTTGCCTCCCCAGCAGAGGAGCTGCCCTGCTGAAAATTCTTAAGGAATATCCCCATCATAAATCCATCAAATGGAACCAAGTACAAGCTCGTTCTCATTTTAAGTCAGCTGATGTGATTTCTCTGCATCCACAATTCCCATACTCTTTCCTGAGTACAACATCCGCCAAAAGGTCAGACAGCAAGTACTTATATAAATCTAAGGCTGAGACACTCCACTGGGGATTTCCAGACTCCAGATCTCTGGTGATGATCAGGGCTGTGTGCTCTGAAAGGCAAGGAAGTAGATGTTTTGTGAATTGAAGGGGGAAGAAAATCTGCTTTTCCGCTGGCATTTCCAGAGTGGCCCAGTATAGCCCATGCATTACAACATGACAGCTTGTATTAGATTCATCTCTCCACCTTCTAAAGGTTAGCAAGAGACTAAATGGGCTTACTGGTAAAACCTGTGCAAGAACAAGGCTTCGCAACAAAATAGGAAAGGCACCTCATACAGCCAAGAAGGCAGGCAGGCTATCTTTGTACTCCAGGGCTCCAAAGGAGAGGTAAAATATAGGGAACTGAAATCTTGAGAAAGGAAGACAGACATTTCCCCACTAAATCATAGCCAAGCGGTCAGAGAATGGTGGTGGGTTAAAGAATGGTAGCACTTGTTCTGGGCAAGATCTTTCATAACCAAACATCTATAAATGCACTAAAATGAGAGACCCCCTGACAAAAATGTAACCTGGACACACAGAAAGGACTTTGAGGCCTTAGCAAGTGCAAACAGTTAACACAAATGACCACTAACTGAAAAGCTAGAAGTTTGAGCGCTTCATAAATATGTAGTAAACTAAAACTTGCTCAGCATTTCTTAAGCTGAAAGAAATAAAGAATACATTCAAGCCATGAGTTGCAATGCTTAAGAATGCTATGGGCAGAATACGGAATGATTCAGGAAACATTCAAAAGAAGGTGGAAGGAATATACAGAGTGATTTTACCAAAAAGAAATGGCTGAAACAGAAGAATTTTAAGAAACATATGATCAAGAGGCAATGGTGATAAAAGAGGAAGTGCAGGCTGCTCTGAAGGACTTGGCAAAACATAAAGCCCCAGGAATTGATGGAATACCAATTGATGTACTGCAGCATACAGATGGCTGCCCTTCATGTGCTCACCAAGTTGTGCCAAGAAATCTGGGAGACATCTACTTGGCTAGCTGACTGGAAGAGATCTATATTTATTCCCATTCCAAAAAAAGGTGACCTGACAGAGTGTGGAAATTATTGAACAGTATCCATCACTAAGTGTTGAGGACTCTATAAATATCTTTATCTATCTATATATCAATTTCTATCTATATCAAGCATTGAGGACCCTCCTTCATAGGGTCGCTATGAGTTGCCTCCAACTCGCTGGCACTTAACAACAATAACATCAAGATAGAGAGAGATCCCAGTGGACAGAAAGATGCTACCAAGCCAAAGGTGGGTGACTTTTAATCAGCGGCCCTCGGGCCTCTCTTTCATTGTTTTTGTTCAAATATTCCTCTAGGTCGTATAGCCCTGGTGTACAAGCTGCCGTACAGCAGTAACTTGTGGTTGCTGTGAGGCTGAACTCTGTGACACTGATGTGTCAAATGCGTTAATGGCTGGTTACCCAATGTGGACAGTATGGGCTGGAGCTCCTCGATTTAAACAAGCTTGGAGGCAGGAGTGGCATCCACTTCCCTAACAGCTTGCCTCCAGAAAACCTATGAACCTGGAGAGAGGATGAAAGACACCCAAGCGTTGAAGACACTCCTTCATAGGGTCACTATGAGTTGCCTGCGACTTGACAGCACTTAACAACAACATTTATCACTAATATCACACACTAGCAAAATCCTGCTGAAGATTATCCAGAAAAGACTTGAACAATACATTGACAGAGAACTACCAGAAATATAGGCTGGGTTTAGAAGAGGTCATGGCACTAGGGACATTATTGCCAATGTCAGATGGATCTTGGCAGAAAGCAGAGAGTACCAGAAGAATGTCTATCTGTGTTTCGTTGACTATGCAAAGGCGTTTGACTGTGTGGATCACAATAAATTGTGGCTAACATTGAGGATAATGGGAATCTCAGAAAACTTGATCATGCTTATAAGAAACCTATTCTTGGACCAAGGAGCAGTCCTCAGAACAGAGCAAGGAAACACTGCATGGTCCAAAATCAGGAAAGGAGTGTGTCAGGGATGCAACCTGTTCCCATACCTTTTCAATCTGTATGCAGAACAGATCATTCAGGAAGCAGGGCTTTATGAGGAGGAGTGTGGCATCAAGATTGGAGGAAGACTCATTAACAATCAATGATATGCAGATGACACAACCTTGCTTGCTGAAACTGAGGAGGACCTGAAGCACTTGCTGCAAAAAGTCAAGGAGTGTAAGTCTCCAATATGGATTGAAGCTCAACATCAAGAAGACAAAGATTCTCACCACTGGGCCAGCTGGCTGCACCATATTAGATAGAGACAAGATTGAGGTTATGAGCAATTACAGCTTGCTTGGATCCACAATCAACACTCTTAACACCATCAGTCAGGAAATCAAAAGACAAACTGCATTGGGAAAATCTGCTGTCATGGACCTCTCCAGAGTGCTGAAGAGCAACGATGTCAGTCTAGATACAAAGGTGCGCCTAATCCACGCCATGGTCTTCTCAATTACTTATTATGCTTCAGAGAGTTGGACAATGACTAAGGATGACAAAAGAATAGTTGGCTTCGAGTTGTGGTGCTGGAGAAGAGTCTTGAACTCATGGACTGCCAAGAAAACAAATCGGTCTGTCTTGGAGAGGGTGAAACCAAGTCTCTCCTTGGAGGATGGGATTTTTTTAATTATTAATTTTAATGAACATTTACAGAGACTTAGGATTTCCAGTCATCCATTGTTGCACTTTTCTCCCTGCCCACCCTCTCCCTCCAATTCACTCTTCTCCTTGAAAAGTAAAACTCTTTGTTATGGAATCCCTCCCCCCAATTCCACTCCACTGTGCAGCCTTCATTCTGGACTCCTGTAATGACAGTAATACCCAATCATATATCCCTTTTAAACAGTTCTCTCCATCATCTGTTTCAATGCAGTATACATCATTCCTTCCCTCCTTTTCTGTGTTCCCTGAACCCTGATATCAGTCATGTTTTACAACAGTGGCCCTATGCCCTATTTGTTCTTTTGTGACTGAGATATTTCACTCAGCATAATGTCCTCCAGGGTCACCCATTTTGCATAATATTTCATGAGTTCCTTGTTTTTCAGTGCTGCATAGTATTCCATTATGCGAATATACAACAGCTTCTCTATCCATTCACTTGGGTTGTTTCCAGCTCTTTGCTATTGTGAACAAAGCCGCAATAAACATGGGTGTGCATATATATCTGCTTGGGTGGCAGTTATGGTTTCTTGAGGGTAAATACCCAGTAGTGGAATTGCTGGGTCAAATGGTATTTCTATTTGCAACTTTTTTGAGAAAGCACCATACTGTCTTCTACAGTGGTTCCACCATTTCACACTACCACCACCAGTGAATAAGGGTTCTGATTTCTCCAAAACCTCGCCAGCATTTGATGTTTGCCGCTCTGTTGAATTTTGCTATTCTGACTGGGGTGAGATGATATCTCATAGCTGTTTGATTTGCTTCTTAGAGCTAGGGATTTGTTTGTTAGCCATCTGAAGGTCTTCTTTGATGAAGTGTCTGTTCATATCATGTGCCCATTTTTCAACTGGGTAGTTTAACTTTATCTTGCTGAGGTGCTCAAGTATTTTATGAATTCTAGATATAAGTCCCGTATCAGACATGTCATTACCAAATATTTTTTCCCAATCTGTGGCTTCCCTTTGTACCCTGTTGGAGAAGTTTTTGGATGTGGGAGGATAGGATTTTGAAGTTCCACCTCACTTACTTTGGGCACGTGGCCAGGAGAGATCAGTCCTTGGAGAAGGACATCATGTTTGGGAGGGCAGATGGACAGTGTGTGAGAGGGAGACCCCGGGTGAGACAGACTGATACAATAACTGGGGTGATGGGAGTTGGTGTGTCAGAATTAGTGAGTCTGGCTCAGGACAGGGAAGGGTTCAGAGCTGCTGTACATAAGGTTGCTATACATCATAGGTGACTCAATGGCACATAGTAACAGTAACATACTATGACAGGTTGGAAGCAGAAGTGGCATCCACTTCCTAAATAACATGCCTCCAAAAACTCAATGAATTTTAATAATTGTCAATAGTTTTAGAGAGGCTTCAGGCTTTTTCTATATAGGGTCGCTATAAGTTATGCTCGACTCGAAGGCAATCAACAACAACAACAAACAGAAAGGCACCCTACCATCTCTTCAACTCTATTTGTGTGTCCCTCCATCATGTTGACAGCATCAGAAACCTTAGACCTCATATTTTGGATCATGGTTTCTTGTTTTTGCAATGTCTCTAATGCCTCGTTTGCTTTATCTGCATTGTTTTGGATTGTTTTTCTAAACTCCTCCTGATTTTTGCTAGCATTGTCCTGTAATTCATCAAGTTTCTTTTTCATCCATTGAAAATATTCAATCATTTTTCTTTTAAATTCTGTGTCAGCAAGTTCCATCAGGCTTTCTGGCTTCAGGAAATCCATTGCTACCGTGTCTTCTTTGGGGGGTGATATCTTGCTTTGGGCTAGTGGGACAAGTGAAACACTCTGCTTTCTACAGGCCATTGATGTGGCAGAGTTCTTCGTGTCTGAGGTGGTAGCTGGTTTTTGATTTGACGTCACTGCTCCAGGAGAAAGTCGGGCAGGAACAAGAGCAGATGCATGTAGGGTGCATGCACACTCTAATGCTCGTGTGAGTGGGGAGGGAAGAAGCACACACTGATACCCGTGGGGAAGAGTACGGGGGAACCTAAATAATGAAGAAGTCTGTTGTTCCCTTTCTGAAATGGCTTCCCCCGTCTTTGGAGATGTTCAAGATCTCCCTGTTGTTTGAGTTAGTGGGCCCCACGTGGTCAGGCCAGAAACCAATTTGTTTCCCCACGTAACTTAATCCTCAATGGTAAACGAGTATTTCAGGGGAGGTAGAAAGGCACCTTACCTATCTTTCTGGAGAGGAAAAAGCAGTGCCCTTGAATCTCTGACGAGAGAATTAAGAAGTCAAAACAATGCACGCTTACCTCCATGTTGAAAACCCACTCTTACGGAACATTAGCCTTTTCTCTAATTCCTCAAATATACTAACTGTACCAACTTCCGCTCCAGAAAGTTCACCTCTGTTTTATCAATAACTGACCCTTACCATGGGCCAAGCTCTCAGCAGAGATGCAGGTGTGACAGTACACGGCTTCTGAGTTCTGTGACTCACAGTCCCCTTCAGGAAGGCTCTCTGAACCAGTAGTGACAAAAACCTGACCCACAGGGGATGCCCTAGATCTACTAGACAGACATGGCACCAACTAATACCTACATGGTAGGTCCAGCATCTGGATACCAGATGGAGAGGGTTAGACTAGATTCCCCAACCCCTGCAGGCCCTCATTTTGTAGTAAAATGAGCAGCCCACGCCTGCTTTGATCACTAACAATACAGAAACAGACACAGCCCCCTTTTGCAAGGGAACATTTGGGATTCCAGGGCAGCCTTTTCCCACTATGGAGATGAAGGCCTCCTCTAGGACCACCATCTTCTCTGTGAACATGCCGTCTCTAACCTCTTTCTTTACTTGCTTCACACTTGACTCGCTGTAGAAGCTTCTGACCAAATAAGACAAAGCAACATCAGGACAAGGAAAATCATCATTAATGGCACCACAGTGACCATTCTGGCTTATATTCTTCTGGTCTTTTGCACATTTATAATTTGCAAAGAATGAGTTTTCTTGGGCCTGAGTTCTGGATGACTTGTGATTCCCTCCAAAGTCTATGTCTAGCTGGATGGGGGAAGGTCCTCCCAGAGAGAAACTCTCTTACCTCTGAAAACCCGCCTTTGAGATCCCAGGAGCTGGCAGATCTCAGCAGAGGACCCGCAGGAGTTGACACATTTCTGTATGCTGTCAGCCAGGTCAAATAGCGTCACATTGGAGGCCAGGGAAAAGGTGGTTTGCAGTGAGATCACCAGCATGCTGGACTCCCTGAAGGTGAAGGTTATAGGATTCCAGTTATTGAAATGATAAGACAATCCTGTTACTTCCATTCTCCAATGAGGAACAGAATAGCATAATAGCAGAGTGACCTGGGCATGGAGTCACCCAGCAGCCTGGTCAGAACAGGACCCAATGAGTTAGTTACTCTCTATGCCCCATGTTAGAATATTCTCCCCTTTTCGTGGACAAATTCACAAACAAAAGTAATTCTATTACTTACGCAGAAACACAAGCTGTAGATCGAGCATAACCAGGTAATGTTGAAAAACACCCATTTAACTGAAAGGAAGAACAAGTTTGTCATTAACTGTGAATTGGACAAAAGCTTCAGTGCTAGAATCACTTTTCTATTTTCATGACAAAGCTGGCACTTTCTAGCCATCAATTTACCAGGAGGCAGCTCCACACAGAAGGGCTGTCCCTTTCCCCCCCTCCTCTTATAGACATTTTTGCTTCTTCTGTTGTTCCCGCAGTACAGAAAGAGAAAAGCAGAAAGTAAATCAGTGGGGAGAATCTTGGCAGGAAATGATATTCAGAACAGCACCCTTGGATGCAAAATATCTTCAAAGAAGCAGATTCTCTCCTAAGACCCAGGGTTTCAAAAAGCTTAGAGGCAACTGTTTATTTGGACTTTGCATAGTGAACGAACCTTGTTAAAAATGCTCCTGTCCTTTCAGCTACCCCAGGGCTGGCGGGTGCTACACAAATTCCTCGTAATCTACAATGAATTGACCTAACCCAAAGATAAGTCTTCTTCAAAAAGGGGAAATTACATTATGTGGGTCAAGAGCTCTTTTGTTGAGAGCAAATTAAGAATGGCTCTCCCTGTGTTTGCCTTGTGCCCTCAGAGACAGCAGAAAATCCCTCTTCAGCATAAAGTATCATGCCTCTGGCCCCAGGTCCCCGACAGGAGGGGCTGGCAATTCTGCAGTGAAGCAGAGGGCTCCACATCTCGTACAAGGCAAGACCACCTGTCTTCAATCCATGTCCCAGACATAGCTCACTCTTCAGAACACAGATTCAAGCATAGCAGGTTATCAAACCCTTTCTGGTTTTGCACTACACTGATTACATTCTGTTAGGAAATAACAGGGAGATTTGGTGGTCTAATGAGTAAGAAGTCTCACTGTCAACCCAAAGTCAGGTGGTTTGAATCCATCAGTTGCTCTGAGGGAGAGAGATAGCTAACCCTCTCATAAGTGATTTATAGGCTCTAAAAACCCAGTGGAGGGTCAGCTGTGAGTCAGTTTCAACTGGACCATAATGAGTTGAGTAGAGTTGAAGCCATGACATAGTCTTAGTACAGCAAAAACCATAAAAGCCGGAATTTGTGTAGAAGGTAGGTGACATGTCAAAGAAGAAAAACACAAATATTTTCCAACTTAGAGCTACAGAAAAGTGGAAAGATTGTATCCTGTCAAAGGTAGAACATTTGTGAGACCCAGAACAACAAGGCATTTCGACTGAGTTCTGACTCTCACAGGTTTCACTGTATCACTTAACCTTTTATCTTCCAAGTGTTGGTGAAGTGGAATGGTATCTTGAGAAAAGCCATTAGAGTTTTCCTAGCTGCTACCCTCACTTTGTACCAGCAGTCAGAAAACAAAGAGAGGCATTGCACTGGGAAAACCTGAAGTTAGGGACCTGTCCAAACTATTGCAAAGTAAATGGCATCAGTTTGAAGACTAAGGTGTGACTGATTCAGGCCATAGTCTTTCTGACTTGCTGGACAATGAATAAAAATGACAGAAAAAGAATTGACGCCTTTGAGCTGTGGTGTTGGAGAAGAGCACTGAACATCCAATGGACGGCCAAGAGAATGAACAGGTAAGTCTTGGAGATGGTGCAGCCAGAGAGCTCTCTGGAGGCAAGAATGATGAGACTTCGCCTTACATACTTTGGACATGTTGTTAGGAGGTGCTATTCCTTGGAGAGGGACATGATGCTGGGAAGGGTGGAGGATCGGTGAAGGAGAGAAAGCCCCTCAACCAGGTGGATTGACACAGTGACTGCTGCAATGGGCTCTTGTGTGTCAGGAAGTGTGAGGATGGCACAGGACAGAACAGGGCTCAGATCTTTTGTTCATAGGGTCACTATGAGTTGTACTAGGCTCAACGGCACCTAACAAGTTGCTGCCTATTTCACCATTTTTTTAGCATGGGGAAGACATATTATCCATAAAGTCCATATTGAAAATGAGCAAATTAAGCACAGGTCAGGGATGGTAAATTTGAAAGGAGGCTCTGAGTGTGTAAGAAGATGCTGTGAGTTTGGGAGAGAGATGCCAGCCATACCTATAAGCAGAATCTTTGCTATGGTATAAAAAAGTAAAATTGTTCACCACATATAAGCCTCTGCCTACCTTATTACTGAATAATGTGACACCGAGAAGGTACCATGTCCCTACCACACAACCAAGGTACAGCAGAGGCACAAGACAGCACTACGTGTATTGTCAGACGATATAATATTAATACCCTGCTCCGTGTAAACTCAGGCATTGTCATTGATATTCCAGAGCCTCATCCATAAGAGTCTGGTAGCGCCTCTTAGGAGAGCGAGGCATTGGCCCGGTGCCTGACATGGAATCGAAGCTCAGCAGATCCAGAGGGATGTCATGTTTGGGAGGGTGGAGGGACAGCGCAAGAGAGGAAGATCCTTGACGAGATGGATTGGTTCAGTTACTGGGGTGATGGGAGTAGGTGTGTCAGAGACAGTGCGATTGGCACAGGACAGAGCAGGGTTTAGGGCTGTTGTACATAGGGTCGCTATGAGTTGCAAACGGCTCAATGACACATAACAACGACATCTCATTCTATAAAAATTCAGTCAGTAACATCATCCTGAAATTCTTGGCTAGTATTTGAATGCTTCTTCAGATGTATTCCTGCAATAAGAAATAAATAAATTCCTAAAACTTATTTTAATGAAAAATTTCCATTTTCTAAACACCAAATCTTAGATTCTGGTGGCAGCTGAGAAGCACAGTTTACTGATTTGAGCATCATTTTCATCTCTTCCTCTTTAATTTCCATTTCTCTATTTTTAATATTCTGAAAAAAAAGTAGGCAAAGAAGCAAAGAGGAAGACTCGAAGGCCCTTGCATAACCTATGCGGTGAATGCTCAAATCCTAAGTAACCAGGGTTAATTACTGTTCTTTTGGCTTTCCCTACAGGAAAAGTTATTCTCCTCAACCTCTAAAGCACACACAGTTACACGACATGTAAACTGAAGATGTGATATTATGACCATTTGGACTTTTTCTAGGAGTTCCGGTGGCACATGGATAAGTGTCTAACTACTATAACAAAAGGCCAGCGGTTGAAGCCCACCAGCTGCTCCTTGGATGAAACACATGGTAGCTTGCTCTGATAATAGTTACAGCCTTGGAAACCCTCTGGGACAGTTCTACTTTGTCCTATAGGGTCACTACACATTGAAATCAATTATGGCAATAGTATAGCTGGGAGTTCTGGTGGCTTAGTGCTAAGAACCTATCCCGAAGGCATGATGTTGGACTCCACCAGCTGTTCCGTAGAACAAAGATGGAATCTCCTCCCATGTGATTAACTGCCTTGAACACCTGTGGGAAGGTCAGCTGTTGGTCGGCTCTGACCTGATGGCACACAGCAACAACAACATAATTGATCAGTTTTCCTTTTCCTAAGTGTTTTTAATTGGTGTATGTTACCTATATGTGTCTGACATAAAATTTCTAAGTAGAAAAAAAAAGCACAGATGAATAGATAAAAGACTATAAATGGGACACTTTGAAGAAATACATCTACTGGGCCCCACTAATTCTCAGCATTTCTCTTCCATTTCTAAGAGACTTTTTATTTACTATGAAATTTATCTTCCAAATATGATAGAGATCAACAGCCTAGGAGATACACAGAGTTCATCACTAGGAAATTATGAACTCTGAATCAAATCTAGTCTAATTCAAAAGCTAACACAAAGACATTTGTGAGGAAACTTACTGTTTTGATTATCTTGTTTTCAATTTCACGTAGGTCAGAATGTTCTTCCACAGTAGTATTGAAAAAAGTTTTCTTTAATTTAAACTCTGTCACAAAGGTTCGAACTAAAATGGAAAACATAACCCATTAGACCACATGATGGACTGACCTACTTAAAGCCATGGGGTTTTAAAATTTTTTATTAATTAGTTTACTAGTTGAGTGAAGGAATACAAATCATACGGATTTTCATAGAATTATTCATAGACATTTTGCTTTCTAACATTAATTACCATTGATTAATATTATATCTAATTAACCCCTTATTGTGTGTTGCCTTTCCTCCAGGCTATGTTTTTATAAACCTTTTTTATCCAAGCTTACCTCAAAGGATATTCTCTGTGCATTTCTTTCCCCTTTATGGTGGAGCCTGCCTCTCCCTCAGTTAGGTCCCCTTTCTAGAAGAATGAACATCTACTGAATCAGACAGAAGGTCCAGAGTGAGTAAAGCTTTGGGTGAGAGCTGCAAGAAGAACTTCTTGTGGTTTCACCCATAACAAATGCTCAATAAAGCTGACAAAAAGGAAGATGAGCTCTTCTACATAAAGTCCAAGGGGAAGAAGATAAAGTACTGGATACTAAGCACTAGATACTAAAATGTCTGTCAGGCCTGCCAAAGCCTCAGAGGAGTTTTTTTGCTTGCCAAGGTCCTTTCCCCTCAACTTCAAAGGTCTGCATCAGTTTTCTCTTCTCATTACAGTCATTCACATCCTCCTTGCTCAAACAGCTTTGAGGAAACAGCTTCCAAGTGGCAAAGTTAGCATTCACATTCATGTGTGCTCATCTTCAAAGCTCTCTGCCTACCAAACACTCTCTGTCCCCAAGGATAATCAAGGGTCTACAGAGAAAACGTGTCACACGTTTGTAGTGGCCCCACACTCTGGGAGTTGCCAGACTCTGTGATCATAAGCTACATAATGAAAACAACTTATTTTTTTATTTATTTTATGTGTGTGTGTGTGTGTGTGTGTGTGTGTGTGTGTGTGTGTGTGTACCATCAAATCAGATCTGACAGGTACAGGATGAGATTGTTCCTCCTTCTCCAGCAGAGCATCTGGTGGATTTGAACCATGTACCTCTGGTATTGCAGTACACCTTCTTGCCACTAGGCCACCAGAGCTCGCCATTAAAACAACTTATAATGAAGAAAGCTGTGGGTTCAGAAGCACTGTTCTGAAGGTCCATTTCTCTCATAAAATTGTCATTAACATCAACTTAGGCTAAATGAGCCTGAGGGAAATTGGACTTATAAATGGGCAGACAACCAAAGAAACGAGTAAGGATTGCTTTATAGCTCGCTCTCATCGCCCTTTATATTCAATTCTCATCTTTCCCTATGGAGGGAGGGAAGCCTTCTCAAGAATTTAAAAAAAAAGAAAAAAAAAAGACAACAAACCCCTCCAGAAATCTATGAAGCTATTCTTTCACAGAAAGCTTGCATGCTGAATTAAGAAAAAGGCCCACAGTGAGCCAGAGAAAACATTTAATATCTTAGACTTACTGTCTAAAGCCCTTAATCCTTATTTAACATCTTTTTTGCTTGTTCTACAGTTCAGTGAAGCCAGCTGCTTAGGACTCCTTCTGAGCAGCAGGGAGCTCTTTGAAAACATTCTTGGCCAAATGAAAGCATTTCAGCATGCTCTAATTTGCATGCTCCTCTGATGTTTCTGAACAATGAAGCTAAATGACTTGAAAAGGGAAAGATGATTATTAACACAATGGAATTGCTCTCCTCGGGATCATGCTACCTGGAGGAGACAACACACTGGCTTCCAGCACGCTGGCTTCCAGGAGTCAACTCATTCCCTGTCTCTGTATCACCTAGGTCATACATGTCAAGGATTATATCTAGACTCTCTGAATAGGAATGTCCATATTGCAACTCCCAAAACGCATCTGATTCCCTGATATAATGTTTGTATTCTGCTGTTGCAGTAGTTAGGCGTTTGCCTGCTGACTGAAAGCTCTGCTGTTCAAACCCACAGCTGCTCTGTGGGAGAAAGACGATGCAGTCTGCTTTTAAGATTACAGTCTTGGAAATTCCATGAGGCAGTTCTGCTCTGCTCTATAGAGTCAGTAAGAGTCAAAACTGACTTCATGGCTGTGAGAGTTGGTTCAGAAATCTTTAACCCTTTAACTAAAAGTATCCTAACATCTTTAAACTAAGAAACAGTTTCATTAACTAGTAAAAAGTGTCTCCCAATACAATATTTTTTATTAAATTTTTTTAAAATGTGTGTGTGTGTGCTGTCAAGTCAGATCTGACTGGAACAGGAGGATATTGTCCCTCCTTCTCCAGCAGAGCATCTGGTGGATTCAAACCATGCACCTCTGGGAGTGCAGAACAGCTCTTGCCACTAGGCCACCAGAGCTTGCCCCATGACAATATTCTTTTTTTTGTTTTTTTGGTGAGAAAAATTTCTATTTAGAACTAGCCCGCTGGATTCCGTTTAGATGATCCCAATTTTGTTGGCAACATCCAAAGCATCACAGTCAGGAGCAAGTCAAACATAGGCCTTCTTCCCTTCATCAGGCCTAATCAAAGTGTTGACCTCGGCCACATCAATGTCATAGAACTTCTTTACAGCTTGTTTAATCTGGTGCTTATTGGCCTTGACATTCACAATGAACGCAAGTGTGTTGTTATCTTCTATCTTCTTCATAGCTGACTCAGTGGTCAGAGGAAATTTGATGATGGCATAGTGGTCAAGCTTGTTTCTCCTGGGGGTGCTCTTCCGGGGGTATTTGTGCTGCCTTCGGAGTCTCAGCATCTTAGGCTGCCAGAAGGTGGGTGATGTGCAGATCTTTTTTTTTGCTGTGGATGCCCTTCAGGACTGCCTTCTTGGCCTTCAATGCCTTTGCTTTGGCTTCAGTTTTGGGAGGGGCACGGGCTTCCTTCTTTGCTTTCGGCGCCATCTTCGTAGGAAAAAAGCCCATTACAATATTCTTAAAATACTTCTTAAGAATATCATGCTCTTTAAAGAACTGTGCAAACAGAACAGACAAAAGCAACTCAAAAGACTAAACCAGACACTGAGGGGCCAGTGAGTATATGTTAGTGCAGGAGGAATAATTTGGAAAAGGTGGGTAAGAATGAAGGATGTACTAGATCTCAGTGAGATGTTCATGGAGAAACGGTTGAGTTCATGTTTGCTCTACTGTGTTTATTCTCAACCACATCAAAATAAAATATTCTGAAAAGGAAGTAAGTTAAGGGGGGAGAGATGCACATATTGTAAATGCTAAGCATACAGATCACCTATGAGTCATGAAGAGAGGATGGCTCCATGTACACATGGCCTTGGATTAGAAACAGCACTCGTCAGTCTTCCTCCAACTCCTTCATGCCTACAGTTACATCATCAGCCTTTAAGTACAATTTTTACTTCAGATTTAGCTGTTAGTGTCTATGTATTATTGAAAAGGATTTTTTAAAAGATCCGTAATTATTATTTTCTGTTAACAGTGGATTATTGCTCTTCATTCTTATCCAAGAAATTAAGGAAAAATACTAAATTACAGCCCACATCTGGAGAGCTCTTTATCATTTTTAAAGCTTGCTCAAGTAATTCTTTCATTTGGCCTTCACAAGAACCCATAGTAGGAGGCAAAGCAGATGGTAATCTGATTTCACAGATGAGGACACTGAGGCTCAGAGGTCAGGACTGTGATCCCCAGGGATTTGACAGTAGGCAGTCGGGGGCCAGGAGTTGGGAGCCGGGCATGGAAACCTGGGCAAGTGTAACTTTCCACACTGTTCCAAAACAGAATCATGTCCATGTCCTCCACTCTTGAATGATCTTAAAATTCCAGACTTATTTCTGATTGGATGTGGCTAAATGGACTAGGTTACCCAAATGCAGATCAGTTATGAAGATCAGGTATGAAGAATTCTTGATTTTGACCAATGATTTTATTTCTAGATTTTTCCTTTCTTTAATAATGTTTAGACTCCATTCTTCTACTTCAATTCCATTTTCAAAATTCTATTTATTTTATCTTCTGTAGTCTAACTTTCCTTGCTGCAGAAGATCAAACTTCTTTAATATGGACTGCATCTTAACATCAAGAAGATAAAAAGAGGGAACTCTGGTGGCCTAATGGTAAGAAGCTGCACTGCAATCTCAAAGGCTACTACCTGCTCCGTGGAAGATAGATGGGCAATCTCCTCCTGTGCAATTAACGGTCTCTGAAAATCTGCTTGGAGGGTCAGGTATAGGTTGGTTCCAACTCAGTGGTACACAACAACATCACAGTCTAACTTCTGCTTGCTGCAGAAGATCAAAATTCTAACAGAAGATTGTCTTCAACATGGATTGCATCTCAACAAGAAGACAACAAAAAACCTCACCAGTGGACCTATAAACAATATCATGATAGAGGAATAAAAAATTGAAATTATCAATGATTTTATCTTAGATCCACAATCAACACCTTTGGTAAAAGCAGTTATGAGTTCCAAAGACATACTGTATTGGGCAGGTTTGCTGTCAAGAACCTCTACAAATTACTGAAGAGCAATGATGTCAGTCTAAAGACTAAGGTATGCCTGATTCAGGACATAGTCTTTATTCACTATGTATCTGAGAGCCAGAAAAGGAATAAGGATGACAAAAGAAGAATTGATGCCTCAGAGTTACAGTGTTGGAGAAAAGTACTAAATATCCCATGTTGTTGTTGTTATGTGCTGTCGAGTCTCCTGCAATTCATAGTGGGCCTATGTACAGCAGCCCTAAACCCTGCTCTGTCTTGTGCCAATCACACTGCCTCTGACACGCCCATCCCGATTACCCCAGTCACTGAATCAATCCACCTCATAGAGGACCTTCCCCTCCTGTGCGGTCCCTCCACCCTACCAAGCATGATATCCCTCTCCAAGGACCGGTCCCTCCTTACAACATGTCCAAATTATGTTAGATGGAGCCTCAGAATCCTTGCCTCCAAGGAGTCACCCGGTTTAACCCTTTCCAGGACAAATCTGTTTGTATTCCTAGCAGTCCATGGTATTCTCAATACTCTTCTCCAGCACCACAGCTCAAAGGCATCAATTCTCCTTCTATCCTCCTTGGTCATTGTCCAACTCTCTGATGCATAACAAGTGATTGCGAAGACCATGGCCTGTATCAGATGCACCTTAGTCTCCAGAGAGACACCACTGCTCTTCAGTACTTTGGAGAGGTCCCTAACAGCAGACTTGCCCATGGCAATACGTCTTCTAATTTCCTGGCTGCTGGTGCCAAGAATGTTGACCATAGAGCCAAGCAAACTGAAGCTGTGAACAATCTCAGTCTCTTCACCATCCATCCTGATGCTGCCAATTAGCCCAGTGGTGAGAATCTTTTGTCTTCTTGACATTGAGCCCCAATCCATATTGGAGGCTGCAGTCCTTGACCCTCTGCAGCAAGCGCTTCAGGTCCTCCTCAGTTTCAGCAAGCACGGTTGTATCACCTCCTCAGTTTCAGCAAGCACGGTTGTATCATCTGCATATCGTAGATTGTTGATAGATCGTCCACCAATCTTGACCCCACATTTCTCCTCATAGAGCCCAGCCTCCTGGATAATCTGTTCTGCATATAGGTTGAAAAGGTATGAAGACAGGACACATCCCTGGTGTATGCCCTTCCCAATTTTGAACCATGCAGTGTTTCCTTGCTCTGTTCTGACACCTTCCTCTTGGTCCAAGTATAGGTTTCTCATTAGCATGATCAAGTATTCTGGTATTCCCTTTCTTCTCAGAGTCAGCCACAGTTTGTTATAGTCCACACAGTCAAATGCCTTTGCATAGTCAATGAAACACAGATACACATTCCTCTGGTATTTCCTGCTGTCAGCCAATATCCATCTAACATTAGCTACAATATCCCTAGTACCACGACCCCTTTTAAACCCAGTTTGGACTTCTGGCAGTTCTCTGCTGATGTGCTGTTCCAGTTGTTTTTTTACAATCTTCAGTAGAATCTTGCTTGCATGTGAAATCAATGTTATTGTTCTATAGTTTCCACACTCTGTTGGGTCACCTTTCTTTGGAATGGGAACAAATATAGATCTCTTCCAGTCAGTTGGCCAAGTGGTTGTTCTCCAGATTTCTTGGCACAACTTGGTTAGCACATCCAGGGCAGCATCTGTTAGCTGAAGTATGTCAATTGACTGCCAAAAAACCAAAGAGATATGTCTTGGAAAAAGTGCTCAGAGTGCTCCTTGGAGACAAAGATGGTGAAGCTTCACCTCACATACTTTGGGCATGCAGCTAGGAAAAGCTATTCCCTGGAAAGGAACACATCATGTTTGGAAAGGTAGAGGGTCGGAAAAGATGAGATGTATTGACATAATGACTGTTGCACTGGGTTCAAGTATGTCAGAGATGATGAGGATGACATAGGACAGGCCAGGATTCAGATCTGTTGTTCACAGGGTTGCTATTGAGTAGTACTTGACTAGACAGCACCTACAACCAATGATAGCTAGTAATCTTGAGCATTTCTTCATGTGTTTGTTGGCTGTCTGAATGTCCTCTCTGGCGAAGAGTTTTTTTCATATCTTTAGTCCCCTTTGTAATTGGGTTGTCTTTTTCTTGTTGAGGTGCTGGGGGTTTCCCATAAATTTTAGAGATAAGCTCCTTATCAGCAATGTCACTGCCACGTATTCTTTTCCTCAGTCTGTAGGCTGTCTTTATACTTTTTTAGCAAAAAATGTTTAAGTACATAAGGATTTCCTTTTTAGACAATTTTGTTCACCCATTTTATCCTCTCCTGGCTGTGTTCACGTATATCAAAGATTAGGATTTCTAAACATGTTCCCATTTTTTCTCTGATGATCTTTATATATTTAAGTTTTATGCTTAGACCCTTGATTCGTCTTGAGTTAGTTTTTTTATATGGTGTGAGGTATGGATCTGTTTCAGTTTTGTGCAAACAGAAATCCAGTTTTAGTGGCACCATTTGTTAAAGAGGTTATCTTTTCCCCACACAATAGGTTTTATCTCCTTGTCAATGATCAGTTCACTGTAGATGGACGAATTGGTTTCTAAATTCTACTCCACTGGTCTACACTGCAAGTAGTTTTTTTAGACCAAATCAACTGTCATCGGTTTGACTCTGATTCATTGCAAGTTCATGCACGAATATTAGAATATCAAAAGGACTATGCCCAAAGTTATTTTCTATTTTTTTAAATACTTATTTATTTCTTTTTACTGAGGTTTTATTTTTACCTAACGTATCAAACTGAAACATTTAAGATTATTCAAATATGAACGGTTCTACCTACTAGTTTCCTTAACCAGCATAGGTTCCTCTATTTTTCATTTCTAATTTCTTCTGAGATATATGAATATTGCACACTATACGGCAGAACGTTCTTACAATCAACATGATATTATGTAAGAGAAAGGGCTGTAGGCTGGAAATTATGCCTTTCATCAGTCAGGTGTGTAATTTGAGCCACTTATCATTTTCATGGGGCCTTAGTTTTCATTTGGCTTGTGTGCTTTTTAACCTGTAAAATGGAAATTATACTTAAAATCAACTAGCTTCACGAAGTTATAAATTAGGGAACAAAGTATGACAAATTATACGGTACAATTACAAACACAGCTTTGTGAAAACATATTTCTCTGTGGACCAGAACATGAAGATCATTTTTAGAAATGTGTAAACAGTAAGTAGAACAATTGAGGTATTATGCTGTTTTTCTTCATCTTAAAAATAAATTTGACATTTTTTTTACTAGGTTGTCTGAATAACCTTTTGAAGGTTTTTTGCCGCCAATTGCAGGGCAGAATTATTAAGCAAATAATATAATGCATAATGAGTGGTATATTCTGAAGTTATTAAGATATTTACATACATTTTAATAATATGGGAATAGACTTCAGATACAAAGTTTGTATACACTTTACGATTTTAACTCTATAAAAATAATGGACATCAAAACAAATTGCAAAGTAAAAAGCTGTATCTCTGACTAGGAGAATTACAGGAAATGTCTTCCACTTCTTTCCAAATTCCTTAAGTTTATACATTGAAGAGATAAAGGGTTTGGTTAGAGAAAAAGAAACAGTAAATATTATTTTTTAAAAAAAATCCACAACCCCACAATGTAGCACAAAATAAATTCTAACAAAGACTAACTCTCTTACCCAAATTGCATATTCCTTTTTCCAACTGGTACCCAACTGGGCACTTGCAGGTGAAGGATCCCTGAGTATTGTTGCACGTTGCCTGGGGCGGGCAGGGGTTCGAGAGGCATTCATTTACATCTGCCAGAGAGAGACAACCACACAGCACAGTCATACTAAATCCAGCACAGTAAACACTCACGCCATAGGTGTAGTAAGACCAGGGAGGTGAACATGACAACGAGACATCACCTTGTTGTTCAACAGGTTGAGGGTGAGTGTGGAAGCAGCCGAGTAAGTCACTAACTAGAAATACCCATTGTGGTCAAGTCAATTCTGATTCATTAAAAAATTCAAACTCGGGGGCAGGGGGAGGTAGAGAAAAAAGTACAACAATGAACGAATGGAAATCCAAAATCCCTGTAAATGTTCATTAAAATTAATAAGAGAAAATTTTTAAAAAATCAAACTCAGTTGTCCAGTCAGAAATGACTCACACTTGACCCTTCAGTGGGTTTTCAAGACTATGAAAAGCACAAGCGGAGACGGTCCGTCTTTTTGCCAAGATAGAGACCCTGAAGCACAGAAGAGAACTGCCCTTCAGGGTGTCTGCAATCATTACAGAAGCAGATTCCTTCATCTCTTCCTCTGGAGCTGCTGGTGGGCTCAAACCACTGACTTTTTCTTTTGGTTAGATGCTGAGTACTTAACCTCTGTGCCATCAGGGCTTCTTAACTAGATACGCAGGGCAGGATTTGGAAACACAGGGAAAGGAACAGATTTTGATGGGACAGGGTGGTAATTAAGGATTGTTTACTGTATATTTACATAAACAACATAGGCATCATACAGTCTGCCAATCATACTACCCCTTTGTTCATTAGTTTCCCATGTGCACTGTGTGTATTATATGTCTGCGCATGTTCTTTACATGGGCATGGCATATGATAAAGAACGTCTGGACTAAGACTGAAGGGCTTTCATAAGGAAAAGACAGGACACTCTAGGTACCCAATCAGTAATGGCCTGGGGACAGGAAGTATCAAGGTCTTTAGGGAGCTGAAGGTGGTACAGTGTGGTCAGACTGCAGAGCTAGATCACGGAGCTTATCAGGCCAAGCTACAAAATCTGATACTATTCTGCAAAGAACACATAACCAGGCTAACTCTCAGTGAAGTGGAGTATTAATGTGGAGGAAAAAGTAGCTTACTGAACATGTCCGTTTGATACTGTCGTGGAGACACTGAACGCCACTTACCCACACTGCAGTCGTCCCCCTGCCAGGAAGGTGAGCACATGCACCGATACCCACCACTGGTGGCGTCAGCAACACAGCGCCCATTATGAAGGCAAGGGTTCGTGGCACAGCTGTTGACTGAAAAACACATTCCAGAAATAAAGCAGTTAACCACACAGGAAATGTAAAGGCAGCTCTGGGTAAATATTTAACACTCCCAGTCAATATTTGATGTCTGCTTATTTCTGTTTACTTACTCTGAAAGGCCACACTGCTAGTACATAATAGGGATCCACGAGCCCAAGAGGTGCAGCAGACAGGCGCAGCGGACCTGGGCAATGCTACAAGGCTGTGCACACACGCAAATGTGAGACCACTGACCCCTGAACGCAAGAGCTGGTCCACATCTAAACACTGCTCACAGGTCATTCACCCCAGGGCTGATGATTGCATAGCCTCTGTGATGCTCAGAAAATTCTCCTTGAATCAATGCCAATTTAAAGCACATTAAGGGGAAAAAATGCCTCCCTGATCAATCCATCCGCTGTACTGTAACTGTTCAAGCATGTGTGCCAACACACACAGGGCTCCATCAAAACCTTATCTTTTATCTAAAACCTCTCAAAACTTAAGTAGGCCTCCACACATTGTACAATAGGAAAATGATCACTGAGCACTAAAATTACCTTCTCTCTTCTCTCCTATATATAAAAATCAGCTCTACCTGAATTCATTTAGGCCCTCATGATACACAAGCTTCAATATTATCTTGTACTCCGAGCCCCTGAGGGCTGTGACTACAGCTCAGTATGGCTCCATGCAAATAGTCGTAGCATGCTCCAGGGGCCTCAAACAATGGTTTCTGATACTCAGAAAAGCTGAACCCACAACGTAACTCAACAGTTTGCATGGAGTGAATGAGTGGTTGAGTGAGAAGTCAAGAGTTCTAACTTCAAAAATAAGAATCCTAGGACACAGATGGGTAAATGTGAAGATGCTGCTGGCATTGTTCACTATAGCCTCAACTATTACCTATACACACCTACTATGTACAAACACCCTCACAGTGGGAGACCTGTGAATTACATTCTCATAATGGAATAATATCGTTGGTCTCTGGAAACAAAGCCTTGTATGTTCTGAAGCACACAATTTGGGGCTCCCAAATTCCCCAGAGTGATCCATCATGCCTTTCCCAAAAGTCCTTGGATCACTGGTTCCAAAGGGGGTGACTGGTGTTCGTGCACTCTGTGGCTGGTACCCCCTAACCCCACAGGTTGATCATGGTAGACTGATTGAGACTGCCTCAGTAACCCAGTCACTACAAACCACTTCTCTTCTTTTCCTCCTGGTCTGGAGAAACCAAACGAATGATTTTTAAACACGACATCAAGAGATACATGATCCCACTTCCTTCTACACTTTCATAAATGGTAAAGAATTATTTGGATGGCATTCGTAGCCCAAGTCACATGACGTCTCCTCCAGAAAGAGAGGATGCACTTCAATATGAATGTAAAGCCCAATAATGTTACAGAAGCCATGGTCACTCTAGATTAGTTCACTGGATAGGTTTATGGGACATGCTCCAATCCCAACACTGTCATTTCAGCTAGCAACATAACCTGAGAGAGACAGAGCAGCTTGGGCTTCCTCTGAATCAAGAGGGGTCTCCCTGTTGAGCATGACAGCGGCAGATGGGCTAAAAGCCCTGGGAGAGGCAGGTTCGTGCCACGTCTCCGAGGCCTCTTCACTGTTCTTCAGGTGCCCGCCCTCCCGATCCAATACTGCTGCCGGTCTCTGACCTTGGAAGTCTGAACGTCATGCTTGAAAGCTCTTGCAATTACAGAGCATTAAAAGCTCCAGCTGGGCAATCTACTCATGTCATACAAGCCAATGCATGCTCTCCTCTCTCCAGAGGAAGAATTATGTGACACAGAGGTGAGCATGTCAGGCTCGTCCCAAGGTTATTTCACGGTTTAAGTGCTTCAACAGGAAGCATTTTAGATCACAATACAGACATGCACCATTTCAACATTCTCAAGAGTCGAGAGCTCTGCACAGTAGCTCTCAGTGCCTAATAGGGTCTCCCAGGTAACGTGAGTGCTGGCGAGACTGAGTTTTTTACCTGAGGCAGGAGATGACAATGTTGTTGTTGACAGTGTGCTGCCCTGAGCAGGAGAGGTGGTAGTCAATACTTGAGTAGTGGCAGCATCTATGGTTTGAGGAGAAGGAGATGGTCTGGAGAAGTGTACAGCTGGGCTGTGCTCTTCCGTAACCCCATCTCCTGTGGCCACTGCTCTTGGTGACGTGGGTGCACTGGTCAGAGGGATCCATCTGGTGGTCATATCTACATGCACTTGAGTCCTTTTAGTGGTGACAGTACCCTGTGTTGTGATTTGCGGCACTACAAACTCAGCACTAGTTGGTAAGGCCTGTTTCCCGGCTGATGTCTGTATCACTGTGGCCTCACCCGTCAGGGCCGCTGTGTTTGATGGGAGGCTGACAGTGGTCACGGGAGGATGTGAGGTCTCTTGGGTAGTGGCTCTCAGAGCTGGAGACATTTGGGCTAAGCTAGTGCTCGTGGTTGGAAGGATGTCCTCGATGGAGGATTCTGTTAAGGCTTGGGGCCAACGGGCTCCAGAAGTGCTCACTGTCACAGCTTCAGTGGGTGATGCTGTCGAAGACACCAGGCTTGGTGACTCTGGTTCTGTCATGTTTTCGTCCTGGTGTAGGGCAATCTGGTACTCAGGGGCTGCTGTCTGACTACTAGGGAGCATTTCCATGGGTGATGCCACCGTCCACATCCTGACTGAAGTTCCAGAAGTCTCCCTTGCACTGGGCAGGATGGGTGTAGAAGATGAACGTGGTGAGGCTGTTGATGAGACAGCTGATGGGACAGGGGTAGACGGGACAGCGGCAGATGCCATCATGGATAGTGTTAAAGGTGATGGCGAGGAAGACAATGAGGCACCTGAGGTAGACTTCAATACGGGAGCAGAGGGTCTGGTTGATGAGAGCGCTGAAGAAAACAGGTGGTGGGACTGTGAAACTGAGGGCAAAGGTAAGAGGGGCCCCGTTGAAGAAGATGAATTATCCACAGATAAAGAATTATCCACATTCAAAAGAGCCAAAGTGTTTGGCACGTTAACAGTGGACGTGTAGGATGGAGGGCTGGGGGTCCGCATAAGTAGTGACTCGGTGGAAGGCTGGGCATAGCCCCCACCATAGGATGAGGCATTACTCTGTCCAGTCTGCACATGAGAAGAGGAAGAAGACTCTAAATGTGAAGAGTTGAAGATCTTAATATAAGAAGTCGAACTCTCCATTGTGTCTGAAGACGAACTGTTGTCTGTAATGGACAGTAATGTCCGTTCTCCTTTGGTGAAAGTAGATGAAACATAGCTGTGGTCTGTGTGGTGGCCGGAAGTCCTCTGTTCAATATCTGTGCCGCTCAAATGATCATAACTAACTCCAGTAACTGTAAAGGGAGAAAAATCAAAGTCAGGTCAACAAAAGGAACGAACATGAAATCAACTTTCAATGTCCTTTCCTTGAATATAAGTGAGCTGACGGACTCTTAGGAGGTGGTTTTCAGTGGTGAGCACTCGGGTTAGGGGCAGGACGGGCCAGTAGCAACGCCAATGTCAGCTCTGGGTGTATGTATTCCTCCCGGGAGGAAGAACAGTGGAAGCAATGAAATGGCAGGAGCCTAACAATAAACACCAGGTCCAAATTCCTTCCACATGCCTTTTCTGATAAGAGCAAACCGGTATCAGAAAAGCTCTTAAGACCCCAAATAGAACAATTGTTGTGCCTAAATGGAAAAAGGAATAAAAACCTCCCAACTTTCCATTATGTATAATGAGATACTTCTTTTCCAGGAGATTGGCTTTAACCACAAAGTGGCTGGTTGCATTTATTTTCGGCCTCCTGGCAAATGTCATCCCGAATGCTTAGGCAAGCGCACATGTGGTTGGGGTGTGGGTGAGGTGGGTAGGAGAGGAGCAGGTTGGGAGAGCTGTTCATCCTCCTATTGGGGAAGAACTTCAATAAAGTTCTCTTCAGAAAGGCTTGTCACATACATTCTGGGCAAGGTGGAAGGGGGACCCCATAATTATTCCAGGATGGTGAGCAAATTGACAGGTGAGCTGAAGGAATGTGAGAAAGAGGCACTGCTGCAGACACATTACCTCCAAGGGCACGAGAGGCAGCCACAGACTCCGAGACCAGGGCTGTATCCTTGGTCACGTTCAGGAGCTGAGTCACGCTCTCTGTTTCTCCAAGCACTGAGGCCGAGGGCCCCGCATCCGCAGAAACTGTACTCCCGTTGGTAAGAGATCGCAGCGTCCGCTCCCCACTCCCAGCCAAAGTAGCTGACGTGTGGCTGTGAGGATAAGATCTGGAAGCCTTGTCCTGTCCATCTGAAGAGCCTCCCAGTGCATAGGTATCTTCAACGGCTGAAAGAAGATTGGGACAAGGGGGTAGATGGTGGTGGTGCCAGCTGAGTTAGTTCTTTACTCATGGTGACCCTGTGTCCACGCAGAGCAGAACAAAAATATTATGTGGCCCATAGTGTTTTCAATGGCTGATTTTCAGAAACAGATCACCAGGCCTTTATTCCTAAAAAAACAAAACCTAAAAAAAACCCTACCTCCTTGGCTGTCGAGTCAGAACCAACTCAGAGCTGACAGCACAGCAGGTTTTCAGAAGCAGTAAACGGCACAGAAGGAGACGCCCATCTTTCTTTCATGGAACGGCTGAAAGATCTGAACTGCCTGCTTTTGGGCTGGCAGCACAACTTTTTAGCCACTAGGCTATCAAGCTCCCTCCTTTCTTCCCAGTCTGTCTCATTCTGGATGTTCCACTGAACCTTGTTCATCATCATAGCTCTGCTGACAGATGAGTGGAGGCTGTGTAGGAGATACAGTGGCCAGGATCGAACCCAGCTCTCCTGTACAGAAGAGGAGAATTCTACCACTGAATCATCACTGCCTTCAAGTATAGGACTAGAACAACATTCATATGAAACGGTCTCCAAAATAAGCACCGCTTCCTAGACTACATGAGCTAAAACACTTCCCTGTACTATTTAAGGGGTTTTATCCAAGACTGACAAAGTGGAAAACCAAGATACGTGTTGTTCTTATACAACAAGGACTGAAACCTCAAGACGAACCACGGCTCAGCCTATCTGTTTCGGTGACCCAGATTTATGGGAAGGTTTATTACTTCAGTGAACAAGATCAATACCATATTTTTTGCTCAGTGAGACATAATAAATAAGAGCTTATGTCAAGAACACTGGTGGTGGCCGCAGGGTAGGTAAGTGCTAGGCAAAGACTAACAGGCCTTCTGGGGTGCAGACATTCTGAGCATACCCAGGAGGGGCCGCTATCGAGCAGGCTCCCACCCCTCATAAGATCCACAACATGCGAGTCAACACAGGGCCTCTTATAAGTAGTCGTGGTAGTGCAGTGAGTTACATACTGCACTGCTAACTAAAAGGTCGGCTGTTTGGGACCATCAGGTACTCTGACAGAGAAAAATGGGCACCTTCCACCTGGACAGCTTTACAGACTCGGAAACCCAATGGAGGGTCACTGAGAATCAGAACTGACTCAATGGCAGAGGGTTTGGTTCTTGGTTCTCACTCTCTAGTGTTATTTCTCCACTTAACCAAACCAGTGAGAAATGGCCCTGTGGTTACAAGTTAGAGGCAGTTTGTTTTAATGATGTTAGTCTAGAGACTAAGGTGCACCTGATTCAGGCTATGATCTTCGTAGTTACTTGTTAAGCATCAAAGAGGTGGACAATGGCTAAGGATGACAGAAGAATTGATGCCTTAGAATTGTGGTGCTGGAGAAGAGTCTTGAATATACTATGACTGCCAAGAAAACAAATAAGTCTGTCTTGGAGTGGGTGAAGCCAAGTTTTTCCTTGGAGGCAAGGGTTTTGAAGCTCGTCTCACATACTTTGGGCATGTAGCCAGGAGGGACCATCCTTCGAGAAGGACATCATGCCTAGAAGGGTGGAGGGACAGCTCAGAAGAGGAAAACTCAGGATGAAATGGATTGATACATTATCTGGGGTAATGAAGGTAGGTGTGTCAGAATCAGTGAACTGGCTCAGGACAGAGCAGGCTTCAGAGCTGACGTACACAGTGTTGCTATGAGTTACAGTTGACTCTATGGCACATAACAACAACAACAACAGTACTTGTTAATATCTTCGTTCTATTTCACTGATGAGAACTGAAGAAAGACAGGAGACCCATGAACAAATACTCTTTCCTTTCTTTGGGGAGGTGGGTAATGTTTTATGCTCTAAGCCTAAAGAATCTTTGAAGGAAAAGGGATCACAGATTACCAAATAAACCCATCTTTTCAGGGAGGAGGAAGATGGAACCCAATCTCTTCTTGACCTAAATAAATCCCAGTCTGGCTCTGGGGAAACAGGCTCTTTGATAGATTCTTCTTCCCATTCCCCAGCATAAGCTAGTCATTATTCTATAGAGACACCTTGATGGGGAACAGATAGAAAGGTGAATTTTAGGTGATATGATAGGTCTGAATTCACTGATAGGCAGAAGCTGAGGACAAGAGGAAGAGATGAAGACTGGAGCGTACAATGACCTACCGGAGTACTGAGAGAGCCAGGAGCTGGGTGGTCTGGAGGGTCCATGCTCAAGTGACCCAGGAGGGGCTGAGGAGCTGAGCCCATCTGAGAACTATTTCTCCAGGCAGAGAAGGGGGAAAGTTTTGACTGGGGCAATCTGACAATACTGTGGTGCATTAAATTCAGGCAAACAACTACATCAGGGTTACAGATTTAACTGAACAGAGAGTAGCATCCTGAGGCAGGAACTGTATGGATCTAAACCCCAAAAAGGAACCAACGGCAGAAGCCGATTTTGGGTCACAAAATTGGTCAGCTTTGGCTAACTCTGCGGAAACAGAATAATGCTCCGTTAGCCCACAGCGAGATGTTTCAGGAGTGAAGGGATGGCTTATCTAATTCTTTGCAATTGAACTCAAAGATCCACCCACACTGAAATCACATTTTCCAGAATAATCAGCTGAGCATGAACGGCAGAGACATAAAAGGGCAAGGCCACAGGGCCCAAGGTCTTGGTCTGAGAAGACCAAAATCCCAAGAGCAGTGAGGGTGGAGAAGGATGCGTTTTTGTGTGGAAGACAGGGATTGTGTTTTCCACACAGACAGACACCAAAGAGCACAAGTACCCTCCACCCCCGTGGCCATTCTTTCATGATAAGCACGTGCTTTTCCACTTCAGGAGAGTGACAGTAAATGCTGATTTTCCTCACTAGTTAGCATTCCCACAGCGGGGAATGAAGTTGTTATTACTATTGCTGGGGAGGCAAGAATTCAAGCCTGCGATAAGCTTAAACGATAAGCTAATGGATTTTTGCTTTAATCAACATATGCTTAACACTGATAAAGCTGGTTATGATTGTTTTTTCTCTAATTACTTTACATAAACACATTACCGCAAAGCAATATTAAAGGAAAGCATTCTTAAAGAAACTGGAGTCATTAAAATGCAAAACTTTTGTGCTGCAAATGTTACCACCAAAAAGGTTATAGAGATAACCATGGAATGAAAGACAGTATCTGCAAATTATGTATCTGATAAAAGGCTGGTATCCAGAATATGCAGACTTTCAACTAGATAATAAAACAACAACTCAATTAAAAAAACCCGTCAAAGGATTTGACTAGATGTTTCCAAAGAGGATACACAAAAGGCCAGTAAGCACATGAAAAGATGCTCTAGATTAGACATTAGGAATATGTAAATCTAAATTACAATGAGATAACACTTAATACCAGGGCTTCAAAGAGGTTCCAAATCAGGGCTGATGATGGAAACAAGCACATCTTAAGCTTGGCATAGCAGCCAAACCTCTTGACCACTCTGTAACCTGTAAGTTAAAATTCTACTAGACGGCACCTGGCAACAACATGGAGATGGTGAATGGGCAGTAGGGGGTAAAAGACAGGGACTGAAGGTCCCTATGCTTCACCTGGGAGGGGTAGGCGGCAGTAGGAAAACCTTAGAAATGCATCAGGAAGAATTTAAGAACACAGGTATATCAAAGAGGTGGAAGAATGACTTGTGAATAATGAAACCATTCCCAAGGTGAGATTTCAACAGCATAGCTTGACTATGTGCCCCAAGACAGCTCTATTGGCCTCGTGGTAAAAAGCTGTGCTGTAATCCCAAAGGTAGGAGGTTCAAGTGTACCAGCTGCTCTGTGAGAGGGTGGGCAGTCAATCTCCTCTCATGTGATTAACTATCTCTGAAAATCCACTGGAAGGTCAGCTATGAGTTGGTTCTGACTAGAACACATCACTATGGTTCTGACTAGTACATATCACTATGCCCGAAGGAGTCACTACATGATATAAAGAATTAATGCACACAGCTGTTAATGAAAAGGTTGGAGGTTCAAGTCCACCCAGAGACATTTCAAAAGCACCATCTGGAGATTTTCTTCCAAAAAAATTAGCCACTGAAAATTCAACAGAGTAGAATTCTACTCTGACACATCAGGGTTCACCATGAGCTGGGGTCAACTTGATGGCGACTGGCTACTGATATTATGCTACAAAGATCCTAAGTAGAGTGAGTCCTTTCTCCCACTAGTGGGGTTTAGTTTTACGCCATGAAAACTTACTTGAGCGTTCACCACGGGACGCCAAGGGATCCAGGCTTTCAGAGGAAGATGTAAACAAAGCGATTCCCATGGAGCGTTCAAAGTCAGGCCTCTCACCCAACGTACTTCCTGCAGACTGTGGAGCAGACTCAGAGAATTGGGTGAAAACTGAAGAGTTCACAGCTTCAGGGGCTGAAGTGGAGCTTCTGGTCTCATTTACAAACACGCTGCTGCTGTTGGTCGTGGACCAGCGTGCTGGGCTCTCTCCTCCACCTTCACTGGATGGCACAGATTTAGACACACTCTCAGTCTGAGAAATGGAGCTTCCAATGCTTGTGGCAGAGCTGCTGACAAGAGGGTGTCCTTCCAAGGCTATGAGTTGTCACAGGAAAAAAGAAGAACACCACCATCACATCAATGTGAAAGAAAATCCTCAACAATTGGCAAGTGATTCCTATCTAAGAAGACGTCATCCCCTTTCCAAGGAACTCAGTACAGCACTTGTTCCATAGACAACCAGACAGTATTTTCACACTCTACATAATGATTTCAAAACTCTCCAGTGTCAACAAGAAAACAATACTTAAATAAAAGGGGGTGAAGCAGGAAGTTGGAGCGCAGGGCTTTTTAAAAACATGCACAGTGGCAGAGTAACTTACTTGAATGTTTCATTGAGGGCATCATTATTTCTAACAAATAGGAGGTGTGAAAATACAGTGCACCATCAGAAGCACTTTTCTAGAGCAGATCTAATATTCGAAAACACTATTCTTATTATAAAATAAAGTCAACTATAGGAGTAAGAGGGAGCTCTCGTGGCCTAGTGGAAAGAAGCTGCAGTGCAATCCCACAGGCATGTGGTTTGAATCCACCAGCTACTCTGTGGGAGAAGGATGGACAATCTCTGTGTGAGTAACTGCCTCTGAAAACCCACCAGACGGTCAGCTATGGGTCAATTCCAACTCTACAGTGCACACAACAACACAGGAGTAAGGAGCTCGGGTAGTGTAACATATAAGTATCTTGCTACTACCCTAAAGGGTGGTACAGCTCAAATCCACCCACACAATGACTTACAGAAACCACAGAAACCTGAGGGAGGGTCAGTATGGGTCAAAACTGACTCTGCGGCAGTGGGCTTAGTGGGCTTTCTTAGAGAGTAAAAATCCTTTGATTTGGGAGAGTATATATATATCTTTTGTATTTATTAAAATATCTTTATATACAATTCATGGAAGTTCTGGTAACCTAGCGGTAAGAGGCAGCTCTGTAATCCCAAAGGTTTGCAGTTCAAATTCACCAGCTGCTCCATGCAAGAAAGATAGGCAGTCTCCTCCTGTGTAATCTATGGCCTCTGAAACCTGCTGGAGGGTCTGCTGTGGGTCAGTTCTGACTCGCTGGTACCCAACAACGTATATGGTTGATGTGCAAAGATGATCCATACACAAAATAACAGATCATTTTAAAGAGTGAGTCAACTCTCACTGTAAAGATAATGCTGTGAAGTGGAAAAAAAAATTGGAAAGCCCCAAGGCCAAGGGACCAGTTGGGTCATCAGTGAGCTGACTAAATGTGGACTGAACTCCTTTGGGCTTTTGTGTTCTTATTATAAAAAAAGTGGGAAGAGGGATTCCTGTTTGACTGCCTTATGGTACATTGTTCTCAGAAGGGTGAAATAAAAATGCTATCATTTGGTGTAACAAACAAAGGACCTCGTGCTATTCTAAGAGCACACTTTTCTTCAACGATCACAGTCTTAAAACAAGCTCTTATGGAAATGCAACCATCTAAAACTGTTCATAACAGATTGAGTAAAGGTTGAACACTTACTTGGGGAATCACTTTGCCAAAATCCCATTACGATCTCAGAAGATGTAAATCCAAATGCATTTTCAGTAGATGGTTCAACGTGTTCTTCATTACCCAGATTCTCAGTTACTCGACTGTTTCCTCCTAATTCCTCTGAAGAAGGTGGAGAATGGACTGATGCTGAAGTGGTGGAAATTTTGGAGTCCTTAGGGAAGTCCTCTGTCTCATTGCTGGGACGCAGGCTGACCGGTGAAGACTGGGGCACCCTGGGGACACTGTCGGTGAACGTGGTGGCATCAAGCTTATTCTTAGTCTGACTCTCCAAGGGACTTTTGAAGGCAGTGAAGCTACTGAGCTCTTTTGTACTTTCAGAAGCTGAAACAGAAAAGATTAGTTTTAAAACTCAGAGATTAAGAAAAGCAGCAAAGTAGATAAATTAAAAGTTTATTAGATGTTAGTAGATAAATCTAAGGACTGGGATTCAAATAACCACTAAACACATGAAAGGATGCTCAGCATCTTATTAACCTTCAGAGAGATGCAAATCAGAACTACAATGAGATAGGGGAGCTCTGGTGGCCTAGTGGCAAAGAAGCTGCACTGCAATCCCAGAGGAACACGGTTCGAATCCACCAGATGCTCTGCCGGAGAAGGAGGTGCAATATCCTCCTGTACCAGTCAGATCTGATTTGACGGTACACGCACACAAAATTAAAAAAAAAAAAAAAAAGAACTACAATGAGATGGAATTTCACTCCCATAGGCTAGGCTAAGATTCAAAACAAAAATTAGCAAGTATTGGTGAGACTGTAGGGAAACAGGAACCCTTATTCCAGTTGGGTGGTGGTTCCAGTTTGCTGGTGGGAATGCAAAATGATACTCTACTGTAGAAAACAGTACCAAACATAGACACTCATAAATACAACCCTTCTCAGGTAGTAGGAGAAATGAAGTCTCGATACCGGCCTCAACATGGATGGAGCGAGAAAGCATGTGGAGTGAAATCAGCAAATTGCAAAAGGACAATACTGTACAACTTCACTCATATAAAAAGACAAGAGAAGGCAAGTATATAGAAAATAAAGTTTATCAGTGGTTACCAGGGAAAAGAAAAAGTGGGAAAGTTGGAGGGACAATGACATTAAGTGGTGACAAATACTGAGTAAGGTGATTAAGGGTAGAGTTTCACAACTGACTTGTTAATTGCTGTCAACAAGCTTTCACACCTGTAAAGAGTAGAACTGACCGAAGTTGTGAGATATATATACATATATTTACAGCTCCATAAACAAAGAGTAGCTGCAGAGGCTGCTTATGAATTACCAAAAACCTCATGATATTTGGTTCCTTGGAGATTTCTATTTACAGTTTCACTGTACATTAATCTACAAACATGTTCAGTGTGTGTCCTACCTCGCACGTGCATTAATACCTGAGGTCTTACAAGTTTGGCTAGCACACGGCTATCCAAGGCAAAAAGATAGGCTCTGTTTGCCTCAAGCAACAGAGAAGACAGTAAGGAAGAGGAGGAGATAGAATGTGTGGCCAACTGCCTCTAGAAACAACTGCCTACTTTATCATGAAACTAGCAGAACTGTATGTTGTTGTTGTTGTGAGGTGACATCAAATTGAGCACGACTCATAGCAATCTTATGAACAACAGATCTGAATCAAGTCCTATTGTGTGCCAACCTCACGATCTTTGACACACTTGAGCCCAGAGCTGCAGTCAGCTGCAGTCCACCTGGCTGAGTCTTCCTCTCCTTCGCTGCACTCCACCTTTCCAAGCATGAGGTCCTTCTTCGAGAAATAACCTCTCCGAGCAACATGCCCCAAGTATGTGAGGTGAAGCTTTGCCATCTTTGCCTCTAAGGAACACTGTGGCTGCACCTTCTCCAAAACACATCTGTTTGGGGGTTTTTGGCAGTTCATAGGATATCCAGTATTTGCCTTTGAATCACAATTCAAAGGCATCAATTTTCTGTCATCCTTATTCATTGCCCAGCTCTCAGTAGCAGAGCCAATGATTGAAAAGACTATCGCCTGTATCAGGTGCTCCTTACTCCTCAAAAGAATATCATTGTTCTTCAGTAATTTGGAGAGGTCCCTGACTGCAGCCTTTCCCAGTGAAATATGTCTCCTGACTTCCTGACTGCTGGTACCGACTGTATGGTGCCCAGGTATCATTTCTGAACATTCTGAGTAAAGATTCTATAGGAGAATTAAAAGGAGAATTAAAATATGCAGAAGAGAATTTCAAATTCTTACAGACCTCAGACTTCTTGGAGCCATGCATGTTTACTGGATTTCTGAAACTAGTCCTCAGAGAATATCACTACATCTGAAATAAAAAATTTTTAAAAATCCCCTGAAATCTTCAACAACAGTTTCATTTAACTAGTAAAAAAAAAAATCTGCCTTGAGCATTGTGCTCTTTTAAGCACTATTTGGTAGCTCCAGTGGCCTAGTGGTTAAGAAGTTGTGCTGCAATCCCAAAGGCACACAGTTTGAATCCACCAGCAGAAGGATATGCATGTGATTCATTGCCTCTGAAGTGACCCGCCAGAGGGTCAGCTCTGCATCACACACACAATATGAACTATAGCACGGGATGACAAAGCAAAATATTACAATGAAATGTGCAAGGAGTTGGAGTCAGAAAATCAAAAGGGCCGAACTCGCTCAGCATATCTTAAGCTCAAGGAACTGAAGAACATGTTCAAACCTCGAGTTGCTATAATCAAGGATGCTTT
>NW_006399782.1:4759642-4835687 GCF_000299155.1 Elephantulus edwardii | reverse complement strand
GTGCGATTGGCACAGGACAGAGCGGAGTTTAGGGCTGTTGTACATAGGGACGCTAGGAGTCGCAAGCGACTCGACGGCACATAACAACAACAACAACATATATATGATCAATAAAAGCACTCCAAAGATTTAATAGGAAACGTAAAGGGCAGTGAATTTCGTTTAATGGGAGAGGAACAGCTAAGAAGAGGAGGGTGAGAAACATTTCACAACTTGAAGAACGTGATCCCCGTCTCTAAATTACACATGCAGAATGTGTATGTTTGGCTGTGTTAACAGTCAGCAACAATAAAATAAATGTAGGGGCTGTGGACTTAATAAAGATAGGAACATTTGTGTGACCAGGACAGGCTCTCCTCACCAGCTCCAAAGCTCAAAAGCTGAGATTACAGAAGCAGGGAAGTAATTTACCAGCCATGATGAAAACTCTTGTGCCTAAAGTAAAAAGAAGATAAGAAGATAGGAGAATGATTACATCATTTGCCTCAGTTTTCATACTGGAGAGTGTGCATGTCTACTCCTGAATTCCACATGATGGCTTAAGCAGCGCAGGCCCTCAGGAGAAGGCACAGGGCAATTTGTGTTGGTTGGTCTTTTGTTTCAGTAGCACAGCTTTCCCCACCCCCACCCCCCAAGGCTACTTACCCATTCAAACTCAATATATAAGGTTAATAAAAGTGAGGCTGTTTCAGAGTACTTACTCCCAGGTTACTAGAGGGGAAGCCCAGGGCTTTGCAGCACAGAGCTGGAACAATAATTCCCAGCCTTATCAACCATCAAGGAATCTTTATCCCCCACCTCAGGCAAAGATAAACCTTATGCTTTGAAAGACCCATGAGCAAATTGCATTTACGAACAAAAAGACCTCCTAATTAGCAGGAGATACTTATTGTAACCTGAGTAACTGGACTTCATTCCATCCATAAGCACATGGATTTCACTGTTTCAATGAGCTCATTAGACTGTGCAGACCCGTGTTCAATGCTATGAGGAGATCAGGGACTTTGGGTTGCGAGTAGAATTTTGACACCTAAAGAACAGGAAATTAGAAGACGTATTGTCATGGGAAAGTCTGCTGTTAGGGACCTCTCCAAAGTACTGAAGAGCAATGGTGTCTCTTTGGAGACTAAGGTGTGTCTGATACAGGCCATGGTCTTTGCAACACTTGTTATGCATAGAGAGTTGGACAATGACTAAGGTGGGACAGAAGAAGAATTGATGCCTTTGAGCTGTGGTGCTGGAAAAGAGTATTGTGGGTATCATGGACTGCCAAGAAAACAAACAGATTCATCCTGGAAAGGGTCAAACCGGGCTGCTCCTTGGAGGCAAGGATTCTAAGGCTCCATCTAACATACTTTGGACATGTTGCAAGGAGGGACAGGTCCTTGGACAAGGACATCATGCTTGGTAGGGTGTAGGGACAGCGCAGAAGGGGAAGGACTCCTATGAGGTGGATTGATTCAGTGATTGGGATAATCGGGATGGGTGTATCAGAGATGGTGCGACTGGCACAGGACAGAGTAGAGTTTAGGGAGTCGCAAGTGACTCGACGGCATACAAAGAAATGGAAGGCAGCCACTGAATAATCAGCAAGAACCTCAAAAGTTACATTCCACACTGCTGGTCAAATCAATATTCTGTTTTGTGAAAGTAGAGGTGACTTGCTGAAGCTGAAGGCTTCTTTCCACAAAAAACCCTCCAAGAGGGCACTCCCAAAACAGACCTCTAAGAGGGTGCACTGAAATCCTCACTCCAAAGGACCCTTCACGCCTAAGGTAGGAATCAACTGCAAGACAGCTTTTGTGAGTGGGCAGATCCAAGCCTGGCAAGGTTCAAAGGCCAGAAAAAGGGGATCATTTCCTTTTCTTTTAAGGTAAAAGTATAACAAAAAGTACATATCAATAATGAAAGACTTCAAGCTGTTAATTATGTCTTTAAAAGGGGAAGGAGGAAATGGTCATTACAAAATATTTTCTGACGATCATTCCTAAATAGTTAAAAAAAATATTAAAATTAAGTATTAGTGAGAGAGAAGGAGCCCTGGTGATGGTGCAGTAGTTAAGTTCTTGACTGCTAACCAAAAGAATAGTGGTTCAAACCCACCAGCTGCTCCAAGGGAGAAAGAAGTAGCAGAGATCCATCCTATTCATACTTACAGCCTTAGAGGCTTGCTAGAGGTCACCATGAGCATGACTTGACTCAACAACGGTAGAGTAGAGTTCATTATAGGAGCAGATTGCCTACTCTTTCCCCCGTGGAATCACTGGGATGGTTCAAACCTCTCTGCCTTTTTAGTTAACAGATGAGTGATGGTGTGTCACTAGGACTCATAGGAAAGGATTTCACTTATATAATCTCAAATCCTCATTCAACCCCTTAGCTTCTCAGATCCCACTTAAGAGTTTATCTGTGTCCACCATATTTCAGCTTCATCAGATTATTGGGCGTTTATTTTTTTAAAAAGGCACTGATTAACTGTAATTATACAAAACACAATGTAAGGAAATTATTGTATGAAAATCAATACAGTGTTTTAAAAAACGCAAAAGAACTAGTAACTATAATAATTTAGTACTGCTACCAAAACAAAGAATCAGTTAGATTGGTGTCAGTCTGACCAGCTTAGACTTGCTCATCGCTGTTGGTGTTATCAGCAACTTAGTGACCACAAACAGAATCACAAAAGTTGAAAACACTGAGTCATAAGAGGAAAAAGATCATGTTTTCCCTGACCCCACTTGGTCTTATCTCCACAATCATTATTAAACTGATATTTTATTGGCCAATGAAGAGCCCTGGTGGCGTAGCAAGTTAAGGGTTGGGCTGCTAACCAGAGGGTTGGCAGTTCTAAACCACTACCCTCTCTGTGGGAGGAAAATGAGTAGGTCTCCTCCAGTGAAGACTTAGAGACTTGGAAAGCCAACGAACAGAGGGTCACCAGGAATCAGAGTGGACTAGATAGCGATGGTGGGTATTGGGCAAATGTGATAAATTCCCACACACGATCTCAGTTAATCCACACAGTACAACTATGAAATGGGTGTGAGGGCTTTAGTAGGGTTGGCTCCTGTTAGTAAAAGGAGTAAATGGTCCAATTCATCTCATATCATCACTTACACTAGTTAACGAATGCCAGCCCATAACCCAAAGTGGAAATGTGCCATGTTTCTAATTAAGAGGCCAACACTGTTGATTAACTCATAATTGTTCTTTTGTGTTTATTTCTACCCTTGAACGAGCCAGTAAGTGGAACCAAAGAAAAACATATGATCTATTTAGGAGTAGAGACAAGCCAGGTAGAAAGCATGTCTACTTTATCTGGTAAAAAATACGCGGTCACTTTTCAAGCACAACACCCAACACAGGAGTCCTCATGCAGCCATCAGAATGCTCAACCTTGACTCGACTGCCATCCAGAACTTGCCAAAACGATAGTTGAGACAGCTGATATTTTTAAAATGCAAGTCAGATCAACAGCCTTCTGGGGTTTTGCCCTTTACAGAGTGAAATCACCGCAGAGCAATTTACCTGGACCACATTCACTCAGCAACCCACAGAAATTCTTTCGTGAGTTAAAGTCCATTATCACGCCCTCAGCTCCTTTTGAAGATCTATAGAAGTCATCCCCTTTTATAGAACATTAGCACACTTCTCCCTCAACCCCCAGAAAAAAAAAAGAAGGAATTTTCCATCATGATCTTCAATGTTCCTTACATAAACATTCTTTAAGGATTTACTGCTCACAAAGCACTTATAACTATGGAGAAAGCCATATACTCATTTTATCTGACAACAATCGTACACTCCATTCAGCTTCCCTTTGTGCTCTGGTTTCCAGGAAGCTCAGTACTAAATTTAGAGCCCAATTGTACCATTCTCACACAATTCAATGTGCATATATCTCTCTCCACCTTCAAAAGAGAGCTTTCCTCCCCTGTTTATTTGCTACATTACTCCCCGACTCCTCCCTGGCCCAAAGGACCAAACAATACATGTTCATGAAAGAAACATGGAAAGTATAGAAATGAAAAAGCCAGAAAGAAAACATTCCAATGGCTTCTGATCCCTTTAATCAATCTGCTCGAGTTGCTTGATTCTGCATGTGCTTTTTCAGGTCAAGTAAACAAAATACCATACATTTCTGGAAGCAGGTAACTCCTGGCCCTCCCAGCCTCAGGGGAGATGGTGCAGGACATTTCTGCTCAACAAAGTATGGGGCAAAAGAAAGCATAAAACACAAAGGCTGAATGCATCTGGAATAACTGATGCTAAACCTTAAAGGGTTTAAAGATCATCTGGTCTAATCTCCTCAGACTGCAAACAGCAAAGCTTGATTTTATCCCTATGCCAGGCTTCTGGTTCATTCTAGCTCTCAGCAAATGAGGAGCATCATTAATCTGAGAAGCCTAGACACAGGACCTCACGGGGTCACATTTTTCATAGATGGAGTGAGCAAGGGTCAAATGACCTAAGTCTACCCTGCATTCTCCCCTCTTCCATACTTCCGTGGAGCTGGCAGGCTGGGTCGAGTGTGCCTTTGGCAAATCCCACCAGCCCTCACTCAGCATTCTTGCCCACATGCCTAGAGTTCCTATGTCAAAACAGTATTTTGAGATTTAATCTAAGAGGAGGAAGGGGGTACACCAGGAGTCCCTGGCTGGTGCAAATGATGAAGCTCTCAGTTATTAACTGAAATGGAGGTGTTTCGAACCCACCCAGAATCACTTCAGAAGAAAGGCTTAGTGATCTACAACAAAAAGACCTCTTTCCCTGAAAGCCCTGGGTCCTCCTCTGACAAACATGGGGGTGTCAGGAGGATCAGAACTGACTTGATAGCAACTGGTTTGGTTTTAGGGAACTCCTCATTTACACTGACCCTCACCTTTCCAAGCATGATGTCCCTCTCCAAGGAATAGTCTCTCCTAGCAACATGCCCAAAGTATGAGATGAAGCTTTGCCATCCTTGCCTCCAAGAAGCACTCTGGCTGCAGCCTCTCCAAAACTTTTGGCAGTTGTTCAGTGCTCTTCTCCAACTCCACAGCTTGAAGACATCAATTCTTCTTCTGTTAGCCTTAATTACTGTCCAGCTTTCAGATGCACAGCAAATGATCAAAAAGACTATGACCTGAATCAGGCGCACGTTAGTCTCCAAACTGACCTCACTGCTTTTCAGTAATCACTGTTCATCATCTTCAGACCTGTTGTTCACAGGGTCATTATGAATTGTATTGGACACTACCTGATAACCACCACTACCACCAAAGGTCTGTTTAGGAAACTAGTAAGTTGCTAACGCAGCTCAAGAAAGCAAAACTTTAATGTGGCTTCAGTTTCCAACTTTAAGAGGACTCAAATATATTCACCACTGGGCCTATTGGCAGCACCATGATGGACGGAGAAGAGATTGAGGTTGTTAGCAATTTCCGCTTGCTCGGCTCCACAAGCAACACTCGTGGCACGAGCAGTCAGGAAAAAAAAGACAACTTGTACTGGAAAAATATGCTGTTCCTGAGAAGCAACGATGTCAATCTAGAGACTAAAGTGTGTCCATAGTCTTCACAAGTACTTGCTATGCATCGGAGAGCTGGACAATGACTAAGGATGACAGAAGAATTGATGCCTTTGAGTTGTGGTGCTGGAGAAGAGTCTTGAACATACCATGGACTGCTAGAAGAACAAACAGGTCTTGGAAAGGGTGAAACCAAATTTCTCCTTGGAGACTAGGATTTTGGAGCTCCGTCTCACATACTTTGGGCACATGGCCAGGAGAGACCAATCCTTGGAGAAGGACATCATGCTCCAAAGTGTGGAGGGACAGCACAGGAGAGGAAAAACCTGGATGAGATTGACATGTAATTGAGGTAATGGGGTTAGGCTCCAAGACTGGCTCAGGATAGGGCAGGCTTCAGAGCTGTTATACACAGGGTCGCTATGAGTCACAGGTGATAGCACTTAACAACAACAAGGGGCCCTGACCCAAATCATGGTATTTTTCAATTGTTTCAAGCTGGACAATGAATAAAGAGGATCTAAGAACTGATGGCTTTCAATTGTGGTGTTGGTGAAAAGTATTAAATATCCCATAGACTGTCAAAAAATCAAATACATGTATCTTGCAGGAAGTGGGAGCCAGAGTGCTCCTTAGAGGCAAGGATGGTGAAACTTCATCTCACATACTTTGGGCATATTGCCAGGAGGTCCTTGGAAGAAGACATCATGCTGGGAAAGGTGGTGGGTCAGAGAAAAAGACGACTCTCAACAAGACAGATGAATACAGTAACTGCAAAACTGGACTTGTGGGTGACGGAGATTGTTTTGATGGTGCAGGACAGGGCAACGTTCTGGCTTATCGTTCATATGATCACTATGAGTCTTACTTGACTTGACGGCACTGAACAACATTATAGCAAAATCCAAGAAAGCTGAAATAAAAGCTGATTTGTGAAATGTAACATGCTAGCGGGTGGAACTAAAATATAAATATTAAATGACCCTGACCAGAATCAAGGTGTAACTGCCTAGAAAATGCTTCCTTCCTACTATTTTGTAAAGTTGGTTGTAAATCACAGAACCACAGAAATTTGGAGTCGGAAAGGATCATAACTTTTATCTAATCCAACCAATGTTTATAAATAATCTTAAAAAGCAATCTCCTAAAATATGAATCATAAATTACCTCCACATCCAACCAGCAGGAAACTGCATACGGAGTCTATAGAAGAGGAATTGGCAAATTTAAAAATAGGCTTTATAGAAAGGACCTCTGGGTTCAGTTTTTGCTTTGATGACATAAAACTCAAATGCTTGGCTTTGCAAAGTACTTCTGAAAACCTCTGACCTATATAGAAATTTGGAAATGGAAATCTCTGAAACACTCTCACCTCTATTCCCCAGTAATATTTCCAGCCCTCCCTGTCTTCTCCCTAAACACAGGAAAGAAATAAACAACAGCATAAGCAGGCTCTGAATAAGACCTCAGAGAGGAGGAAAGGCAGACTGTCCCAGCATCCTCCTCAGCACCAGGCTGCACTTGTCCAGTGAACAAACCCAAATCCCCATCATATATCTACTGTGCCTTGTGCTGAGACGGTGGTGAATGGAAGAGAGAGAAGAGACCTCATCTGTGTCCTTGAGAGGATTACAATCTACATGGGCACATAAGGCACTAGGTAACCCAGTACTGTAAGGTGTAAAGTACAGTCTGTAAATCAGGAAGGACCAGGAAGGCTGAAGAGAAATTCCCTGGAAATGGTACACCTCCACTGAAAAAGACCTCAGAGAGATGGGCAGAAAGTTGACTAGCAGAGGAAGAAGAGTAGAGCACAGCTGCAGTTACCATTATGCCCTGCAAAGATCTGCAATGAGTGGGGAATTTTCCCCTCAAAAATACATAGTCACATTTTCTTTACAATTGAAGGAAACATTCTTGTAATAATGAAGAAGAAATTAAATATCTAAGTCCTAATCAAAAGATGCTATTGTTGTTATTAGGTGCTATTAAATCAAGTATGACCCACCGAGTCTCTATGAACCACAGACCTGAACCCTGTCCTGTCCTGTGCCGTCCTCACCATCTCTGACACACTTGAGCTCATTGCTGCAGTCACTGAATCCATCTGGTTGAGGGTCTTCCTCTTTCAACAACCCTCAAATCAAATGATGCAATGTTACTATTTCAGTCTCTTCTTTAAGAATAAAACCAAACATCACTGAGTAGATTGTGACTTATGGTGATACCCAGGATGTCAGAGGACAAGTATGTGATGTGGGAGTTTTCAGTGACTGATTTTTTTTTAGAAGTAGATCATCAGGCCTTTAAAAAAATTCATATTTTTATATTAAAAGACAAACTGCATTGGGAAAGTCTGCTTTCATAGACCTCTTTAAAGTACTGGAGACTAAGGTGTGCCTGATCCAGCCATAGTCTTTGCAATTACTTACTATGCATCATAAAGCTGAACAATGACTAGGGATGATAGAAGGAGAATTGATGCCTTTGAGCTGTGATGCTAGAGAAGAGTATTGACTATACCATGGACTGCTAGGAAAACAAGCAGGTTCATCCCAGAGAGGGTTAGTCCAGGCTACTCCTTGGAGACAAGGATTCTGAGGCTTCATGTGACATACTGTGGGCATGCTGCAAGGAGAGACTGGTCCTTAGAGAGGGACATCATGCTTGGAAGGGTGGAGGGACAGTGTAAGAGAGGAAGATCCTCAATGAGATGTATTCATTCAGTGACTGGGGGGTAGGTGTGTCAGAGACAGTAAGATTTGAACAGGATGGAGCAGGGCTTAGGGCTGTTGTACATAGGGTTGCTATGAGTCGCAGGTGATGCAGCAGCACATAAAAAAACAACATCATTCATTCGGGCCTTTCTTTTTTGGTACAACAGGGTGGACATAAACTGGCCTTTTTGTTAGCTGCTCTGCATGTTAACAATTTTCACCATTCAGGCACTCCTTCCCATGAGTGCACCCCAATCACAACCAGCCTTTGTTTTGTGTATATGAGGGTGTATGTGGGGGTGGGTGCAGAAAGGATCAGAAATTATTATATTATTATTATTATTATTATTATTTTCTTCCTAATTATTATTTTTTTTTTCGAATTATTATTTTCTTCCTAATGTAACTAAAGAGAGCACTGGTGGCTTAGTGCTAAGTAGTTGTGCTACCAATCCAAAGGCATACAGTTCAAATCTACCAGTTGCTCCACGGGAGAAAGATGGACAATCTCTTCCTGTGTGATTTAATGCCTCTGAAAACCCACTGGAGGGTCACATATGAGTTGGTTATGACTCAATGGTTCATAAGAACAACAATTTGGTTAAGGAAAAAAATATTTTTAAGGTGAACTTTACCACTAGGAGAAACTGTAGGTGGTTCTTTGAGCCCAAATATTTTTGCATTAGAGTATAACAATTCTGTATAATGTCTTTCCTCCTTAGCCCCTGTCAGGAACAGGAAGTTAGCTAGCTGTACCCCTGTCTTTATTTCAGAGCATTTATCTGGGGGTGAGAGAGTTCACCTGAAAAATGGGTGGAGGGTGAGGTGGACACTGGAGTACTGGAGACACGTGGTGGGGAGACTTCTGGTCTCGAGGAGTTTCTCTTCCTAGAGGACGTGGTCTGTTCGATCCTCTCCAAAGCAGAAGGAGAGGACTGGCTCAGAGCAGAAGTGGCAGCTGCTTGGGAATGTACAGTTGCTTCTTCTGGGAGCCCCCGTCCCCTGTCCAGTGAGCCCGGGGGCACTCCCCTTTCTGTTTGAGAAACAGCCATCTTTTCTTCAGATTCTGAACTGCTACTGCTGGATGAGAAGCCAAGGTCTCCCACGGCTGAAACCAGATGGCAACAATTAATGGTCCGCCAGCAGACTTCCCAACATTCTAACAGTCCTTCAGCCAGCTCACTTCCAACCTCTACCCAATTTGTTGACATGGAAGGAAATTAAGAGCAATTATTCATTCTATAAAATAGTAACTTCTGAATGGCAGGGCACACACCAAGATAAACCCTTTCTCTGGGTCCCATAAGTGCAGATTTTGCATTTTATAGTAAAATTTTCTGATAAAGGATACATCTGAAATGTCAGCTGATGTAAGTAGTCCTTGAGTAGCACAAAGAGTTAAGCGCTTGACTATTAGCCAAAAGGTTGGCAGTTCCAACCTACCAAGAGGCTTCTCAGAAGACAGGCTTGATGACTTGCTCCCCAAAACCTTGGACAACCTGATGGCTCACAGTTCTACTTTGGACACTAAGGTCGCCAAGAAGGACCGCCTTGATGGCAACCAACAACAACAATATCAGATGATACAGAATCTGAGATCAGATTCTGATCATATGGCGCATCACCAACTTCTAGGAAGTTGGTTCCAGAATTTGCTTGGGATGAACATAAACAAACTCCCACTATCAGACTCTGTATGGCCAATACGATAGGCAGCATCCATGCAGAGGCAGCTCTGGATCCACTGTTCACGGATGGAGCACAAAATACTTCCACATGCTTTCATTACAGAACCGAGTCCCCAACCAGGCCTCCTGTCACTGGTCTGTGAATCCCAGTGTCCTTTGTGACACCTTTTCCCTCTACTATTACCAAGTCCATCAATTTCCCCTTGTAAACTTCTCTGTGACCAACAACTTCCTCTCCATTCTTGCTGCTACTAAATCATAGCTCGGTCCCTGGGATCTGTGTGTGAATTTCTTTATCTTCTTGGGTGGTCCTGACTGAAGATTCCCTCCTCTCCCCACACTCACAGTTCTAAATACCCTATTAATGACTGCCAAGCAAATTCTCCCCTAAATTGCTTTGATATGTCACCTTGTTTAAAAAAAAAACCCAAAACTCTTCCTGTCCCTCAAATTGAAACAGCCTGATTTCCAAAGTTAGCCATGATGGTGCCTTACTCCCTTCACATAATTGCATCTGCCACTGCTCTTCTCCTCACTGTGCAACTAATACCAGCCCAGGGAGCGTGCTGGCCTTGCTGCCCCACAGAGAAGCCACACTCCTTTCTCCACAGCTTCATCTACACTGTTGGGACATCCCACTCCTTAGGTACCCCTCCCACTTGGCTCAGATACACAGACTTGGGCTCAAATCTCAGCTCTGTAACATGTTAGATCAAATCTGCACCTCCACTTGGCCTGCATTTACACTTTCGTTAACTACCCACCCACTGCTGTTAAGTTGATTTTGACTCATGGCGACCATCACATTTCCAAAGCTGTAAATCTTGGTGTCAGGAGACTGCCAGCCTCAGCCTTCTTCTGCAGAGCAGCTGGGAGATGCAAACCACCGAGCTTTTAGCAAGCAGTGCAAAAGGTAACACGACATACACCAGCATGTTGCAAATGAGGCCTGCACCACAGATCTGGTCAACCTTGGCCAGGCCTCCTCAGTGGGGAAGATAGCTCCCAATGATGCAGGGAGGAGGGGGAGCAGAGGTGAAAATTTTCTTTTCCGTAATTGGGCATGTAAGAATGAAATCATTGTCATCAACACAAACTCACCTGAGGTATTATTCTGATAATCCAGAGCTGTTGCTATCTCAGGTGAGCCCGCAACAGGCGAACTGGTGAAATCTGTTCTGCTTTGAGAGTTGGATCTTCCTCCAGCATTTGCTGCTTCAGTCAGTGAAGTGAAGTCTACTGGAGCATCTGAAGAAAAGTGGCTTGTTCTGGGGACCTGACCCATCACAGGCTCTTTTGATATCACTGTGGAAAAGTTTACTTGACCTTGATAAGAGGTGACGTTTTCTAAGTGTGGTTCAGTGTTACTTTCCTGCCAATGGTTCCTGACAGCAGCTGAAACAATAAGAAAACAGGGTAGTCAGAGTTTGCTGGCTTCTGAAAAGGAATGCAAACCTGATATATCAGCCCAGAAATGAATTCAAGTAAAATTATTTCATCTTCCTTTAATTCCACCATTCATTTTTCCTGCTGTAATTTGTCCACTCAAGGATGTGGGCAAAGATTTTTCTGCATCGATGTTTACTACAATATTGCTCACAAACTGAAAACAAACAAAATAAGAAGAAAGCAGCAAACAAAAGACTTTACAGCAGGAAATCAATTTGATAATTACATTAGAAGGGCTATAAAAAATACTATGTGATTAAAAAAATTACGTTATATAAGAATAAAAAATGATGTTCTAGTATTATTGAGTTAAAAAGCTACAGACTTTAAAAAAGAATTGAGAATGTGACCACATTTTTGGGAAATATAAGACAAAAACCTACGAATACCCCTAGCAAATTTGTATTGACTTTTTACTATCTATGCACCAAAATGCAGATCTAAGAAGGTTGGTATTAATTCATTTAATTCTCACACAAAGTCAGAAGTAGATGTTATTATTATCCTCATTTTAGGTATGAGTCCAAGGAGGTGCAGGGAAGTCATAAACTTTGTCTAACTAAATCATACAATTAAAAGGGAATAGAGTCAAGACTCTACAGGTAGTCTATTCCAACCCCAGCACCAACACCACTCCTAATTGGTTTAGATAAGGAACAAAGTGCTAGACAGGAATTTTAGGATGGCTCCACCTATGTTTAGTAACTTTTGGCTTAGGACGTCCCAGTAACCTAATGGTAAACAGCCACACAGCCAACTCAAAGGCACATGGCCTGGATCCATACATGTTCCAAGAGAAGAAGATGGGCAATCTCCCGTGTGATTTATTGCCTCTGAAAACCTGCTGAAGGTTCAGGAATGAATAAGTCCCAAGTCGATGGCACATAAAGACATAACAACAAGGAATATAGAAAAGATATTTTCTTGGTTTTTTATTGATAACACAAAGGCATCTGACTGTATAGATCATAATAAATTATGAATAACACTGAGAAGAATGAAAGTTCCAAAACACTTAATTGTACTCATGCAGAATCTCTACCTAAACCAAGAAGCAGTTATTTAAACAGAACAAGAGGATACGGCATGGCTTTAAATTAGGAAAGATGTGCATCATCAACATTTATATAGTCTGCATCCTGAGAAAACAATCTCTGAAGCTGGAATATTTGAAGAACACTGCATCAGGATTGGAAGAAAACTCATCAATAATTTGTGTTATACAGATGATCTGGACTTTCTTACTGAAAATGAGGTAGACTTGAAGCACTTATTCAAGTGCAAAGTCTGTAGCGTTCAGTATGTGTAATAGTTCAACATAAATAAAACAAAAAAGCTCGCAATTGGACGAGTAAACATCATGATAAATGGAGAAGAGCTGAAGTCTATGAAGTACTGAAAATGAGGAGGACTTGAAGCGCTTGCTGCAGAAGGTTAAACACTGTAGTCTTCAATAAGGATTGCATCTCAACATCAAGAAAACAAAAATCCTTGCCACTGGACCAATAGGCAATATCATGATGGAAGGAGAAAGGATTGAGACTGCCAACACTTCATCTTACTCGGATCTATCGTCAATATATTTGATAACTAAAGTCAAGAAATCAGGAAATGTATTGCACTGGGAAAATCTGTAGATAGGGAACTCTCCAAACTACTGAGGAGTAATGATGTCAGTTTGAAGACTAAGGTGCACCTTCTGATTTTTGGCCATGCTTTTTTCAGTCACGTGCTAGGCATCTGAGAGCTGGCCAGTGACTAAGTATGACAAAAGAAGAGTTGATGCCTTTGAGCTGTGGTGCTGGAGAAGAGTATTGAATATCCTATGAACTGTCAAAAGAACAAAGAGTTATGTCTTGGAGAAGATGCAGCCAGAATACTTGGAGGCAAGGATGCTAAGGCATCATCTCACATATTTTGGGCACATTGCTAGGAGAGGTTATTCCTGAAAAAGGACATCATACTTGCGATGGCAGAGGGGTGGCAATGGAGAGGATGACTCTCAACCAGGTGGGCTGTCATGGTAATTGCAGCAATGGGCTCATGTGTGTCAGAGATTTTAAGGATGGCACAGGATAGAACAAGGTTGAGATCAGAAATCGGTTGTTCATAGATTTGCTGTGAGTCATACTCAACTTGATGGCACCTAATAACAAAGTTATCAAGGATCTCTTTTTACTTGACTCTACCCATGAAAACCACATTCATGAAATCAAGCAGTATAGAAAAACAGGCAAATCTCTGCCAAAGATGTCTTCAAAGTGCTAATGAGTAAGAATGTCACTTTTAAGACTGAAGTGTACTTGCTCCAAGCTATGGTATTTTTAATCACTTCACACATGTGAAAGCTGGACCATAAACAAGGAAGACTGGAGAAGAGTTGATGCTTTTGAATTGTGGTGCTGGTGAAGAATATGAAATACATAATGGACTACCAAAACAACAAATAAATCTGCCTTCAAAGAAATATAGCCAAAGTGTTCCTTAGAAGCAAGGATGGTGAATTGCAAAAACACCGAAACAGCTCAAATGTTCAATCATAACTGAATGGATTGAGAAACTGCAGTACATTCATGTAATGGAATACTACGCAGCACTCAGAAGCAATGGTTTAGAAAATTACTACATATCTTAGGAGGGACTGAAGAGCATTATGCTGAGTGAACTAACTCCATCCTTTAAGGACAAATACTGTATAAGATCATTATTGTAGAACTAGAAAGATAAATAGTAAAATGTGTATGAGGCTCCAAGGGAGAGAGGGAAGGAGTAGAGGGTTGAGGATGGGCAGGGGGGAGATCATAGGGCCACACAATTTGATGGGCAGAGGGAAGGATGGGGATCTGGAAAAAAACAGGGTAATGGTGGGCATCTCTGGCTGCCTAGTGGAGAGAAGCTGCACTGCAATCTCAAAGGCACACAGTTCAAAACTACCAGTTGTTCTGTGGGAGAAGGATGAGCAATCTCCTCCCCTGTGATTACTGCCTCTGAAAACCCACTGGAGGGTCAGCTATGGGTCAGGTATGACTCGACGGTACACAACAACAGTTCAATGTTGATTAGTTTTATAAAATACAGTAAATGGGAATGATTGTATGAAACACAATGCGAATAAAGGATCATGTGAAACACAATGCGTATGAACTTTGCAAGTAAACCAATATAAAATAAAACATTATTTAAAAAAAAAGATGCAGGGAGCTCTGCTGGCCTAGTGGCAAGAAGCTGCACTGCAATCCCAGGGGTACGTGGTTCAAATCCACCAGATGCTCTGCTGGAGAAAGAGGGGCAATCTCTTTCTGTACCAGTCAGATCCAATTTAACGGTACACTCACAAAATAATAAAACAAAAGTTTTTAAAAAGACGCAAGGATGGTGAGATTTCATTTCACATATACTTCAAGAACGTTATCAAGAGAAACTGGTTCCTGGAAAAGGCTATCCTGCTTGGAAAAGTAGAGAGTTAGCAAAACAAAGACAGACCCTCAACAAGACGGACACAGTGGGCACAACAATGGGGTTAAGCACCGCAGAAAAGATGTACGATAGCAGCCACAAATTCAAGTCAACAGGTAACATGATTTACCTGCTTTTAACTTTTTGTTGTTGTTGGAAGTTTACAGAATAAGCTAGTTTTCAATTCAACAATTCATAAAACAACAAAAAAAAGTGTTTTATGTCATTAATTACAATACCCACCGTGTAACAATACTCTTCCTTTCCTACCAACAGGTAACTCTAAATTTTCTAGTTGCCACTTTTAAAAGGGTTAAAAACAGGTGAAATTATTTTTAATGAATATTTTATTTAATCCAATGATGGAGAAGAGATTGAGGTTGTTAACAGTTACAGCTTGCTCGGCTCCACAATCAACACTCTTGGCACCAGAAGTCAAGGAAATAAAAAAGGAATTAGGTAATTAGGTAAATGTGCTGTCAGGGAACTTTCCAGAGTATTGAGAAGCAATGAGGTCAGTTTAGATACTAAGGTGTGCCTGATCCAGGCCATGATCTTTGCAATTACTTGCTATGCATCTGAGAGCTAGACAATGACTAGAAATGACAGAAGAGTCTTGAACATACCATGGACCACTAAGAAAACAAATAGGTCTGTCTTGGAGAGGGTGAAACCAAGTTTCTCCTTTGAGGCTAGGTTTTGAAGCTCCGTCTCACATACTTTGGGCACGTGGCCAGGAGAGACCAATCCCTAGAGAAGGACATCATGCTTGGAAGGGTAGAAGGACAGCACAAGAGAGGAAGATCTGCATGAGATGGACTGATACAGTAACTAGGACAATGGGGGTAGGTGTGTCAGAGTCAGTGAGACTGGCTCAGGACAGGGCAGCCTTCAGAGCTATTATATATAGGGTCGCTATGAGTCACAGGCAACTCGACAGCACATAACAACAACAACATGTAAAATATGAATTGAACATGTAATCCATATAAAATTACTGATGTATTTCACTTTTTATTGTGGTATTATATCTTCAAAATCCAGTGTGTATTTTAAACTCAGACTAGCCAAATCTTGAGGTCAACCACAACATGTGGAACCACAGTGAAATTATAGATCAATCATTGTCAATATTTTCTCCCTTCCGGTCCACTCCTACCAGAAGCAGGAAAGAGCTAATGATTAGGAAAACTTACAAAGATTCTAATAAACTTTGCAAAGGGATTCATTTATCCCTAAAGTCCTTCTGTCCTTCTAAATTACTGTTATTGGTGTCTCCGACCTGTTTTCTGTGATAATGAACAGAAGTTTCATGGAGGAGAAGGAAAGTTGCATCGCTCTTTGGGGGCCCTTTTCTAGCTCAACCACCACCACTACCACAGCAAAACCCAACAAAACACACAACCCACTGCCATTAAATCTATTCTGCTTTTTGGTGATAGTCCAACAGATTTCTAAAGCTGTAAATCTTTATCGGAGGAGACGGTCCAGCTTTCAATCCCAGGAAGACAATTCTCAAATGAGATGCAGGATGTGAAAGGGGGGATTCTAAGGAAACTGTACTTTAAACTTGAAACCTTAAGGTTATGGACAGCAGTAGCCTGTAGAGCAGGTTCTCTTTGTTCTTCTATCTGAGCTTCAAAGACTCCTCATTCAGAGGAGAAGGTGAAGGGTTTTGGAGACTGCTGCTCTATTCTTTTGGTTAACTGGGTACAAAAGAGGGAAATCATTCCCAAAGGAAGCCAGGAAAAAAGAGACCATAGCTCAGAAGTAACTAAAAATCCAAGCCATGAGCAAGGAGAATGCAATACAATTTAGCTGTTCCATAGCCAAAGGCAAATGTGAGATTCAATCATTGGGAGGATCTTGCAGAAATCAGAGGGGTCTCCTTTTTCACAAAAAACAAGTAGCATCACCATATCCTGGTCGACTAAGGGAATTCTACTGCACTCCTCAAGAAGAAAAGAATGGTCACACACAGAAAGGACACAGCTAACTCTGAATCATACTTTCTCCCAGAAGAGCTGCCTAAAAATATAAAGAGAGAGAGAAAGCATATTAAAAGAAATTAAAAGGCAGACAATAGTTCTGCAGTTTCCTAAATAACTCTGCATGAAAGAGAACTAAAATTGCTGAGCAGAATATTTTAAAAAGTATTTCTAAATGTGTTGCTGAACTGACAAGTTAAGAAAAGTATTCTTCTGTGACCAAAAATGAACCAAGAGCAAGAATTAGGAAAGGTGAACTAACACTAAAGCTGACAGCTTCCCAAGGGCCATCTGCTCAGTGTTTGCGACATTGAACTCCTGTTAGGATGACAAGGAATATAGAAGAAGAAAAACAACTCTTGATTCTAACAGAACTGCATGTATAAAGCTGGGACCTCAAAGTATTATACTTTGAGTGTAAGGATAATGAAACAAATTTGTCCTGTAGAAGCGGACAACAAAGAACCTGTACCTTCCATCTTAGTTTTAGAAGGAAAAAAAACTGGAAAATAATAACCATATGAATGATACAGTGAGTTAGTGTTGGGCTGGTGACTAGAAAGGTCAGCAGTTCTAACTCACCTGCCGCTCTGTGGGAAAAGATGTAGCTATCTGCCTCCAGTAAAATTTGCAGCCTTGATTTTTTATTTGTGCGTGTGTGTGTGGGTGTCAAATCGGATCTGACTGGTATAGGAGGAGACTGTCCCTCCTTCTCTAGTAGAGTATCTGGTGGATTCGAACTGCTCACCTGTGGGATTACAGTGACGCTTCTTGCCACTAGGCCACCAGAGCTCATAAAAATTTGCAGCCTTGAAAACCCAATGAAGAGTCAGGAAAAAAGAAACTAGAGTGAAAAATGACAAATCATCCACAGAAAACAACCATCACACTAACAGCTGATTTCTCACCAACAACAATGGAAGCCACATGAGAGTGGGTAACAAATTTCAACATTCTGGCAAAGTGAAAGCAAAACGAAACACTAGATTTGTGAGTGAGGCAACATTATCTTGCAAAACACCCTGTTTATCTTTCAAAATAAAAATATTTTCAGGGAACATTGAGCTCATCAACTTTCTTCATTAAAGAAATTATAAAGGACTTATTTCAAACAGAAGAAACACAATCCTATGTAAAAGATGTGAGATACAATACAATACAAGAAGAAATAATTAGCAAGTAAAATTACAAATACGTGCATACATCCAAAGAAATATTAACTTTATAAAATGTTAACAATAATTTGTAGAATTATTAAACAAATTAGAACAAATTCTGTGTCACAACAGCACACAAATTCAGAAGTACTTATTAGAATCATGCTACATAGACGAGAGCAACTTTGAATTGTGTTAAAAATGGATTTTAAAGTTTCCCAAGCAAATCTTAAAAAATAAAACAGAATGTATCACTTCTAAGCTGGTAAAACTTGGAGCATATCACATTTCAAAAGAGATAAATCAGTGGTTATTCCTTAAAACCAAAAAGTAAAAATCAATAAGCAGCAATATATAAGTATACTGTAGATATAATTACTAAAAGAATCTATTAAAGAGGTTGAAAGTTGAAGGTTCTGGGAAGAAAAAAAATAATGGTAGCGGGGACGGTTGGTTTCCATAAAAGTCTCATAGAGCCTATAAGATTAAACTATGTACAGGTTTGATAGACATATCAAGCAAACACTAAAGTTCTAAAACTTGAATAATAAACCAGAGAAAATATCTTCAACCCATAATCAAAGTTTAGCACCCTTTACTATTTGAGGGTTTCTTTTCAAATGATGTACTGAAGATACACATTTCATTTAAAAAAAAAGACACTGGTGCAACCACTGTGGAAAGTGGTGAGGCGATTTCTCAGAAAGTTGCAAAGAGAGATACCATTTGACCCAGTAATTCCACTACTGGGAATATATCCTAAAGAGACCATAACTGACATCCAAGCAGATATATGCACACCCATGTTTATTGAGGCTTTGTTCACAATAGCAAGGAGTTGGAAACAACCTAAATGCCCATCAACAAACGAATGGAGAAGCTGTGGTATATTCACACAATGGAATACTATGCTGCATTGAAAAATAAGGAGCTCATGCAATATTATTCAAAATGGGTGACCTGGAGGACATTATGCTGAGTGAAATATCTCAGTCACAAAAGGACAACTACTGCATGGTGCCACTGTTATAGAATGGGACTGACATCAGGGTTGGGGTAAGACTGAGAAAAACTGGATAAATTATGTACACTGCATTGAAACAGATGAGGAAGAGAACAACTTTAAAGAGATCTATGAGAGGGTATTATGGTTATCACAAGAGTCAAGAATTAAGGTTGCATAGTGGAGTATACTCAGGGAGTTTGGGGGGAATGCGGGGGGATTGTATACCAATGAAAGAATTTTTCTTTTACTTTTCAAAGAGAGGAGTGAACTGTGGGGGAGGGCTGAGCAGGGAAAAAACTGCAACAATGAATGAATGGAAATCCAAAATCTCTGTAAATGTTCATTAAAAATTAATAATATTTTTAAAAGACACATGAATGTGTAATTATAAAGGAATGTGCAATTATAAAGGGAGGGGGGGAAGTGAAGAAGAAATAGTTGAAAATATTATTGGAAACCAAATAATTATAAACTAAAAAGAAATGTCTTTTAAAATTTTTATATTTTACTGATTGATTGCTTACTAAGTTGACAAAGGATAATATCTAATGTCACGGCAGGTACAGAAAATAGATACTTATAATGTTAAGATTATAACTGGTGCAGACTTTCTGGTGAAAAAGTAACTTAAATTGAAAGTCTTTGTAATGGACTTCTCTTAACCCAGGAATTCAATTTCTGGAGATCAAGGAAATTATTAAGGAAGTACGCAAATTTTAAGTCTAAGGAAGTTTATCACAGCACTGTTTGTAATAATAAAATTGGAAACAACCTAAATTTCTGCAATACAGGGTTGACTAAGATAGTAACATTTTAAAGGACAGGCCAATATACATTAACAATACAGTTCTAAATATGTATCACGTTCATCCTATATTGTAGGTGAAAACTACAAAATTATATGTTCAATGTGATTTTAGGTTATTTTAAAAAATCTTTTTAAGTCTCCTTTGGTGATATAATGGATTAAGCTATGAATGGGATGCTAACTAAGAAGTCAGGCAGCTCCTATCTACCAGCAGCTCCTCAGTAGAAAGACAATGATGCCTTGATTTACCACCTGGGAACCCTATGAAGCATTCTGCATACACTCTGCCCTACAAGGGCACCAGGAGTCATTCAGTGCAAGTGGGCTGTATGTTTGCTTTTTTTCCTCCCTTTAGAAAAAGAACAGAACAATGTTGTATCAGTAAGAGGTCCCCAGGACAATCTAGGAACCTGGAAAATGATTTTTTTTTTAAATTATTATTTTTGTGTGAGTGTACCGTCAAATCAGATCTGACTGGTATAGGAGGAGATTGTCCCTCCTTCCCCGGCAGAGCATCTGGTGGATGGAAAATGATTTTGTAATGGGTTTTCTTCGGTTCCCATACTGCTTCTTAAACTACTTAAAGCAGGTATTAGTTTCCTACAGCTGCCATAACAAATTTGCATAGGTACATTAGGTATCTTGAAACAGCAGAAATCTATTCTCTCTTGATTCAGGAGATCAAAATTCTGTAGTCAATACGTCAGCAGGCTTGGTTCCTTCTGCAGGCTCTAACAGAACCAACCACGCTACGCCTCCTTCTAGCTCCTGGTGGCTGCTGGCAGTCTGTGATACTATTTAGATTGCAGACACCCAGCTCTAATCGCTGCTTCCATCTTCACAGTGCCTGCTTCTTTGTCTGTCTACCTCTCTTCTTCTTCTTAGAAGGACATGTACTTAGATTTAGGACCCACCTTCAAGCTCATTCATCTTGAGATCTGTTAACTTGCAAAGACTTTCTTTCCAGACAAGATCAAGCTTCCAAATGAGGTTCCAGGTGGGCATGACTCTGAGGACAACACTATTTATTCCACCCACGAAAAAACCCAAAGGTCTTAAATATAAAGGTGGTTCATGCAACTTTATAATAATACACAGGTTTGGGCTCCAGTGCTATTTCTGAAACATGAGAATGTGGGTGGCTTTTGACTGCAGAGTTAAAGGATTGACGTGAGCCTGGTCTATGAACCTCAATAGGCCTGACTATTGGTCTAGTCATGGCTATGGCTGTGGTCTGATCAGAGAGCTTCCCCTGGCCATCTCTGCATGGCATCTGGAGGCAGTAAGAGACATCCCAGTCAGTGCTGCTACTGTGGGGCCCTGTTGACCCTGGAGACCTCTGGATGTGGTGACAGCTCCACTACTTCCCCTTAGTCAGTAGATGCCACTGCTGCCTGGAAGGTGAGAGACTGCAACTTTCAATGTCCTTTTTGATCTAGAGATCTTTCCCTTTCTTCCCTTCTGGGAATCAGGAACACAGGAGACAATATAAAATAATGTGGGGGCTTTTTTCGTTTGTGCTATACTGGGGCATAACTCTGTTCTCTAGGTAAAGGTCATGGCGGGGGGGGGGGGGCATGCTTGAGATTCTATGCCTGGGCTAGAAAATCAGTTCTTAGTAAGAGTAGCTAAAGCACAGAGTGAGACTTTAGGCCCCAGCACTGATAGACTGTGATCCTAGCTAGGCAAGGTACACAATTTCTCTATGCCTTGGTTTATCTTTCTGTAAAATGGGGATAATACACCTCACTGGGTTGGAAATTTAGCAGAATCTATACACCTAAGAGCAATACCTCATCTATGGTGAGCGCTATATAAAGTATAGCTAATAAAGAGATCTGGGTACGCAAACAGATCTGGGGATAACCATGGCAGACAATCAATCTTGGATATATCCCAACTGTTCTCTACATAATGGATCAGAGGTAATATTGCAGGTGAAAATACCTCGGTTCCCAGGTACTCTGGGCAGCTAGTCCACTCTGAATGAAAGATTTAGGTTGGCTGAAGGGCTATTGGAGCATCTTAAGTCTCATTCTGAGCTTTACTCCAGGATACTTCTCCTAGGAGGTGCAGGAAAGACGTAGGGGCACAATATGAGCCTCAGGGCCACCTCCAGCATGGCAAGGGCTCTAAAAGAATGGTATCCCACTGCTCCATTTAATTTTAAATACTTTTTTTTACTATTTCTTTATTCTTTCACTGTCCATTTAATTCTTCCTTAGAAAAAGGATAAACAAACTAGCCATGCTGGGGGAGATAGCACACCTCCCCCACTGCTCAATGCCTTACCTCACTGGGAACATCTGAGTGTTTTGCAATGAATCCAAATTGTAGCTCATAGAAGACAATAGGTCAAGTGTTAAAATGTTTATTAAAGTACAAAGACTAATCCTTTCCAAAGCACTGGATTGAACTTGAACAATGAATAAGAATGACAGAGAAGCTGTTGCTGTTATACGCCATGGAGTTGGAATTGACTTCTATTTGACCTTTCAGCGCGTTTTCAGAGGCTATAAATCACACAGGAGGAGACTGCCTATCTTTCTCCCCAGGAGCAGGTGGTGGATTTGAACTGCATGTCTTTGGGTTGACAACACAGCTCCTTAACACTAGGCCATCAGAGCATTCTGACAGAAGAAGCAGCAATGCCTTTTCATTGTGGTGTTAGAGAAGAATACTGAGAATGCCATGGACGGCCAAGGGACAAGTCTTTCTTGGAGGAAGTGTAACCAAGTTGCTTCTAGAAAGCAAGGACGGTGAAACTTCATCTCACATACTTTGGGCATGTTATCAGCTGGTGCCAGTCTTTGGAAAAAAACATCATGTTGGGGAAGGAGGAGGGTCAGAGAAAGAAAAGACGGTCCTCAACAAGACGGACTGAGGCAGTGATTGTGGGCTCAGCATATCAGAGGACAGGACATAAAAGGACAGGGCCGGATCAGGCAAGGTTAAGATCTGATGTTCATGGGGTTGCTGTGAGTCACAGGTCACTCTATGGCACCTAACAACAACAATAACAACAATGTCGTCACACTGAGTGGTGTCACTTCCCACCTGGCATCTGTGTAAACCCTGAATAGGGGTGTCATTTAGGACAAAGTGAACAGGACTTCAAAGGGGCTTACAACTTGGAGGGAATGATAGCAGGGAACAGGCTCATGCTTGGTGGAGAAGGGAATTTGGCCCTGGAGGACTGGAAAGGAGAAAGGATGCTTCAAGAGGCTGAGCCCAGACCAGAGGGGGAGTGAGATGAGGCTCAATCACATTTATACCCACAAGGACTCCTCCAGGATGTGGCAGGACGCCCCAGAAGCTCACCCAGTCCACACACACCGTGAGGCAACCCACTGAGTTTCAGCATTTTAATTTCTCAGATATCTCTTTAAGTGAGAAATCCCCTTCTCTCTGCATTCGCCCCTCTGGGTCAGGCCTCTCTCTCCCTTCCCCCTGGACCATGAATGGAGATTAACTAGAGAGTTTTATTGCTTTGCCTGGGCTTCCCCCACCCCTAACCACTCCTAAGTTGACAACTTGCATTTCTGCAGAGCTTTAATGTTCTAGAACATCTGTTTGTGAGCCAGCATCCTCGGGGATGCTAGCTAGAGGTTGGGTTGTAGGATTTCCTAATTAGCAGCTGCTACAGCGTCAACTCTTCACCACTCCCTAGAAAATTGGGGTTTTTCAACTTGTATTGTTTCTGAGCAGAGTGGGAGGATACAGGGAGTGCATGGTGTCATCCAAAAAGACAATTTCCTCCCCCCCCCCCACAACACAGTGGTGCCACTCGGTGGCAGGGCTGTAAATCAAGTGTGGCTGGTACCAGCTTGTGCTTCTGGGGGACGGAGCTAAAGAAAAGCACTTTATTTTCATTTCCCTCTATATGGATTCCATTCTTACTAACATTGATTCAGTGCTTACAAAGCGGCAAGCGTTTCCACTTCTATGGCCTACTGGTTAAGGAGCTGCACTGCCAACCCAAAGTCAGGTAGTTCGAATATACCACCTGCTCATGGAGGGGAAAAAAAGGAGAAAAATGAGCAATCCCCTCTTCAGTGATTTACAGCCTCTGAAAAACTACTGGGGGGGTCAGCTATGAGTTGGTTCTGACTTGATGGAAAATACATCTCATTTAATGCTCATGACAACTTTGGCAAGCAGATGTATCTTCATAAAGCACTTAGTTCATCAGGGCCGTGTGCTCTTCTCCACCAAGATCAAAGCCTATTGTGATAGTGTCCCTGTCAGTCCCAAATGACTCTCCTCAGAGTTTACACACATGCCAGAGAGGCAGCGGCACCAGAGTACAGCCATAGTAGCCCTACGCAACTCAGAGGGCCCAAAGATTAAGTGATTTTTCAAAGTCATAGAATAAACCTAGGTCTCTAAATACCAATTTTTTAATGCTGTTTCCATTAATGCCCTCAACTAGCTCAGGATGAAGGATTTAAGGGGCCAGACAGTGACAAAAACAAAACAAACCAAAAAAAGTGCCCCACACTATCACAACAGAAGGTCCTGGGCAGAGGAGGAGGAAAATACAGTATAAAATTAGAAAATCACACACACACATAGCAGCTTAAGGGCCAGGTAGAGATTGTATCTTAAGACTATGGCCCTTAGTTACCTTTCAAATCTGGAACTGAACTCATTCCCAAAGGCTACCTTTCAGACAAACGCAGACAGGTCTACACAGTGAACAGTACCATCCATAAGGACTCCTTAGAACACTCAACCAAAAGCCTACATTTGCCCTAAAACAAAGTTCAGAAGGCAGGAAGTGGCAGGAAAGAACAATGAATGGAAGTAAGGAACCTAAAGAAGAAGTAACAAAACCATTGTTACATCTAGAGGACTGCAGCTATTGTCACCAAATGAAATGAATGTGTATACAACATTGTTGTTATGTGCCTGCGACCCATAGCGACCCTATGTACAATAGCTCTGAAGCCTGCCCTGTCCTGAGCCAGTCTCACTAACTCAGACACACCTACCCCCACTGCCCTAGTTACTGTATTAATCCATCTCATCCAGGGTGTTCCTCTCCTGTGCTGTCTGTCTCTTCACCCTTCCAAGCACGTTGTCCTTCTCCAAAGACTGGTCACTCCTGGCCACATGACAAAGTACATGAGATCCTAGCCTCCAAGGAGAAACTTGATTTCACCTTCTACAAAACAGACCTATTTGTTTTCTTGGCAGTCTATGGTATATTCAAGAATCTTCTCCAGCACCACAATTCAAAGGCATCAATTTTTCTTCTGTCATCCTTAGTCATTGTCCAGCTCTCTGATGCACAGCAAGTAATTAGTAATTCTGAATACCATGGCCTGGACCAGGCACACCTTAGTCTCTAAACTGATGTCACTGCTCTTCAAGGAGAGGTCCCTGGCAGCATATTTTTCTTAGTACAATTCATCTTTTGATTTCCTGACTGCTGGTGCCAAGAGTGTTGACTGTGGAGCCGAGCTACACTGAGGGGGCTGCGACTAATGTTATAAAACTAATATACTCTGTAATCTTTCACCCAAATCACCATAAAATGTTCAAATAATAATGGTTTAAAAGACCCACCTGGTCTCCAAGTTTAAGCCTTAAACGTAACTGCACTGACCTTGTTTCACATTAGGAATAAAAGAATGTGCATATCATGTGGGTTACGGGATCAGGGGGACTTGAGTTCGGCAATTGCTGCATATTAGCTGGAAGACTGGGCAAAAGAGCTTCTAAAATCAGCTTCTAATTCAGGAGAAATGCTAAGGATAAAGAAAAGAATGACAACAACAAAACAATAAAGCTGAAATGGAGAAAATGAGTTTGAGGGACTAAACCAGTCTGTTCCTAAAAAGGGAATTTTAGAGTCGTGTTATAACCTCCAGGTAAAATGTCCAACAGGTAGTTAAAAATCTGGGATTAGGAGATGGCACAGAAAGCCAGCCAGCTCAAGGACTGGTTCAACTAAGTTGGAAAGAAAAATCAGCAAAAAAGAGAGAAGTGACACAGCAAAGGCAGGATGACATTAGTCAACAAATAGTGCTGGGGTAACTAGACCTCTACATGCAAAAAAAGAGAGAGAGCAATTACAGCTACATTTCATATCATACACAAAAATTCAATCACAAGGAATCAAGAACCTAAACCAAAACCATAAACTCTTAGAAGAAAACATAGGGGTACAGTTTCAGGACCATGTTTTTCACAGCCTTCTCTTAGATTTTACACCAAAAGCACTAGAAATAAAACTTTAAAAAAGATACACTAGATTTCATAAAAATTAAGAACTTTTATACATCAAAGAACTTTATCAAGAAAGTGAAAAGAAAGTCAATAGAATGGGAGGAAATAAGTGATGCATATAGCTGATAAGGATTTAATATCCAGAGCATATTAAAAACTCCTACAACTCAACAACAAAAAGATAAAGAACCCAATCCCATGCCCCAAAGGGCAAAGAACATATCTAGAAATTTCTTCAAAGAAAGTATATAAATAGCCATTAAGCACAAGGGAGGACAGTCAGCATCATTAGTCATCAGAGAAATACAAATCAAAGCCACAATGAGATCCCACTTTACGTCAACTAGGAAGGCTAGCTATAATCACAAGTGTTGGTGGGGAATGAGGAGTCTTCATCCACTGCTGGTGAGAATATAAAATGATGTGTCTTCTGTGGAAAAGAGTCTGGCAGTTTCTAAAAAAGCTAAACATGAACTGGCTGGAGACATGATCCAGCCAATTCTACTCATAGGTACACTACACCCAAGAGAACTGAAATCAAGGACTCAAATAAGCACTTGCACACCAGTATTCACTGCCATGTTATTCACAAAAGCCAAAAGATGAAATAAGGAAAGTGTCCATCAACAGATGAATGGGTAAACACTTACAACGGTGCATTATTCAAATATAAAGAAGCACGTCATTCTGCTACGTGATGTAACCTTGGAAAGTACTATGCCAAGAAAAAGCAGACAGACACAAGAGGGCCAATACTATCTGATTCCCACTCAAGTAAAATAGGCTTGATCAGTATAACTGATGTCACTGAATAGTAAGACGATTATTGTAGAATGTGTATAAGGATCCAAGATGGGTAGGAGAGGCTAGAAGCAGAGGGATGTGGATGTACAGGGGAAGAAAGGGATTAATCATTGGATTGTACAATTTGATTGGGGAGTGAGGGAAATTTGAAAGAATTTGTTCAAATTTGTATTAGAATTTTGTAAATAAACTAGTGAAAAAAAATCCAAAATTTAATATTATATATAATAAACAAATACACACAAATAGTGTGTCTTGTACCACTGAGTTGAAACCAACCCACAGGTGACCCTCCAGCTGGTCTTTAGAGGCAGTAAAACATACAAGAGGAGACTGCCCATCTTTCTCCCATAGAGCAGCAGGTGGATTCGAACCACCTACCTCTTGGTTGGCAGTGCAATTCCTTATCACCAAGCCACCAGAACTCCCTACACAAATAGTAACTAAAAGGGAGTAAGAGGAAGCTAGTGGTGACTAAGATGTAACAGGAAGAGTCTGTGAGCAGCCAGCTTGAGGAAAGGCCATGGAACAGTAAACAGAAGTGTCAAATTGTCTTCAGAATATCACTTAGTAGATTGAAAATGGTTAAGGTTGACAAGGAAGAAGATGTGAAACCGTAAGACACTGATCACCAGCTATAGAATTCCCCACCTTGCTTTTCCATTCAATTTTTAATGGGGAACTGCTCCAAGGATTGCAGTGGACCCTGAGTACCTTAACTTGTAATTGTTGCAAGTACCTGGGATTTTTAAAAGTATAACTTTGGAAGATTTTCCTAAAATCTTATTGTTCACACCAAGTAGGGATAAAGAAACTTTTTCAGCCCACTCTCTCTTTTAAGTCCTCTGTTAGGATGATGGATGGCTGCAGATACAAGAGGAAAGGAACAACGTTCACAGGTACTTCTAAGGAGAATTAAAGTGTACTTCTATTCTTAGAGAGCAAATTCAAGAATCCCACGCATTTATAATTGCAAAGCACATTTTATGGGATAACACAGGGAGCATTTATTATCCCATTAGACCCCTACATTTCAGGTTATTTATTACCTGAATTTATTTGGGAATTTCTTACCCTATCTCAGAGAAGAGAACAGAAGGCTGAGTCTTTGTGTTGAGGTCATCTGTTCTGAGCAAGCTGGAGAATAAGTGACAGTGATTAGAGTCTAGTGTCTTTCCTTGTTAAACCAAAAAACCAAACCTACTGCCATGCCAACTCACAGTAGCCTTACAAATGCTTATGGGAACAGAACTGTCCTATAAATTTCCCAAGGCTGTAATCTTTACATAAGGGGACTGCCTGAGTTTTCTCCTGCAGAGCTATTGGTGGGCTTGAACTGGTGACCTCTATGTTAGCATCAGTGCTTAATTACTGTGCCACTAGGGTTGAATTTTCCATGTTAACCACACCCCAATGAAAACCAGTAAGGATGAAAAGAGAAGTTAGCCAGTCCTTTCTAATTTATGGCCTGCAGTGTGCTCTATTAGCTAGTATCTGTAACTTCTTTGGGCTGTCTTTTGCACTCCTGTTCTTCTCCGGAGATGCTCACTAGCCTTAGGGACCATAAACACAAGCCAGGCTGACTCTCAGAAGAAAAAACTGGGGCCCCGAGAGAAGAAGGAAGAGATTCAAATCCACAGCATAGCCAAAGAGGTGTGTTTATGAATTCAAGAAATACTTGCTGGGCACTGGTCATAAGCTAAGGAGCTTTGGTTGGCATTGTCCAAACATGTTTCTCTAGCAGTTTTAATCTACCAGAGGCTCAGCAGGAGGAAAATGGGCAGTCTCCTCCTGTTAAGATTCAAAGCCTCAGAAACCCAACAGACAGTCTCTGGAAGCTGGAAAGAGTCAATGACAGTGAGTTTATGAGCAACGGGCAAAAACACTGATGACTGTTACAAACATGAATATGGATTTTACCTCAAAGAGTGCACCATTTCCCTGAGAGCTGAACCCTGTAACCACATAACTGAACTGTCATCGGGTGTGAGAAGTAGCCCAGAAAGACACAGAGGGGCACTGTGGGGCTGGAGGGTGGACACCAGGCTGCAACAAGAAGCCAGGCTCCCTTTCTACTGTTCACCTGCCCTCCACCCCAAATAAAACTGGAACCTTCCAAGGTTGGACCCTGTCAGCCTGACTGTCAGACCTGGACTCCTGGATCCAAAGGAGGGGGATTTCAGGCCGGATGGCCAGTGGATATTTTTGGGCAGGCAGGAACTTTGGGGCGTGGGGGGAAGGTGGCTGCGATCTCACCAGAAAGGCAGCCGCCCCCTCCGCCCTCCACTCCAGCCTGTGTTTTGAAACGCTGCTGCGGATGTAATGATTTTGGGTGGAGGACGTTTAGGAGCCAAATGAGTTTGTGTGAACAAAGGCCTCAGGGCTCACTCTGGCCTGTCCAGGGCTCTCGGGGAGTTTCATTTCCTTCCTTGTCCTTAACTCTGAAAGGAGCAGCTCTCCAGAAAAAAAGAAAGAAAGGGGAAAAAAAGCATAGGTACTCAGAAGTGTTAGGACTTGCAGTTGGAAGATGGGATTTTCAAAAAGATTCCCTGAAAGAGCCTCCGGTATTGAAAGCTGAGAAGGCGTAGCGTCTCCCCTTGGAGGAAGGGTGGGCTTCGGTTCAGCTGAGCGCCCTGTAGCAGAGGCGGAGGGCGCCTTGGGCTTCCAGGAACAGGTCTACCACCCCACCCCACCCCAGCTGCCTCCAGGGTGTCCGGAGGGATGCAGCTGCCCCAGACAGGAGTGAACAGTGAAAGAACTAGATCAGACCTCAAACTCTCAGGTGTGTAAAAATAACTCTATAGGCTAAAAAAAGGGGTGAAGGGGGCAGGTAGCTCTGAGGAAAAGAAAGTCTAAGGTTAGAAGATTCCAGTTAAGTGAACAAAAAAGGTTTTTGGGGTGCCTGTCATTTCTGAGGGCTGGTCTACCTTGCTGCCTTTGTTTTCTTTGCTCCTCTTCCTCTATGAAAAATAAGCACCCAGCAGAGTTACTGAAGAATCTCTCGAGTTAAAGGCCATTGTGAACAGAGTTAAAGGCCATTGTGAACAAGGACAAGAGGCTTCCCAAAGTATCAGGGGACTCGAGGCCATGGGACACAGGCGCTGCCCGCCCTGACGCCTGTGTTGTCACCATACATTCGTTCACGCCCAGAGAGGAAGCAGGGTGGCAGGGCTCCACCAAAGGAGGCCTGCCAGGTTAGTTAAACAATAAAAAGGCAAGGAAAAACATCCTGGTTCTGAGGAGGAAGAGGGGGGAGAGGGTGGGCTCGAGGAGGGGGCAGGAAGAACCCTCAGCCTAGGGTCTGGACAGGTTGAACTTAATGAGTCTCAGGCGGTGCTTTCAACATTGACACAGGGCTGGCAGCTGCCTTTTGTAAATTCTGGAGTTAATTTCTTCCACAGGCCTCTGTGAAGTGGCCTGAGGCAGTCACAGAAACAAAATTTGTCTGGAACGTTTACCATTGTTGGCAAATGTATACAAACGGAGTGATGGCTCAGCACAAAGGGTGGAGGGTTGAGGGGACAGCTGTTAAAATGACCCCTTACCATGGGTGGGGGGAGGCAGCAAGTTGGTGACACTACCCATTGAAGCTGTATGCATAAAACCCATTTAAAGAGATGAATAAAAAGCGTAATGATAGGCTTTTAAAATTAAGATTGGGGAAAACCTGGCATTCTATTCAAATATAACCAGTACTTTAAAAATCACTTGGCTGTCATGGCAAGTAAGAGAAAGAGATAAATAGAGGGAGAAGAAAGAGAACAAAGACAAAAGGGAGCGAGATACAGCAGAAGAAAGAATAGTTAGGGAGAAGTGAAACAAAACAATGTAAGACAGACGCCAGAACAGACTAATAATAATAACAGCCAAGTGCACACACACTTGTTCCAAGCCACACAGTGGGCTAAGCATTCATATGGTTTGTCTCGGTCAATCCTCATGATATACCCTTACAAGGTATGTCCAGTAATTATCCATTTTTCAGATCACCAAACTGAGATTATGTAACATGCTGTTGTAATAACAGGTGTTGTGTGCTGCTGAGTTGACTGCATGAGACAGACAGCCCATCCTCCACGGAGCAGCTGGTGGATTCAAACTGTGTGTCTTCAGGATTGCAGCACAGCTTCTTACCAGTAGGCCACCAGAGCTCCAGTTGTAGAACAGAGTACAGCTAAATTCAAAGCCAGGTCTGTTTGTCGCCAAAGCAAAGATCCATTTAAGAAATATAGAATTAGAGAAATAATGAAGGATAAGAAAGGAAAGAGCAAAGCTCTGACAGTGACATGCTTGTGTTGTTTTTAGGTGCTATCAAGTATGACTCATGTGAGCTTACACACAAGGCCTGAACCCCGCCCTCTCCTGTGCCATCTCACCATCTCCGATCCAGCCCATCTTGAGCCCATCGCTGCAGTCACTGTGTCAATCCACCTCACTGGGGTTTCCTCTCTTGCTGACTTCCACCTTCCCATCCCTTTCTAAGGAATAGCCTCTCCTGGCAACATGTGCAAAGTATGACAGACAAAGCTCTGTTTGCACTCTGGCTGTGAAATAATACCAAAACCCAGAAAGGAAGATCCTCCTCCGTGTAGCCTTTGGGGTTGTCTCACGAAGTGCATTTAAATCCCAACTGCAGTTTCATGAGGTTACATCTTGGCATACTATGTAAGCTATGCCTCAAATGGAATTAAGAGTATCAAAGGGGGTTAAAAGGAAGGAAGAAAAAAGGGGGGTGGGGTGGGGAGAGAAAAGGGTGAATGTAAATCACATGTGGGTTAAAAAAAAAGACAAACAAAAGTGCTCAAGGTTTTTAGTGTGGAAATGGAAGATTCACAGGACTCTTAACAATCAAAGGAGAAGAGGAGCAAATAGAGTGGCATTTATATGAGGAGACTGAAATTTCACTAATATTTATTTGGTGTTTGTCAAGTGCTAAGTGTTCTCACATCTCCTACCTCATTTAATGCTTTAATGACAACTCTGCCAAGGATCTGTTATCTGTTGCATTTAAAGAGCAGCGAGATAGTAAACATGTGGATGTCTGGTTGAGGTTAAAGGTGCGGAACTGGATTTCTAAAGCGGAAAAAAAGGGCAGTTCTGGGAACCACGTGGTCGGAGGAAGCAGGCAAAGCACCCCCCCTCTCATCTGACTATGTCATCCCTTCATTACTTTGTCTTCTGGCAAAACCTATTTCTCACAGCAGGTTGGAGACCACCATTTCTAAGAAGTCTCCCCAGGAAGAATTCTCTCCCTCTGCACTAGTTTATCTTGTTAAATAATCACACTTTGAACAGAGCTCAATCTTCCTTATAAGGGCTGTGGCTTAATTTTCATCTCTGAATCCCCCGGCTGGGCCAAAGGAATTGCTCAATAATTGTCCACTGAGACAGAGCACAGCAGGTAGGCGGCCAAGGGAAATGTGAGGAACATGCCCAGAGGGAGGGATAAGAGAAGGGGCAGCAGGACAACGGTGAGGCCAGGCTGGTCAGTCAGCGTCGCATCATAAGAGCCAGAGAACAGGGTTTGGGGAAGGAGTTAAGTCATGGGAACCAGAAGCAGCTGAGATGGTCTCTTTCTCCACCTTCTCTGTAATCCTTCCATTTCCAATTTAAATCCTACCTTCTTCATTAATTTCTCCCTCACTTAAGAGTGGTAAGAATGCTGATGTGCTCCTGGAAAGCACTGAGGAACACGTACATAGCACACATAGCATATATGTGTTTACAAAGTACATCTCCACAGTCGAATTCATCTCATCCTTATAAAGACGCTGTGAAATGGCATGATCATTGCCATTTTTCAGATACAGAATCAGGTCCAGGGACTCAAGACTTGCCTAAGGCCACAGTCAGTTAATTAGCTGTATTATGATGTAAAACATTTGCTGTGTCTACAATTAAACACACTTTCACGGTCACAATTAGATTTGCTCCTCTTCAAAGGTCCTGTTAATGAAGCAGGATAGACCTTCGCCTTTAGCATGAAGTAATTAAGATGCAGAAAATGAGGCAGTTGTTGCCAATGGCAAACAGCTTGACAGTGACAGAGGTTGACACAAGTTCTCTTATTCTCCAGGCAGAGGCCCTGAGCCCTCACTGACTCTTAACTCTGCCAGCAGCTGCAGATCCTAACAGTCCATTATCACAAGGCATCAGAGAGCTCTGATGGCCTAGTGGGTAAGAAGTTGAGCTGCCAACCCAAAGGCAAGCATTTCAAAGCCACCAGTTGCTCCTCAAGAGAAAAACAGGCAATATCTCATGCAATACAACCTCTGCCACCCTGCTGGAGGGTTAGCTCTCAGTCAGTTCTGACTTTATGGCACATAACAATAACAACATTCCTTGAGCAGAGTTCTGTTGATAGCTCATTTGACAGATGAGCAACTTGGAATTCAGAGAGGTTATATAAGCTACACTGTTTCACAGCTATTAAGGGGCACTTTGAGGGGCTCAAATGAGGCTAGCTGAGCTCCAGGCCTGGGCCTCCATGTCTGTAAAGTCAGCAGGATACTCACCTGCATCCTAGCAGAAGACAATCCTAGGAAACCTCTCATCATGCAATAATATTAAGTGTCCTAATGGTCCCAGAAGCTGGGGGAGTTAAAGTAACCTGAAGCCATTTCCAGCTCCTCCTAACACCCAGAGAAGGAAAGTAGAATCACCTGCAATAGCATGTGATGATCACAGCTCAGGGCCCAGCACAAAGAGCATTCCCATCAGATTATGACCACACATCCCTCTTCCGTCCTCTTGCTATTCTTTCCTCCAGTTCCAGCTGCTTCAGCTCAGCCAGCCAATGGTGGTGCAGAGGAGCTTAACTTTGACCTCTGCCCCCTTCTTGTCATCTCTCCTCCTCCCAGGTCTTCAGCCCCTAATCTATCCAAGACAACAGACAGGAGCTCCGTAGGGTCTCCACTTCCTCCTCTCTGCTGCCCAGATCCTTCCCAGTGCAGAGACGAGCGCTTTTGTTAGGCAAGGGCTCTAGTGAGGTCAGAATCCCACCCCTCCCAAGTGTGCATTTTATTACCTAAAACTGTACAATTGGGAACTTGAGTCTTTCCTTCCTGGCATGCCATCTGACCTACAAACTTTCCACCAAAACTTTCACATGACAGGAAAGCCACAACAGAACCATGGAGTTCGAGTACTCCAGAACTAAAGCATGAACCAAAAGAAACGTGTCCATCTTTAAGCCCTACAGACCCTCAATAAGATGGGTTGGCACAGTGATTGCAGCTATGGGCTCTCATGTATCAGAGATGATGAGGATGGCACAGCATAGGGCAGGGTTCAGATCTGTTGTTCATAGGGTCGCTATGAGTCCTGCTTCACTCAACGGCACCTAGCAGCAGTAACAGCACAGACTTAGCAGATGGTTCTTCAAGACTTTGGTGAACAGACTTTGTGCAATCACATGTTGGTACAGGCCCGGCTGAAGTACCATCTGGAAGAATGATCAGACATCGGTTGGTTGGCCCAAGCTTCCTGGAGTCCTCAGCTGGGCACTAGAGAACACTGATTGACAGCCTGGTGTTTTCTCTCGAGCAGTTCACAGTCTAGTGGGGTCTGGGGTCGTGGGTACACATATAGATCCCTCTTCTATCCTCGTCCCCTCAGAAAGGCTAAAATTCCATCATTCATCCTCATCCCCTCAGAAAGGCTAAAACACTAGGTGCTTCCTCATTTCATAGCTGCAGCCGGGAAGTCGGGAGGTGCTCATAGGGACACTCAAGACATAAAAGAAACAGAGCTTAGAATGACCTTTCACCTCACAGAGCCCCATCTCTCCTTTCACAGCTGACGTGATGGGATTTGTCTAAAGTCACAGTGACTGAGTGACAGAACTGAGACTTCTCCGTGGATCCTCTCAACCAGCTTCACCTCTGACTACTACCGAGTGCAAGAATATCATTTCTATCTCCCAACTGTGGCTCTGACAATTCTGGGGTGGTTGTGAAACTGATTCACTGTTTTCCGGAAACTTTCCACAAAACACTCTCTCTATGAGCTGCGGACACACCACACAGGGGAAAGTGTCTGCATTTGTTAGACATTTGTCCAAACTAAGGTGACCTGGCATCTTGCCCTGCACAGAGTCCAAAACTTCTGAGCACCAGGTGAAATGTTCTGACTAGAAACCAATCAGGTTAGATGAGACCAGCAGTGAGAGTCTCAAAACAAAATGGAGAGATTTCTTTTATCTCTCTATTTTGGAAATAAGTCTATTATTTAATGAATGAAGAGAGATCTCTTAAGCTTCCTTCTATCTCAAAATTTCCAGGATTCTCTGTACTTTAGGAACAGTATTAAAATATTCTTCTGTTTTGTTGTTGTGTGAGGTTGAGTTGGAATTGACTCATAGCTGATCCTACCATGATTTTCCGAAGCACTAAATTCCTTGGGAGGAGACTGCCCGTCTTTCACGCATGGAGCAGCTGGTGGATTTGAACCAGGTGCATTGGGGATTGCAGCAAACCTTCTTACCACTAAGCCACCAGAACTCCCAAAATCTTATTGGTGGTGGTGGTGGTGGTGGTAGTGGTGGGTACCTTAGAGTTAAAACTGACACACAGCTAACCTTCCAGTGGGTTTTCAGAGGCAGTTAAGGAATGAGATTGCCCATCCTTCTCCCATGGAACAGCTGGTGTCCTCAAACGGCATGCCTTTGGGACTGCAGCACAGCTTCTTGCCACTAGGTCACCAAAACACCATAAAATATTCTTAGAGGTCCCGAATAAAAATCTAATTCAGCCCAATACTCTAACATTTAAAGTCTCAATTATTACCTTGCAAATGGTTCTAATGTAGAAAGATGTCAGATCCTAATAGCATCCTTAAGCCTCATCTCAGATTTTGCACTCAACTGTTAGTGTTAAGTGTGTCAAGCAATAGATCTGAGCCCTACCCTCTCCCATACCATCCTCACAATCTCTGTCATGCTCAAGTTCACGGTGGTAGTCACTGTGTCAATCCAACTCATCGAAGGTCTTCCTCTCTTTCCCTGACTCTCTCCCTACCTTTCCCAACATGCTGTCTCTCTCTAAGGACTGGTTCCTCCCAAAAATAAATACCCAAAGTCCTTTCTAAAAATATTTCCATTTCCCTCCAGACTGGCCAATTTGCCAAAGCCCTGCCTGCCACCTTGGCCAGATGGAGTCACCTCCATCCAACGCATCACGGTAGAGACCTTGCCCTGCTGCTCTGCGGAGCCCACTGCTGTTTCCATTGTGGACCAAGCACCCTGTTAGTCAGCTAACCCACTGGCTGAACCATCCGCTCTTCAACCTGCCTCCTCAGAGCAGAGGACAAGCGGATGCCATTGATACTTCAGGAAACGGGTTAGCACAGAGATAGAAGGCGAGTGCCACTACCATCCACACCATACATAATCTGAAGATATGTGTATTAAAGAAAAAAAGAAAGAAAAAGAGGGAGTGAACATTTTATTTTGTTTTTCATCAAAATACTCAGTGACAAAAGGGTGTGGTGAAATCTACACAACCATCCAATGATGGAGAAAGTATAATTTGGCATAATTCTTCTTCTAAAGAATAATTTGGTAATACTGCCAAGAATCTTAACATTTCCACATCCATTAGGAGAATTTCAAGCCACAAGCTGTAAGGAAATATTTGCAAAACATGTAACTGATAAACGACTTGGATCCAGACTCTCAACACCCGTGGAAATGATAATCAAAAAATCAAACAACATCTTGGATGAGGCAAATCTGTGGCAAAAGATCTCTTTAGAAGTGTTTAAAAAGCAAAGATGTCAGTCAAATTGAGGACTGAGGTGTACTTGAACCAAACCATAGTCTTTTTTAAAATTACTTATTATCATTTATTTATATTATCTTTCACTACAGGGAGCTCTGTTGGCCTAGTGGTAAGAAGCTGTGTGCTGCAACCCCAAAGGCACACAGTTCGAATCCACCAGCTGCTCTGTGGGAGACGGATGGATGATCTCCTGCCATGAGATTTACTGTCTCTGAAAACCCAATGGAGGGTGAGCTACAAATTGGCTCCAACTCAATAGCACTGAACCATATCATCATTCACTTTTATATAATGATTCATATACATTGTTTCACTCATGTACGTTTTATTTTATTAATTTTTATTTTATTTGTATGCTACCAAGCCCAAGGTGGGTGATTTTAATCTGCAGCCCTCAGGCCTGGTTCAAATTGGGTTTTTTTTGTCAAACATTCTTCTAGGTGGTATAGCACTGGTCTGTGCATTGCTGTACAGAGGTAACTCGTGGTTCCCGTGATGCTGTACACTGTGACACTGATGTGCCAAATACGATGATGGTTATCCATGGTGGACAGTGTTTGGTGGAGTTTCCTGATTAAAACAAGCCTGAAAGCAGGAGTGGCGTCCACTTCCAAAATGACTTGCCTCCAGAAACTCTATGAACAGTGCTCAGGCTTTTCGTTCGTAGGGTCACTATGAGTCATCTATGACACGACAGCACCTAACAACATTTTATTTTACACAATCATTTTTGTGCTTTGTGTTTTAAATAATTAATTACTATTAATTACTATTGATGTTGCTTTTCTCTCTCCATCTCCTCAAGACCCCTTACCTATTTCTTCACACACCCCCATCCCCAACTAATCTCTGAGATCCTAATGATTTCCTCTCAACCATGGTATTCTTAATAGCCTCATGTGCACGGGAGAGCTGCACAATGAATGAGGAAGCCCAAAGAAGAATGAAGAGATGTGCATTATGGTTTTGTTGGAGAACGTGAAGGGAGTCTGCATAGACTGCCAGAAAAACAAATACGTTTTTGCAAGAAGTACAAGCCAGAAAGATCCTTAGGAGTGAGGATGTTAAGACTTGCTCTCGCTCACTCTGGACAAAGGACCAGTCCCTGAAGAAGCCCTTCACGCATCTGTCAGTTTGACGCATTATGTTGGCTTATGTGTAGCTGTGACGTTGGAAGCTATGGCACCAGTATTTCAAATACTAGCAAGGTTACCCTTGGTGGACGGGTTTTGTCAGAGGTTCCAACAAAAAGACTTGGGAAATAACGGCCTGGTGGTTTGCACATTTAAAAACTGGCCAGTGAAAGCCTTGAGGATAGCAGAGCATCGTCTGGTTCAATGCCAGATGATATGCACCTCAAGTTGGAAGGTACTGAAAACACGGCTGGGGAAGAGTTGCCTCCTCAAAGGAGAGCTGGCCTTAAAGACTTCATCTGCCTAAAGCTTTCAGGACCTTCATTTGCTGATGTGTGGCAGGACCTAAAAAAGACTGTAAACAGCTGTAAACACCCATCAGAAGCAGTGGTTACACAACACTGTGAGTGTACTAAATGTCACTAATGTTGTTGAATACCATCAAGTCAGGACTAACCCATAGCTGACCCTCCAGCAGGTTTTCAGAGGCAGTAAATCACACGGAGTTGGCTGCCCATCCTTTTCCTGTGGAGCAGTTAGCAGGTTCAAACTGCATGTCTTTAGTCTGACAGTGCAATTCCTTACCACGAGGCCACCAGAGCTCCCTAAATGCCACTACAGGGCTCACTTAAAAATGGTTAATTCTACATAATTTTAATTTTGCCTCAAATTAAAAAAAGCATACCAAAAACGGGACATCACCACTATCTGGGGTATCTAACAAAGCAAAGAAGAGGCAACAGAATTAGTACACTCAGATCCTTCAGTTGTTCGATTTTTTTTTTTTTGAGATTTTAATGAAAGATTATAGAGAGCTTGAATTTCCATTTATTCATTGTTGCACATTTTCCTCCCTGCCCACCCCTCCCCCAGGTCACTTTTCTCTTTGTAAAGAAAAAAAAATTCTTTCATTGTTATACAATCCTCCCCTCCCCCCCAGTCCACTTTACTATGCAGCTCTTATTCTGGGCTCTTGTCATGCAAATTATACCTAATCATATATCCCTTTAGACAGTTCTCTCCCTCATCTGTTTCAATGTAGCGTACATTATTTATCCCTTCTTTTCTTAGTTTTCCCCCAAACCTGATGTCAGTCCTATTTATAACAGTGGCATTATACAGTATTTGTCCTTTTGTGACTGAGATATTTCACTCAGCATAATGTATTCCAGGGTCACCCATTTTGTGTAATATTTCCTGAGTTCTTCAATGCTGCATAGTATTCCATTGTGCGACTATACTAGAGCTTCTGTACCCATTCATTTGTTGATGGACACTTGGGTTGTTTCCAACTCTTTGCTATTGTGAACAAAGCAACAATAAACATGGGTGTGCATTTATCTGCTTGGGTGGAAGTTCTGGTTTCTTTAGGGTATATTTCCAGTAGTGGAATTGCTGGGCCAAATGGTATTTCTATTTCTAACTTTTTGAGAAAGCACCATACTGCCTTCCATAGTGGTTGCACCATTTTACACTCCCAACAACAATGAATAGTTTCTCCGCAACCTCTCAGCATTTGTTGTTTGCTGCTCTGTTGAATTTTGCTATTCTTACTGGGGTGAGATGATAGCTCATAGTTGTTTTGATTTGCATCTCTCTTAGAGCTAGGGATTTTGAACATTTCTTCATGTGCTTATTGGCCATCTGAATGTCTTCTTTGTTGAAGTGTCTGTTCATATTCTGTGCCCATTTTTCAATTGGGTTGTTTACCTTTATCTCATTGTGGTGGATTCTTCAGTTCTTATACAGCAAGGAAATTAGACTTAAGCTCTTGAATGGTTTTAAGCCCAAGAGTGAGGTGATTTGATTTACATTTTACGAAGATAATTTGGCCTCCGTGAATGTGGATTAGTGGAAGAACATGAGCAGATACAGGTGGAACAGACAAGAGCAATGGCCATGAAGAGGGTGGACCCGAGGTGTGTATTAAGAGACAAAGTCAACCAGAAGACATGGATGTTGAAGGTGGGGAAAGGAGAAACAAAGGATAACAGCTCGATTCCTCATTTAAGTGACTGTGTGGACAGCACTGCCCACTCCTGATGTGAGGAGATTCAGGAGTCAACAAATGCTGGAGGGGCTGAAAATCAGGGGTTCTGGCTCTGACTTTTTTTCCCCTTCACAGTTGACTTTGTCACATGGCAGTCAACATCTTCTCCCTCCTGTGCCTACTATACAGCAAAGAGGTCCCTTCTTCCACCCCTAAAAGTCCCCACAAGTAGGGAGCTTTGGTGGCCTAGTGGCAAGAAGCTGCACTGCAATCCCAGAGGTACGCAATTCTAATCCACCAGATGCTTTGCTGGAGAGGGAGAGGCAATCTCCTCCTGTACTAGTCAGATCTGATTTGACAGTACATACACAAAAAATAATAATTTTTTTTTAAAAAGTCCCCACCAAGCATCTCAGAATCATCCTGCTGCATTCTCCCTTTTCCTTTTAACATGGATGGTACCCAGACAAGACCGCAGGTCCATGCAGACACATATTAACTTCCAAGAGCCTTCATCACATTTGGTGCATAAAACTGTCTGCTGCATTCCCATCACCTGCCAATCCACAGCCACCCTCCAAGCTGCCCCACCACTCACGGTACCTGCAAGCCTGGCGGGCTCGTAGGCTGGAGCCTCTTCCTGCTCTGCTGTCTACACTGAACATTCTCCATTTGATTGAGTCTGTTTCCTCTTCTGGAGCTTAACTGTTGTACCTGCAGGCTGTATCTAGCTCTGACTTTTTTCCAGTTCAGCTGCACATTCTTAACTATCCACAAAATATTTCCATAGGGACACACTGCAGTCTTTATAATGTAAATGCTTAAATGGAGGTAACCTAATGATGAAAGTCTCCATTCTCTGCCCTCATGCCTGTTCCGCACCCCCTGTTGTTTCCAAGTCAGTCAGTCACCAGTCCCCTTATTTATCCTTTTTAAAGAACTCTTGCCTTACCTCTATTCTAGTCCATATTCTGTTTTCAGTTCTTTACTTGCAACACATCTAGTATAATCCCTGTCTGCATTGCAATATTTAAAAATTAACTCTAAAAAAAAAATTAACTCTAGACAGTGGTTGTATTGTACTGGGAAAGTCTTTAGCCAAGGACCTCTCCAAATTATTGAGGAGCAATGATGTCAGTTTGAAGACTAAGGTGCACCTGATTCAGGCCATAGTCTTCAGTCACTTGCTACGCATCTGAGAGCTGGACAATGAATAAGGATGACAGAAGAAGAATTGATGCCTTTGAACTGTGGCGTTGGAGAAGAGTACTGAATAGACTGCCAAAATTTTTTTAAAAAGTGCAACCAGAGTGTTGCTTAGAGGCAAAAATGATGAAGCTTCATCTCATATTTTGGGCATGTTGCTAGACGAGGCTCTTCTTTGGAGAGGGCCATCATACTGGGAAAGGTGGAGGGATAGTGAAAGAGAGGAAGATCCTCAACCAAGTGGACTGACACTGTGACTGTGATAATGGTCTTGGGTATGTCAAAGATTGTGAGGATAGCACAGGAAGGACAGGGTACAGATCTGTTATTAACAGGATCGCTGAGTCATACTCAACGGCACCTAACTACAGTAACAACAGTTACTGTAACTAACTGTAGTAAGGGAAGATCTGCATGCAGTTCTTCTACAAGCCTCTGCCACCAAGCACAAAAGAATGAGCCAGTAAACTCTACTGCCCTATTCAGAAGTCACTAGAGGCTCCACAATGTCAGCATGACAAAACCAAACACCATCAGCAGGTCTCTAACTCCCTTCACAATCAGCTCTCATCTCCCAGTCCTGTCTTCAGTGTTATTCCGGAAGCAAAATGATCTCCCCAAGTTCTCTCTGGTGTTTCCTGGACAGTGACCACTTCCATTTAAGCCTTGAGCTTAATGTGGGGTTTTGTTGCTTCCAATCCTAACCCTGGCCCTCTGTCTAGACATATCCTCATCAATTTTCAACAGCAAAAACCAACTCCTTCCCTCTCCCCAAAGTCTTCCTGCCTCCCAAAGTCACTCCACAGTCCATCCCTGCACTGCAGCTGTTCCGATGGCCAAGATGATCTTGCCACATTTTTTTTGTTGTTATAATACTCAGACCACTTCATTTCATTTTTTTTTAACCGTTTGATGTTTACAGTTTCACAAGACTTCACGTCCCCGGGTGCAAAATGTATCTCTATAGCACCCCTCCAGAGCACCAGGCATAGCTCCTCACAGAGGAAGGGCCCAGCATTCATCTTCTGATTTACAAACCAGTCACATGTCACGCCGACAGAGACATCTGCCACGCTCCAACAAAAGGCAAAGAACGGTGTGAGTGAGTAGGCAGGAGAAGGCACAGATGCTGGAATGAAAGCTATCCTAACTGGCTCCATGCGCCCAGAAGGGAGTCCATCAAGAACATCAGCTCATTTCAGTTGAGTTGATAATTAAAGGAGCAACCCTCTTGCATCAATAACTTTTGGACTGGCATTTAAACAGTAAATTTCACAATGTCTCAACAAAACCCCATTTTATAAATATGTACAGACTTGTGGTCAGGAAGTTTCCAAAATAAATGTAAGAATGAATTCTAGATCTCCCCAGGTGGCACATACAGTTAAGCACTGGCTTACTTATGAAAAGACCAGCAGTTAGAACTTACCCAAAGGTACCTCAGAAGAAAGGCCTGGCAATCTGCTTCTGAAAGGTCATGAAAACCCTATTGGTCATCATGAGTCAGAGTCAACTTGATCACAATTGATTGGTGTCTCGTCTCATCTCCTCCCTACCTCAACACTAGATCCTATTCTCTATAAAAAGAAGAGCTTTTTGTACAAAAGACTTGAGGAAGACACAGAAATGATCAGCTGGAGAGGTTTTACGATGAGCAAGGCCAACTATTGTTCCATTTTACAGGTGAGAAAACTGAGATTTCAGGATCTGGTCAAAAAAAGACTGAGGTCCTGTCTCTTCCATTCACTATCTAAACTCACCACGTTTCAGCTTCTGTAACAAGGAAATAATAATATCTCTCACAGCATTGTTTAGAGGGGGAAATGGGGATGCACTAACTACCCTGAAGACCTTTTAAGTGAAGCCAAGGTAGAAGTCAAAAGAGGGGCCGGCACTAGCTTTCTCTGTTGTTTTCTAGGGTTCTTTGGAGGGAGGTGCACGTATTACAGCTGGGGGGATGTGGGGACAGAGGGAAGCCACCGAAGACAGCAGTAAGTGGCTAACAAAACCACAGCTGCCATCTGTTAGAGCTTTCTTTCTCAGAGTCTCTGGGACAATGACAAGTTTAACTCCAGGAACACTGTTTTCAGCCAGCTGGGCAGGGCTGCTGGAAGATGAGAGGGGCTCACTGGGAGGGCACAGTCCAGGGATGAAGAAAGCGCCCACTGGGCAACGAACACCTCTCATTCTCCCTCTGTTCATGCCAGGCAGCTCTCGGGCAGAAAGTAGCCGTTCAGCATCTGCACACTCAAGGGAGGGCAGCAAGGAAAGGATTCGTGCCAGATTTAAAGGATGTGGCTTTTAAAACACACACACATCAGAGAGTCCCTTTTCCCACACCCTTCCTTCTATTTGAGGCACCCCCCCCATCAAAGCAAGCAAGCTTCTGAGGAATCCCACCCTCCCTCCCACAGCCTCAGCCAGGAAAGGGGTGTCAACATTCCTGCAGGAAAGTCACTACCCCTGCCCCGAGGGGCCTTGGATGTCTCCAGCCAGGGATTTGACTGCATCATGTAATGGTTGTCCCTGTAGCCAAGTGAAATGACAAAGTTGGCCCACAAAGTTACAGCAATTCAGGCAACAGCTATTTAACAGCTCAGAAGGGGCTGGGCTCACAGGGCTTCCTTTACTCTAAAAACAACAATCCAGTGCCATTGAGTCCATTCTGATCACCCCCTGAGCATCACTAACTGCTCCATCGGGCTCCACGGTTGTAAATCCTTCTGGAAGTCGCCTGTCAAGTCTTTCTCCTGAGGAGTGAGTGGCTAGTGGGTGTAAGCAATCTTTCCGCCAGCAGCACAGTGCTTAACTGGGGCTACCTTCCTTCACTCAAAACTTCTCCAGTAGGGTAAAAAGGGAAGCCACTGACTGGGAAAAAGTATTCGGTAATAACATATCAGATAAGGGACTTATATCCAGAATTTATGAAATACTTGAGCACCACAACAAGATAAAGGTAAATAATCCAATAGAAAAATGGGCACAGGATATGAACAGGCACTTCACCGAAGACGACATTCAGATGGCTAACAAGCACATGAAGAAATGCTCAAAATCCCTAGCCCTCAGAGAGATGCAAATTAAAACAACTATGAGATATCATTTCACCCCAGTCAAAATAGCAAAATTTAACAGAACAGCAAGCAACAAATGCTGGCGAGGTTGTGGAGAAACTGGAACCCTGATTCACTGTTGGTGGGAGTGTAAAATGGTGCAACCCCTGTGGAAAGCAGTATGGCGCTTTCTCAAAAAGTTGCAAATAGAGATACCATTTGACCCAGCAATTCCACTACTGGGAATATACCCTGAAGAGACCATAGCTGACATCCAAGCAGATATATGCACACCCATGTTTATTGCAGCTTTGTTCACAATAGCAAGGAGTTGGAAACAACCTAAGTGCCCATCAACAAACGAATGGCTAGAGAAGCTGTGGTATATTCGCACAATGGAATACTATGCTGCATTAAAAAACAAGGAACTCATGCAATATTATTCAAAATGGTTGACTCTGGAGAACATTATGCTGAGTGAAATATCCCAGTCACAAAAGGACAAATATTACATGATGCCACTGTTGTAGAATGGAACTGTCCTTGGGGTTGGGGAGAGACTGAGTAAGATGGGTTCAATAATGTATACTGCACTGAAACACAGGAGGGAGAGAACCGTCTAAAAGAGAGATGTAACTGGGTATTTCTGTCATCCCAGGAGACTAGAGCAAGGGCTACATGGTGGAGGGGACCTGGGGGAGGGTTTGTAAAACAATGAAAGAATCTTTTCTTTTACTTTTCCATAATTTTTGGACTCATGTACTTGTAACTTGTTAGTCAAATTTGTGTCTTCTAGGTTGCAACACCCCCATGATACATCTTGAAGGATATGTACATGTACAGCCAAGCACAATCAATAAGAGTGCATCTGAATTCCAAAATCAATCTCCATAATAGTCTATGTGTTTCCTACTGCCAAAGGGGCCCTCACCCTGAAACCCACAGCGTCCCTTTTCAGCAGGAAGTAGCTAAGAGAATACGCCGTCCCCTTTTCCTTATGACTCAGGGTGAAGTCTCTCTCAGGGAGGAGTGATAGGGAATGGCAAAGGATACACTGACAAAGATTAATCAGAACTGGCTTTGACAAGCACTGTGGCATTTGGACAAGAACAAACTGGGAGGAGGGTAGAGAGAATAGTGCAACAATGAATGAGTGGAAGCCCAAAATCTCTGTAAATGTTTATGAAAATTAATAAAATATAATTTTAGAAAAAAAAAATCCACTGTCTTCAAGGTGATTCTGACTCACAATGACTCTCCAGCATGTTTCCAAGCCTGCAAATCTACGGGTGGAGACTGCCCACCTTCTTCCTCAGAGCGGCTCTTGGATTTGAACTGCCAACCTTTTTTGGGGGGAGCAATCCAATGTGTTACGCACTATGCCACTAGGCCTCCTTCCCTTTTCTCTCTCTAGGGAGCTGCATTTTTCTAAGATTACTCCTTGGGCTGGCTGCTCCAGCATCATTTCCTCTCTGGGTGGGAAAGTTCTCTTCGTCTTCATCGATCTTCACAATGATGTAAGCCTTTTTGTTCTCTCATCTGCAAACCTCACAATTAAAGCCTGGCTTGTAGATGGCAAAAACAGAGACAGAAAATTCAGCACCCTGATTAGATCTGCAGCTCGGATACCCTGAATAGTTAAAAAACACAGGGTGGTGGTAGCCCTCCAGAGCTCACATCCTCTGTCACCACTGGCTGCAACACCAGCAATAAGCAGCCATCAAAGTGTCAGCAGGGTGGGCAGGTGGGCACAGAAGCTTAACAATGGCTGTGCAAATAGAGGGCTGCTCTCCAGAGACATACCGACCAAACTCGTCACATATATGGAATGTGTGTTACCATATTTTTTACGATTACCCTATTTTTACAAAAATTATGTGCTTTCTCCCCATTCTCTTCTTTTCATAAAAGTTATGTGCTCATTTTTTTTACAGCAACAAAAAAACTGGGGGTGTAATAGTAGGGGGTGGCTACAGTTGTCCTAGTTGAAAAAACAAAACAAAAACCAAACCAAATAACTCACAACATAACACTTGACTTAGTTGCTACAGTACTCAATAGTAAGAACTTAGAAAGTTAACAAGAGGAAGAAAAGGGCTAAAGAGGTCCCCAGAAAAGAAAAGTCATCAGAGAGTGGCCCAAGGGGGTATCTCTAGTCCCTGCTGCCACCAATGTAACTGGAAGACCAAGAGCCGCAGAGGCTGGGCACTGGCTGCCCGTATCTATCTCTGCAGCAGACCAGCCCACAAGCTGTTTCCCCAAGAACCCAATGGAGCACATTATTTGGAAGGCTGCAGGGTTCATCACCAGCAGGAACGTGCAACAATCCAAACACAAAATTGTTGACGCAGAGCTAGGGCGACCATCTGCCAGGGATGCTGTGGAGGGCAGACATCTGCAGGGGGCACAGTGTGACCTGCCAAGGCCCTTCCAGAGTTGAGCCTTTACTCTTTGTTAAACAGCTAGTTATACACATGGCTAATCAAAAAGGGTCCGAAGAAAATCTTCAGAGATTATTAGGAAGCTCAGTATCTCTGAAATCACCTCGTGCTGGTTTTTCTCGTTTTCTTTTTCCTCCTACGTGACATCTTCTGTCATATTAGTCAATTTCATCTCTTCATGACATCTTCTGTCATATTAGTCAATTTCATCTCTTCCAATCACACCTTTCAACCTTTCCTCTGAGATTCTCACCTTAGATTAGCTGAACAGCAGGCACTTCTTAGATGGTCCCCAAAGAGATCATGGAAGTAGAAGATCTAGACCATTCCAAGTCCTCTCTACCCACTTTTTGCGCCTCTAGCATGAATTCTTGCTTTTATGACTCATGAACCTGAGGGTGCTCTGGTGGCCTCGAGGGTAGAGCTGCACTGCTTGCACAAAGGTGTTTCCTCTACCACGGTTCAAATCCGCCAGCTGCTCCACAGGAGAAAGATGGGCAATTTCCTCCCATGCAATTTACAGCCTCTGAGAACCCGAAGGAGGGTCAGCTATGAGCTGGCCTGACTCCATCCACAGCAATGAGTAACAAGTACCTAAAGCCACGAATAGGTTCACTTTCCAAAAGGAACCCAACGCGGAAGATTTCAGTCAAGGATGACAGCTAAAGCTGCCTACGCCTGTGGTGAAGGGGTAGTCCCTAACTAGGTGATGGAGATGGACTCCAGTTCTTACATACTGAGCCAATCAGACAGCTGCCTACAACTTCTTCCTGACATCTCTCTATGCAGGAAACCCAAGTCAGGGGAGAATCTTGTCCATTAGTCAGGCATCCCTTTCGCCCATCCTCTAACAACAGGGGCTCCTCAACTGAGACAGCCCGATGGAATATCAGCTGGAGATACCTGTGTTCACTTCCTGAATACTTCCTCAGGTCTCTGCATTTGAGTTCCTATTTTGGGAGCGGGGGTGGGGGTGGGGTGGGGAAATCACTAAATACTATATACACTGTTCCTCAGTTATTTGCTAATTTCTCAGTTTTCTAGGGAAAAAAAGAAAAAAAAAGGCAGAAAAGGTTATCTTTCGTGTTCTCAACTCCTTGCCATGGAACTGAACAAAATAAATGTGTGCTCCAAGCAATCTCAAGTCAGAGTGAGATGTAGGTCTCCAGTCTTTAGCAGCTTTTTGCTCTCTTCCTTCCCTATTGTTCCTGTTTTGTCTGCTGTGAGGGGAGTATGTTTAAACATGAACTTGAGTTTTGACCAGCACATTTGATCTTTATTTTTAAAAAAACCACAACAGTAAAATAATCTTTCAGACACCAAGAAATCTGTGTGATGGATGAAAGAAACGAATTGTCAAGTATGCAAATAAGATCTTCACCTAAACTCAAGATGAAACCTTCCCCTAAACTCATAATCAATCCTTTGTATTGCAAGCAACCTTGCTCCTCCAGGACACCCCTCTGTCACTCACCTGAAAAGAAAGGGTAGCCCCACCACACTGCAGTTTGTTCAAAGGGCTTTTTTTTTACTTTCATTTTGTCACACCCTCACTAGGATATCAGGAACAAGTTTCATTCTTTCCATTTCACAGAATGAGAAAGGGAGACTACACGAGGTGACATCTCCATGAATAAAATTCAACTCAATTTTCTTCTACAACAACAACAAAAAGAAAAGAACTAAAAGGTTGGTGGAGAGAAGGTTCAGGGAAGGTCCAGTGTCAAAATGTACCCTGCTAGGATTCAACCTTGTAAATTTCTTCTGGTAGCTTTGCTCCAAGAGTGAACCCAGTGAAAAAAATAACTTTTTAAGGGAGTGGGAGTATACGTGTGTATGTGGGGGAGTGGGTGTTCAGTTTCAAATCATCTTCTTTGTTCACTACAAAGTCTTAAGTGTTGGAACCTTTTAAAAAACCAGCACTTGTATTTGTACCTGGAGAAGCTAGTTCTGTATCTAAAGGGGGCAGGTGGGGGGATGTAATCAAGGAATGGACAAGCCGGATATAATCAGCTTTGAGGTGGAGAAAGAAGCTTTGAAGTTAACGTATTTATTTACATAAGGGACGTGAGTAAGGCGAGATGGGGTGCCCCAAGGGCGGTAAGTTTTCTTGCAGGGTCTGGAGACAAATGAGCATGGTCACACCCCCAATCTAGCTACCAGTGAAAGCATCAGGGAAACCCACTCTCCTCATTTACCGCCCTCTCTGCCATCCCACCCCGAGGGTCCCATACACACTAGGTCAGAGAATCCCCCACTCTGGCCAGGCAGCGTGGAAGGGCCTAGGCGGGGGATGCAGACCCTCGGCGCGCGCCCGCACCTTGGCCCGCCCCACTCTGGCTCTGTCTCACCGCGCTCCTACCTCGGGGGGCTTGGCCGGAGGGTCCCCGCCGTGTCGCGGAGGGTGTCTGGCTGAGACGGGGGCGCGCGGGCCCACGGCTTTCCCCGCGTGGCGGCAGCTGCAGCTCGCGCTCGGGGACGGTCTCTGGCGGCTGCACCAGCCCCGCGCCTGCGAGGGGCGCCCCGCTATGCGTGCTATGCGGGCCCCGCGCCCCTAGGGCCGGCAGGAGGAGCGGCAGCAGCAGCAGGAGCGGCAGCGGCGGCCCCCGCGAGGCGCGCCGAGAGGCCATGGTCGGGGCGCCCCCCGCGCTCACATGCCAGGCGCGCGGGGTGGGCGCGGGGCGGCCGCGAGGCAGGGAAGCGGGCGCGAGTGGCGCGCGGGGCCAGCGAAGTGAGCAGAATGAGACAGCGCGCACAGTGTCCGCCTCAAAAGTTGTGGGGACCCGCGGGAGGGCGGCCAGCGGCCGGGCGGGCGCGAGGGAGGCGGCCCGCGGCGCCGCCACATGCTAATTAGCCGGGCGGGTCGCGGGCGGGTGGCTCCTCCTCGGTTGACATCACCCGCCCGGCCGGGGGGCGGGGAGAGGGCAGGAAAGGGGCGGGGGCCAACGTCCCGAGATCAGCCTGGCCCTGGAGAGGGGCTCGAGGTCACCACGGCCTCTGTGCCGCTCTTGAAAAAACCCTACTCTTCCCTTCCTCACCCCCTATAGCAGTGCTTTGCTTTTGGGAGGAAAAGAATCAGAAAAGCTGAGTCTCTCGTATCAGGAACCAGGATTTCCCAACACACATTAAGTTTGAGCAAAGCTTGTCCTGGATGATGTGATGAGCACAGAGCGAGAGGTGGAATTCATTCCTTGTCCTCACTTCAGTGGCCACTGTCCCTCACTGACTGAATGGCCCGATGCCTTCCCCCCACCACTCCTTCTCCAGGCCCCCAGGCTGAAGTGTGAGGTGCTTGCTTTTGCCAAATCTGACACCTCGCTCATCCTCTGGCCAATAAAGAATCGTATTCCCCGGACGCATTTTGAGACTGGATTCCGTTCCCTCCAACCGCTGCCTTTGGCTCCAGCGTTCTGCAGAGATGTCTCTGCCTGGACACCCAAACGTGCCCCAGGGAAAAGGAAACTGTGAATTCAGGCTTGACTTGGACAAGCTCATAATCAGGAAAAGAGCTGCAGAATGAAAATGCATCAAAAGAACCCAGAGCGCTCAATATTCTACAGAAAGCTCCAGAAGAGAGGTGTCAAGATCCAATAAAAACAAAGTTTGACTGGCAAATAATATTCCATCTGTGTCCATATTTCCCACCCATCCCAATGTTTAAAAGTCTTCATTTTAGGACTGCAAATCTCTTCAACTATAGGCGAAATCTAAAAATGGCAACCAAACTTACTGTTGTTGAGCACTTCCTGACCCCTGGCAACTCGCCATTTTATTTCTGGAAACACTCATCTTTGTCCTGGGTGGATTCGAACCAACTGCTCATCTGTAGGTTAGCAGTTCAACACCTATCATGATAAACACATTGCCAGGCCAGTAGGAACCCACTGGGAGCTGACCCTCCACTGGGTTTCCAAGGCTGTAGATCACATGGAAGGAGACTGACCATCTTTTTCCCAAGCAGTGGCTGCAGGATGCTGCCTTTAAGGTAACAGTGTGACTCCCTATGGATTACACCAGGAGAGCTCCCTGTAAATTAACAAACTCAAAAACTCATTAGTGTGGAGTTGGAAATGACTCATAGCTGACCCTCCTGGAGGTTTCTGCTGTAAACGGCAGAGGAGGAGATGGCCCACCTTTCTCTCACATTGTGGCTGATGGATTAGAGCTGCCAGAGAGGGGCCACCTTTAGCAATGCAACTCACTACTGATTGTGACCAGAGCTCCCCTGTAAAGTAATAAAAGGGGCTCTGAATGGGGAAAAATTACTTACTCAAGGCCCTGAAGCTAAAGAGTAAGTGATATGTCTGTGAATGGCCATTACTTCTGCTACGCTAACTCAGAATGTTTGGTAATTTAGACAATGTCTCCGCTGAAACGAATGTGAGAGTGTCTGGGAAATTGGTGGGGTTCTGTTGAGGACCTCTGTCAGACCACCAAGTCCTCAGGATGATGAATCTGGCTTTCCCTGTTAGGGAGCCTCTCTATCCCACTTCTCTGTTCATCCCTGTTGCTCTGCCTCCAGACTGTCTTGGTCCACCTCCAGAGTGTCCAGGGCAGCCCCAGACAAGCCAGATCCCACTTTCCCATGACTTGTTAATCACTCTGTGAGTCATTAGGTAGTAAACATAAAGGATGCTTATCAGATGTCATTGTTGTTCTTGTTGTTGTTGTTGTTATGTGCCATCGAATCATTTGAGACTCATAGCAACCCTATGTACAAGAGTTCTAAACCTTGCTCTATCCTGTATCAACCTCACTGTCTTCGACACACCTACCCTCACCACCCCATCACTGAATTGATCCATCTCATCAAGGGTCTTCCTCCCCTGCACTGTGCCTCCACTCTCCCAAACATGATGTCCCTCTCCAAGGACTGGTTCCTCCTTGCAACATGCACAAAGCATGTCAGATGAAGCTTCAGAATCCTTGACTCCAAGGAATGTTCCGGCTTCACCTTCTCTAGGACGGACAAACCTGTTTGTTCTAGCAGTCCGTGGTATATTCAACACTCTTCTCCAGCACCAAAGCTCAAAGGCATCAATTCTCTTTCTATCATCCTTAGTCATTGTCCAGCTCTCTGATGCATAGCACGCAATTGCAAAGACTATAGCCCAGATCAGGCGCACCTTAGTCTCCAGCCTGACATTGTTGCTCTTCAGTACTCTGGAGAGGTCCCTGACAGCTGACTTTCCCAAGACAATTAGTCTCTTGATTTCCTGGCTGCTGGTACTAAAACTGTTAAACTATCAAAAAGAAAAAAACCCAAAAAACTAAAACCCACCAACATAAAGGATGTTGTGTGTAAACAAGCTTGTCTTAAATGGAGGAGCGAGGAATAAAGAGTTGGTTTTCTTTTGTATAAAGACCTTAAAAGTAAATTCAGCTTCAGGATTGTCATGGAATTCCAGATCTCTCCAAGAAAGCAAGGGGCTCTGGTGCCACAGTCCATAGGAAGGTGTTTAGGCAGTGGTGCTGCTACCTCTCTGGTGATTCGAATTCACCCATCGGCTTGGGTAAAAGATAGGCAATCTCTTCTCATATGATGTGCAGGCTGTGAAAGCCTGCTGGAGGCTCAGCTAGGAGTCAGTCCCGCAATGAATTCCCAGACGGTACCAAACACTGTTCAGTTCAGCCACATGTGTACTAAGACTGGAAAGATAGCAAGAAGATAGCAAGGCCCCAGCATAAAGATGACATAAAAATGTGTGAAGCATTTCTACACTCCTAAAAAAAAAGAAAGAAAGCACCAAACAATAGCTTCCCATAAACAATTCCATTTGCTTGCGTGGCTCCAACTCAACTTCATGGGGCCCTATTCTCACAGTGATCAGCAGGTCTGAACAGCTGCCCAGACCCAGCCAGATAAGCCCCGATGGGCCAGGATGCTGTTCTTTAATGACCTTTATAAGTGTGTCTCGTAAGTGTAGGCTTACTTGTGCTTTCCTGGATGTTGTGCTTTAATGACCTTTACAAGTGTGTCTTGTAAGTATAGACTTACTTGTGCTTTCCTATTAAACTGTGGTGAATAATTTCACATGCAACTGTCAGGAACCGTATATTTGAAAAGAGGCTTTGATTCTGCAGGAAGGAGCTGTGAGGTTGGAAGAGAAACAGATGCTGAGAAAATACAAACCACCTGTGAAATTGTTCACTCCGGATTAGCATGTAAGCACTCCCAAACCTGCACTTACCTTGTGTATAAGATACTCAGAGATCCTGCGAGAGAATCTTGTGACTTATTGATGGTCTGTTCCACAGGCAGCACCTGGCCTGATTCTGACTGCTGATACTGAGCGTCTCCAATGATTTCTTCCACAAATGTAGTGATTCCTATATAGCTGTCCATCCAGTGAGGTCCATGTATAAAGTCATCATTTGTGTTTTTTGAGAAAGGTATTTGTGATGAATAAAACCATTGAAGATAGAAAATACTATCATTCTATTTCTGGCTTCATTGCTGTCACCAAATCCCTACTTTCCAGCTACCCTTCCTTCTTCGTTGTTTCCAACTTTTGTATTCCGATCATTGATTATCCTGGAGGCAAAGCTGAGGAAACTACGTCTCACATACTTGGAGCACGTTGCTATTATTGTGTAATCAACTCATACTACTTGACCCTCCAGTGGTCTTTCAGAGGCAATTAATTGCATAGAAGGAGATTGTCTAGCCTCCCACAGACAGCTGGTGGATTTGAACCATATGCCTCCAGGATTGCAGCACAGCTTCTTACCACTAGGCCACCGGAGCTTCTCGGAGAGATTATTTGTTGGAGAAGGACAACATGCTGGGAAAAGTGAAAGGTCAGTGAAAGAGAGGAAGACCCTCAACAAAGTGGATTGACTCATGACTGCAGCAGTGGGCTCAAGTGTGTCAATGATGATGAGGATGGCCCAGGATAGGACAGGGTTAAGGTATGTTGTTTGTTCATAGGGTCGCTATGAATCATACTCAACTTGACAGTATCTAACACCACCAGCACTACTACTAGAGAATCTGCTTTTACTACTAAAACTCAAAGAGCACACATGCATCTGCTCCCTGCTCCTCTATTAAGACCAAAGGTTCATCACCGTGTAATTATCTAAATGAAATTACTTCATTTGATGTGACTGGCAGCTATTAGTAAACCCCATTACCAATGGGTCAGTTCCAACTCACAGCAATCCTCCAGATCTGCTAATGCATTCAAACTTTAGATCTTGCAGCCGGCAGCCCAGCCTGCTAAGCACAACGTCATCAGGGCTTCTTTGGCTGTTAGCTCAGAACTCAAACGCATTGCCATCAAGTTGGAACGGACTCATAGCTGACCCTCCACTGGGCTTCTGAGGCTGTAAATTGCTCAGGAGGAGATTATCCATATATATACATAAGATCCACTTGTGGAATCGCTGCTTTGGGATTAACAGTGAAATTCCCTACAGATAGCAGCATCAGAGCCCTCTACCTGTCGGTTATGGAAGGTTTAACCTGTGGATGAATAGGAAAAGAACCTGGAAAGAATGGTCACAGGAACAGTGAATCCCAGCACTTCTCCCTCTAAATTAGAACAGGAGGCAAAGGGCTACATCTCACAGGGGGGAGCTGAGGTAATACAGAATCTTGAAAAATGTAGTAGACTTAAGTCTTTGCTTCTAGTCCTAAAGATTCAGCTATTTCATTGTGTAATCTGGGTTTCAGTTTCTTCATCTGTAAAATGAGATGATTTCTAGGGTTTGGAAAAGACTTCTGGAGAGTCCTTGGGTGATGCAAACCATTCAACCACTAATGCAAAAAGGTTAGGTGTTTGAATCTACCTTGAGACACCTTAGAAGAAAGCTTCTGGCAATGGACTTCAAAACATCAGCAATGGGAAAGATGCTGTGGGGATCTGGAAAGACTGGGCAATAATGGGCAGACTTCAATGTTGATTAATTTTGTAAAACATAATGAATGGGAATGATTGTATGAAATGCAGAATGAATGAAGGACAGTGTGAAAAACAATATATGAACTTTGTAAGCAAATGAATATAAAACAATTTTTAAAAAAAGAACCACAAATTTAAAAAAACAACGAAAAACCAAAACATCCACTAAAAATTGTAAGGCGCACACTTCTGTTCTGGCACACATGGGGCCGCCATAAGTCAGAGTCAACTCAGCAGTGGCTGGTTAGCTACAAAGAGCTTCCAACACAGCAGGAAGGAGGGATGCAACAGGTGTCTAAGGACATTTGTAATGTTTCCTTCCTAAACAAACCCACAGTTAAAGTCACCACAAAGTCAAGCTGATTCCTAGTCATAGAAACCCTATAGGACAGAGAAGAACTTACCATCAGGTTTCCAAAGTTGTTATCTTTATGGAAGGGAACTCCAGTGGCCTAGTGGTAAGCAGTTACGCAGCCAACTTAAAAACATGCAGTTCGAATCCACCAGCTGCTCCATGGAAGAAAGATGGGCAGTGTCCTCCATGTGATTTACAGCCTCTGAAAACCCACTGAAGGGTCGGCTATGAATAGTTTCCAAACTCGTTGGTACATAACAATTGTTACGGAAGTTGATGGCCACATATTTTTTCCAAAAGAAGTGAGTTGACCTGTCAGTCTTTTGATTAGCATCAAGCCCTCCAACGAATGTATCATCAGGGAAGCTCCTTTCCTTGCCAGGAATTGAAATGTCTGACAAGATTGTCTGATGGCTTTGAAGAGACTCAATCTGGGCTAGGGGTTACATCAGATAATCTCTCAGATTCATTCCCGCCTTGGGAGCCCACTGACCAAGAATGAAACATTCAGAAAGTCATCTCAGACCAGATTCCAGAGCTGAGAGCCAGGCATTTCTAGCCATCCCGTTGGGGAGGCGTGGGGGCGGGGGGATGCTGTAAAGTAGTAGGTAGTTAACCAGCCAGTGATTCCAGCGTCTCCACCACCTGATACCATCTTTAGTCAGAGTTCTTGAAGGGTCTTTCCTGATTTTGCTTGGATTAGACAAGGCTTGGGCAAAGCTGCAATAACCAACAGATCCCCCAAATGCAGCCGCTTCATCCCACAGACATTTTATTCTTGTTCATTTATTAGCCCTAGGTGTTGTTATTTGAGTGAATAGAGTGGCTCTCCTTTCACAATTATTTAAGGACTCACATGATGGCAACTCTATCGTTTCTCCAACACACATCTTCCAGAGTTGCTCTGGGTACTGACACCCAGTCAGCCGGAGGTGAAATAGCACTGTTGTGTGGGTGTGGGAGGCTTTATCAGTCCCCGCCTGGCAGTGCACACATCACTTCTTACATCCCACTGCTAAGCACATAGCCGCAAGGCTCATCAAACAGCCAAGGAGGCTGGGAAATACAGTCTAGCAGTCTCCCTAGAGAAGGAGAGAAGGGGATCTGAGGAGACAGTCTGCCATCTCTGCCCTTTCATTCAACATTAGTTGGTGTTGTTAGTTGCTGTCGAGTTGAGGCTCTGGCCTATCCTGTGCCATCCTCACCCCATTTCTGACACACTCAAGCCCACTGCTGCAGTCACTGTGTCGACCCACCTGGCCGAGGGTCTTCAGCACAGGAATGTTTTGCATTTTCTCTGCACAGCCTCACTCAGAGGCTGCGTAAATCACAAGGGTGGCACTTGCCCATCTTTCTCTCAAGGAGTCGTTGGTGAATTCCCACCACCTGCGAGGCCCCATCTTTGGGTTAGCAGTGTGGCCTCCCACGGACTCTGCCACCAGAGGCACTAAGATAGAGAATGAGAGGAATGTAAAAGGAGATACTTCCCTCTGGCCTCAGGTTCCTCCTGTATAAAACAAGCGAGTTTTATACAGATGACGTCTCAGGCCCCACCTGCTTTAACATTCTGGGTCCCTAGGAGGTGATGATCTCTTCTAGTCAGTTGGCCAAGTGGTCGTTCTCCAGATTTCTTGGCACAACTTGGTGAGCACGTCCAGGGCAGCATGTGTTAACTGAAATATGTCAATTGGTATACCATCTATTCCTGGAGCCTTATTTTTTGCCATGTCCTTCAAAGCAGCCTGAACTTCTTCTTTCATCACCATAGGCTCTTGCTCATATGTTGTTTCTTGAAATTCTTCTGTGTCTTCCAATTCTTTTCGATACAGAAATCTGGAGAACGACCACTTGGCCAACTGACTGGAAGAGATCGATATTTGTTCCTATCCCAAAGAAAGGCCACCCAACCGAATGTGGAAACTACAGAACAATTTCACTGATTTCACATGCAAGCAAGATTTTACTGAAGATTATCCAAAAACGACTGGAACAGCACATCAACAGAGAACTACCAGAAGTCCAGGCTGGTTTCAGAAGGGGTCGTGGTACTAGAGATATTGTAGCTGATGTTAGATGGATCTTGGCTGAAAGCAGGGAATAACAGAGGAATGTCTATCTGTATTTCATTGACTATGCAAAGGCATTTGACTGTGTAGATCATAACAAACTGTGGCTGACTCTGAGAAGAATGGGAATCCCAGAACACTTGATCGTTCTAATGTGAAACTTATACTTGGACCAGGAGGCAGTCGTCAGAACAGAGCAAGGGAACACTGCATGGTTCAAAAATGGGAGGGGCGTACGCCAGGGATGCATCCTATCTCCATACCTTTTCAACCTATATGCAGAACAGATTATCCGGGAGGCTGGGCTCTATGAGGAGAAATGTGGGGTCAGGATTGGTGGACGATTTATCAACAATCTGCGTTATGTGGATGACACAACCCTACTTGCTGAAACTGAGGAGGACCTGAAGCGCCTGCTGCAGAGTGTCAAGGACTGCAGCCTACGATATGGATTGAGGCTCAATGTCAAGAAGACAAAGATTCTCACCACTGGACCAATTGGCAGCATCAGGATGGATGGTGAAGAGATTGAGATTGTACACAGCTTTAGTTTGCTTGGCTCCATAGTCAACAGTCTTGGCACCAGCAGCCAGGAAATTAAAAGGCGCATTGCCATGGGAAAGTCTGCTGTTAGGGACCTCTCCAAGGTGCTGAAGAGCAGTGGTGTCTCTCTGGAGACTAAGGTGCGTCTGATACAGGCCATGGTCTTCACAATCACCTGTTATGCATCAGAGAGTTGGACAATGACCAAGGAGGATAGAAGGAGAATTGATGCCTTTGAGCTGTAGTGCTGGAGAAGAGTATTGAGAATACCATGGACTGCTAGGAAAACAAACAGATTTGTCCTGGAAAGGGTTAAACCGGGTGGCTCCTTGGAGGCAAGGATTCTGAGGCTCCGTCTAACATACTTTGGACATGTTGTGAGGAGAGACCGGTCCTTGGAGAGGGACATCATGCTTGGGAGGGTGGAGGGACAGCGCAGGAGAGGAAGGCCCTCTATGAGGTGGATTGATTCAGTGACTGGGATAATTGGGATGGGAGTGTCAGAGACGGTGCGATTGGCACAGGACAGAGCGGAGTTTAGGGCTGTTGTACATAGGGTCGCTATGAGTCGCAGGCAACTCGACGGCACATAACAACAACAACAAGAGGAGGTGATGACAGATCCTTCCCACGCCAAAGTGAACGAGTCAGGCTGGCTCCTGCTGCTACTGTCTCCAGCCTGAGAAGTCCACCTCTGCCCAGTGGCCTTTGGGTTCTCTCCAAGTCCTGCTCCCAAGCTGTTCTTGTGCCTTGATCCCTGCTGACCTCAGTCACCCCAGTTGTACAGTAGGGAGAAAACCATTACCTCCATGCACCATCTCCTAGGGATCATCTGAGGCTCCGATGAGCTCACTTGTTGAGAAGGCACCTGGACTCTGCTGACTGAGGGGTATACATGATGCTTTTACTGCAGCCAGACTTTTTCACATGTCATCTTCTGAGCTAACCCCAAAGTATGCCCAGATCATGAGCTTGATGCCAGTGCAAGATGCTGAGAGTATTGTCGGTGGGACATTGCCAAGCCTCAGATATGCCGGTGACTGCGTAGTAATGATGTCCCATTGTTGTTGTTGTTGTGTATTTTCCAGTTGGAATAGACCCATAGCTGACCCTCCAGTGGGTTTTCAGAGGCAGTAAATCATACAGAAGGAGATTACCAACTTCAGAACTGAGTACTTTCAAGGTGGCAGTGCGATTCCTTACCACTAAGCCACCAGAGCTCCCTTGATGTCTCAGGGTCCCCCAGAATTCTTGTGATTAGGTTCCCTGAAGGCAGATTACTTCAATAGACATATGGATTGAATTTACCTGGGGGCAGGTGAGCCAGGCACGACCATCACTGCCTTCTCCAGGGAGTCTGCCAGCCTCTGTGCCATGTGCTCCTCCTCCTGGGATGGATGCAGTGGTCTGTTTAGACACCCTTTTGTCTCCTGGTTACCCCTACCATGGTCTGGGAGCTGCTGTTTGGAAGAAATGTGCCTATTTATCTTTATATCCCCGACACCCACCATAGAGCTTTTCGTCTTTGATTTAATCATACTTACTAAGTAACTACTCGATGCCAGCCACTGTGCTAGATGATGGTGAGTCCCTGACCTTAGAGAGTATAAAGAATTGAAGAGACAGACTGTAATGAAAAGAGCATAAATGTAAACTTGACACTGTACAAAGTCCCCTGGAGGACAGAATTCTACTGCAAACTGAATAGGCCTGTCACCAGGCAAGGCAGTGAGGAAAGAATATGTGCAAAGGTCCTGTGGCAGGATACATTGGCAAAAGAGAAAGGACGCAAGAAAGCCAGTTTGACTGGAGCCCAGAGAACAAGGAAAGCGTGGAGGCAGATAAGACTGGAAATTTGGGTAGCAGCCAGATCAAGCAGGCCTTAACAGTGCATTTTGAGAGTTTTTGCTTTGTTTGTTTGTTTTTAGCTTTGGTATAGTTTTGTTCTATTTGTTTGTTTGCTTTTTGTATGTTTTCTAGTCAATAAGGCAGGATGACATGGAAGTGGAGACAAGAGAGGAAATGGGGTGAGGAATGACATGATTTATCATCAGAAATCATCATTCTGGCTATTGTAAGGGAAATTATTCAGAAAGAAATAAGAGCAGATGCTTGGACTTTTGGAATCCAAGGAAGAAATGTTGGTTCTTTAATATGGATGATGAGAATGAGTTCAGAGAAGAGAATGGATTTGAGAGGCTGTAGGAGGCAAATTCCCACAAGACATGTTGATGGGTGGACACAGAGGATGCAGAAAGCGAGGAGTCACAGATTTCCTGAGTTCCTGGCTTGCATGACTGGATGGGCGGTGTTACAAGTTCTTGGGACACGGTACAGTGAAAGAGAACTGTGCTTGTGAGGATGGATGGTTTGCTTTTGGAATCAGGGTGAGGGCGAGGGTGTAACTTGAAGATTTTTCAGGTGTACCTTTGTCTCTGTAGACCTGGAGCTGAGAGGAGAACTCTAGGTTTGAGGTCCAGATTAGGGAATCTTCAGAACATAAAGGGATGAGGTCACCTAGGGAAGATAGAATTGTAGCAAGAGAACAGAGCCCAAAACATGGGCCAGCAAAGAGACTGGGAAAGAGCACAGAGAAGTGGGAGGAGACCCAGGTTACGTCACCAGAGCAAAGGGAAGGAAGTATGATTAACAGTGTGGAATGATGCTGAAAGGTCAAGTGAGGTGAAGGCTGAAAATATCCATGGGTCCTAACAACGTGGAAATCACTGGTAACCCCACAAAGGCAGTTTCAACAGGATAAGGGGCAGAGGTCACAAAGGAGCAAATTGAGAGGAATGGAAGGTGAGGAAACCAGGCTGGCAAAGGTAACTTTTCAAGAGACTCTGCAGTTACAGGGGAAGAGTGAGCTAAGCTAGTAACTATGGGGAGTTGTAGGAGATTTTCTTCTTGTTTGAGGAGGAGAATTTGTATTACTGAAGGGTTTACCTGGAACCAAAAACCCCAAAGGCACAAAAAAGGAAAAGATATCACAGCCAGGTTTCTGGGAAGCAGAGGGGAAGGATACAGTGGAGGAACCAGTGTTGAGAACAGGGTACTTCCTTCTTCTGTAACCAAGGAAAGAGGAGAGAATGGTGCATCAGTTGTTGTTATTATATGAAAACCGTGTGTACAACAGAACACGTAGGTGCATCAGAGGAGTCTGAATTTCTGTCTGAGGCCTTCTAGTTTCATCGTAAAGTAGAAGACACGGCTATATTCTGAGAATGGAGATCGAAGGGGCTGGGCCCATGAGATTTGAAATGCTGAGGAGCATGAAGACATAGTGTAGGATGTGAAGGAGACATCTTGGAATGCCCAGGCATATGGAGAGCCCACTGAGATTGGTGGAAATGAGCCCAAAGTGGGGAGTGTCCAATTGTATCAGCTGCACCCCCCTCCCTCCCAACTTGCTCATCCCTGCTGGCCCCTGCCCAGCATCCTGGGCCTCAGCTAGGGCGTCAGTTCAGGATAGGTTTTCCTTGATCAGGAACAAAGACTTCTGACCTGTCTTGACTCTGCCTCCCTTCCTGGCTCAGCCCTTGTCTCTAAAGTCTATCTGATCCTTTTCTCTGCCCAGAGAAACACTGAGAATCCTTGCAGACCAGAGTCGCAGAGCTAGCTGGCCCAGATAACCTGGTACAGTAGGAGCACTTGCATTATCTGCGTTGTTTTGTTCCTTTTGAAAACACCCCAGGAAGCAGAGCTCCTGGGGACTTTGACCAAAGAATTGAAAGAGAAAACTCATCTCCCTGGTTTTGACTTCCCAGAAGAAAACTGGTTACTCCCTCTCTGGAATTAACTGGAATAGCTGAATTTAGGCTGCTTGGTGGATCCCAGGCTTAGGGAGCTCTTGCTGTTTCTCTTCTTGATGTGCCCACTGATGCTGGCTGCTGGGATATTTTCCCTGGAGCGCCAAGGTGAGGGTGTGAACACCGAGATTGCTCTGGAAGCTGGCTGGGATCTCCTCCAGGGAGGAAGGGTTGCTCACGGCTTGGCCAGGCTCCTCATGTGCAACAAGCCAGAACTTCAACTTACACAGCTTGGGGTGGGTCCTTGAATGACCTCCTGCTTCTTGTCTGCCCATCTGAGAGGACCATTCCATTCCAAACAACATTCCTTCGATAACATCAGTTACACACTGTAAACGTCAATGAGCCAGGAACATTCCCTGGCGCAACAGGATTCTGATAAAGCAGTCTTATTTTGCAAAACGGTCCAGCATGAAACATCCTCCCCAGAGAAGGCAAGGAAATTCCTGGGATGCCAGGACACTGGGCAAAGTGGTCAGGGCTCCAGGGAAAGACTTCTCACATGGGAAGTAGAGTCTGGGTGTCTAGTCATTACTTCATTCATTTCTTCACTCATTGAGCACTTCCCAAACACCCAATCCTGATCGAGAAATACAGTATCTTTGTATAGCACCTTTGACTTTCAAAAGCCATCACTTATTCCACTCACATAGTCCTCATCAGTAACAAGGTGGCATCCAACCTTCACCACTAAACCACCCACTTGCCACTCTTCTCCATTCACCTCCTCTGTGAGTCTGGGGGCGGGGGTTCCTCTTCCTCCACATCCTTTTGAAATCTCAACTCTGTTAGCTTTTCTGTTTATCAGCGAGCTCTGTTAATGCATTCCTTAGGGAGAACTTATTGTTATTGTTAGGTGCCATTGAGTTGATTACAATTCATAGGGACTCTATGAACAATAGTTCTGAACTCTGCTCTATCCTGAGCCAATCTCACTGTCTCTGACACACCTACCCTCATTACCCCAGTTATTGTGTCAATCCATCTCATTCAGTGTCCTCCTCTCCTGTACTGTCCCTCGAGACTTTCAAGCACAATATCCTTCTCCAAATACTGATCCCACCTGGTAGCATGCCCAAAGTATGTCAGATGGAATTTCAAAATTCTTGCCTCCAAGGAAAAGCTTGGTCTCACACTCTCCAAGAAAGATCTTTAGTTCTCTTGGCAGGCCCTGCTATGCCCAGTACTTTTCTCCAGCACCACAACTCAAAGGTATCAATTCTTCTGTCATCCTTGATCATTGTCCAGCTTTCTGATGCAAAGCAAGTAATTGCGAAGAACATGGTGCTCAGCCCTAAACTATGGTATTTAGTAACAAAAATGCCCGCCAGAGAACTACAAGCAAGCGCTTAAAACTCAAAGGACTTGGCGGTGCTTCATATCCCACTAGAGGAGCCTGTTACATAATCGATAAACCCCGATACACCCTACCATCACTTGCTAAACCAGTCTATATACCGCCATCTTCAGCAAACCCTTAAAAGGATTAATAGTAAGCTTAAATGTATTCACAAAAACGTTAGGTCAAGGTGTAACTTATGTGATGGAGTATAATGGGCTACATTTTCTTAATAAGAACAAACGAACTTCCATATGAAACTTATGGGATAAAGGAGGATTTAGCAGTAAGTCAAGAATAGAGTGCTTGACTGAACCTGGCAATGAAGCACGTACACACCGCCCGTCACCCTCCTCAAGTGACTAGGACCTAGAACCATATTTAAATCCACATGACATGAGAGGAGACAAGTCGTAACAAGGTAAGCATACTGGAAAGTGTGCTTGGATTATTCAAAGTGTAGCTTAAACTAAAGCACCTGGCCTACACCCAGAAGATTTCATAGTCATGACCACTTTGAACAAGATCTAGCTCTTAATTAATTTACTACAACTACCTTTATCCTAAAATAAAACATTTACCAAAACTTAGTATAGGAGATAGAACATTTACTGAATCAGGTGCACCTTAGTCTCTAATGTAGTTCATTGGGAGCTGAGCTACTAATCCACCAACAGCTCAGAGAGGAAAAAGATGAGCTTTGTCCTCTCATGAGAGTCAGCTATGAGTTGGTTCCAATTCAATGACCATGAGATGGTGATGATGAGCTTTCTGTTCATCACTCTCTGTCTGCAGTTATCTGTTCTACAGGCCTGTTTCTGGGTATCTCAGTGTCCACTTTTCTTATTTTCTCCTGATCTGTGCTTGTTACAGTTGGATGTGCTCTTGTCAGTCATTCCTTATCTTCTCTCTGACTCTCTTTTCCACTTATATCCTGGACGTGTTGTCAGGAGGGGTCATCGTAGAGGAGGACATCGTGCTTGGAAAGGCCGAGGGTCAGCAAAAGAGAGAAAGACATTCAGCAAGATGGATTAGCAGAGTGTCTGTAAAAATGGGCTCAAACATATCAGAGTTGATGAGGATGGCACAGGACTGGGCAAAGTTCACACCCGTCCCTCACAGGGTTGCTACGAGGCATAGGCGGCTCGACGCCACCCAACAACAACAAAACTACACCAATCAGCTCATCCTCAATTTGTTTCTCCTTCCTCTTTCCACTTCTTCTTCCTAAACTGACTGTTAAGCAAAACTAAATAAATTCTTCTTACGTTTATGAAAAATACTTTTAAATTCTCTGGTTTTCATTGCATTGCATTTGTATGAGTTTCTAATAAGAAGGTGTGTAACCATTTAAAACTTTTAATTAAAATAGAGTGTATTTCAAGTGAGGATATGGATAAATGAGAACTCTCATCCACTGCTAGTGGGAACGTAAAATGGTGCAATCACCATGGAAAATAATATGATAATTCCTTAAATGGTTAAACAGAGAATTACCATGTGACCCAGTAATCACATTCCTATGTATAAACTCAAGAGACATGAGAGCAAGAATTCAAACAGATACTTGTCCACCAATGTTCAATGCACCATGATTCACAATGCATTATTCAATGAAGCTAAAAGGAAGGCCTACGCACGCATCCGTCAGCAGATGAACAGATAAATAACATATGCATATACATATAATGAAATATTTTTCAGCCATAAAGAGGAATGAAGTTCTGATAAACATTACCACATGGATAAACCATGAAAATATTATGCTGAAATAAGTCAGACACAGAAAATGACAAATACCGTATAATCTCACATATATGAGATATCCAGAACAAGCAAATTCATAGAGATGAAAAAGTTGACTAGTGGTTACAAAGGATGGCTGGGGGTGGGGAGGGAGAAACTGCTTAAGGTGGATTGAGTTTCTCCTAAAAGTGATAAAAAAAGATATGGAAATGGATAGCTGTGATAGTTCTAGACGATGATGAATGTCGTTAAAGCCACTAGACACTTAAAATGTTGGAAATGGCAAATATTTTGCTATATATACATTTCACCACAATAAAAAAAGAAGTGGGAAAAAATTCCATGATGCACATACACAAACTGCAGAATCGTCAGCGTGCCATAGAGCTCAGTGAACGTCACACCTGAGCACGCCTGGGTAACTGCCACTCAGATCTGGGGAAATGCGTATGTTCCTTTCTCCTTCTGCCCCCATGTTTACCACTCTCCAAACATCTTTCAGTGCAGATTAGCTTTCCTGGGTTTTGTATTTGTAATATGAACTTGTTTGTTTCAAAGGTCTATGGCTCAGCATTACAACGATAAGATTCACTAGTGCTGTTGCACGAACTTGAAGACTCTTCATCTTCCTTCGTGTACAGCACCCACCATTTATGTCCCATTCTACTCTTGAAGGGGAGCACGGACAACGTAGTCCATGAGGAGTTACACTGCTAATTCAAAGGCCGAACCTCTCAGGCAGTTCAAATCCACTAGCACCTCCACTGGAGAAAGATGGGAGGTTTCCTCCCACACAATTTACAGTCTCAAAGAGCCACTGGAGGGTGAGCTATGAGTCAATGGCTCAGTCCAGTTCAATGACAATGACTTCCAGGTCAATGGCAATGAGTTGAGTTCTTTTTTTGATGGACATTTGGGTAATTTCCATGTGTGGCTATTACAAATAGTGTTGCTATCAAGATTTATGTGCACATATTTTGCTGGCATGTATTACTTTTTCATTTACTTTTAATGTATTTGTTGTTATTGTTGTTATGTGCTGTTGAGTTGCCTGTGACCCATAGTGACCTTATGTACAAAAGCTCTGAAGTCTGCCCTGTCCTGAGCCAGTCTCACTGACTCTGACACACCAACCTCATTGCCCCAGTCACTGTATTATTCCATCTTATCTGGCGTCTTCCTCTCCTGCACTGTCTCTCCACCCTTCCAAGCATGATGTTTTTCTCCAAGGACTGGTGTCTTCTGGCTACGTGCCCAAAATATGTGAAACAGAGCTTCAAAATCCTAGCCTCCAAGGAAAAACTTAGTTTTTTCCTCTCCAGCAGACCTATTTGTTTTCTTGGCAGTCCATGGTATGTTCAAGACTCTTCTCCAGCACCGCAACTCAAAGGCATCAATTTATCATCAGTCATCCTTAGTCATTGCCCCGCTCTCTTATTTTAATGCATTACTTTTGTTAGTATCACATGCCAACAAAGTACATGCACATAAAATATACAGAAATTCTTCTCACTGACAGTGATTAACAGTAGCCAAGTGAGATTTCATAAAGGAAAGACTCTTTTTATGGGTAGGGGGCAAAATGTAAGAGCCTTTGTTCTGGCTTTTCCATCCTCTCATTCCACATGTTTGGCTAAATCAACTAATTTAGTGAACCTTAGTTTTCTTCTGCACAAAATGTTTCCCATAGGTATCACGGCCTGTCTTAGTTCCCCAGTGCAGCAAGGTGAACTGCTACATGTGGGTAGCTTTGAAGAACAGAACTTTCTTTCCTTACTGTTCTGGAGGCTGAAAGTTTTGTTGTTTGTTTGTGTGGTTTTTTGTTTTGTTTTGGTTTTTTGGCCCAGGTTTTTGCCCTGTGTGATCTTTCTGGGGGCCTCTCTCCTAGTTTCTGAAGTTTGTCGATGATCCTGGGTGTCCCTTTGCTTGTAGACAGGTCTTCGTGTGGAGTCTGTCTTCTCCTTTTGTGTTTGTGTTTTGCTTTCTTTGTAAGACATTGTTGCTGTTAGGTGTTGTCAAGTTGACTACAACTCACAGCAAACCTATAAGCAACAGATCCTTTTGCTGTATCCTGTACCATTGTCACACTCTCTAACATCCTGAGCCCAATGTGACAATCACTGTGTCAACCAATCCATCTTGTGGAGGGTCTTCCTCTCTTTCTCTGACCCTCCACTTTTCCCAGCGTGATGTCTTTTTCCAAGGACTGGCTCCTCCTGTCAACATGTCCAATGTCTGTGAGGTACAGTTTCACTCTCCTTGCCTGTAAGGAGCGCTCTGACTGTACTTCCTCTAAGGAAGACTTACTTGTCCTTTTGGCAGACCACAAGTTGTGGCTGACATTGAAAAGAATGGGAATTCCAGAACACTTAATTGTGCTCATGCAGAACCTATACCTGGACCGGGAGGCTATTATGTGAACAGAGCAGGGGAGCACTGCATGGTTTAAAATTGAGAAGGAAGTGTGTCAGGGTTGCATTCTCTCTCCATACCTATTCCATTTGTAAACTGAGCAAGTTATTGAGAAGCTATACTTTATGAAGAGGAGTGTGGCATCAGGATTGGAGGACGACTCATCAATTACCTGTATTATGAAGATGACCTAACCTTGCTTGCTGAAAGTGAGGAGGATTTGAGGCACTTGTTGCAGAAGATCAAGGAATGCAGCCTTCAATGTGTATTACATCTCAATGTAAAACAAAAACAACCCCAAAATTCTTACCAATGGACCAATAGGCAGCATCATGATGGATGAAGAGGAAATTGAAACTGTCAATAGCTTCATCTTACTTGGATCCACAATTAACACCCTTGGAACTAGCAGTCAGGAAATAAGGAGACACATTGCACTGGAAAAATCTGTAGTTAGGGACCTCTTCAAATTATTGAGGAGTAATGATCATTCTAATGCGAAACCTATACTTGGACGAAGAGGCAGTCGTCAGAACAGAGCAAGGAAACATTATTGCATGGTTCAAAATTGGGAAAGGCATATGCCAGGGATGTGTCCTATCTCCATACCTTTTCAACCTGTATGCAGAACAGATTATCCGACAGGCTGGGCTCTATGAGAAGTGTGGCGTCAGGATTGGTGGAAGATCTATTAGCAATCTGTGTTATGCAGATGACACAACCCTACTTGCTGAAACTAAGGAGGACCTGAAAAGCTTGCTGCAGAGGGTCAAGGACTGCAGCCTTCAGTATAGATTGAGGCTCAATGTCAAGATGACAAAGATTCTCACCCCTGGACCAATTGGCAGCATCAGGATGGATGGTGAAGAGATTAAGATTATTAACAACTTTAGTCTGCTTGGCTCCACAGTCAACACTCTTGGCACCAGTAGCCAGGAAATAAAAAAAAAGTATTGTGATGGGAAAGTCTGCTGTTAGGGACCTCTCCAGGATACTGAAGAGCAGTGGTATCACTCTGGAGACTAAGGTGCGTCTGATAGAGGCTATAGTCTTTGCAATCACTTGTTATGCATCAGAGAGCTGGACAGTGACTAAGGAGGATAGAAGGAGAATTGATGCCTTTGAGATGTGGTGTGGTGAAGAGTACTGAATGTACCATGGACTGCCAAGAAAACAAACAGATTCATCCTAGAGAGGGTTAAACCAGGCTGCTCCTTGGAGGCAAGGATTCTGAGGCTTCGTCTGACATACTTTGGACATGTTGTAAGGAGGGAGAGGTCCTTCGAGAGGGACATCATGCTTGGGAGGGTGGAGCAACTCGATGGCACATAACAACAACAGCAGCAACAACAATGATGTCAGTTTGAGGACTAAGATGCATATGATTCAGGCCATGGTCTTTCTGATTACTTGCTATGCATCTGAGAGCTGGACAATGAATAAGGACGTTGAGTTGTGCTGTTGGAGATGAGCCAAGACAATAAACAGATATGAACAGATATGTCTTGCAGTGGGTGCAGTCAGAGTGCTCTTCGGAGGTAAGAATGATGAGAATTCACCTTACATACTTTGGGCATGTTGCTAGGAGGGCCTATTCCTTGGAAAGGGACACGATTCTGGGAAGGGTGTAAGGTCAGTGAAGGTGAGGAAGACCCTCAAATAGGTGGATTGACATGGTGACTGCTGCAATGGGTTTTGTGTGTCAGGAAGAATGAGGATGGTGCAGGACAGAACAGGGTTCAGATCTTTTATTCATAGGGTTGCTATGAGTTGTACTCAGTTTGACAGCACCTAAAACAACAAAAACTCCAACAACTTAAAAATATTAATTGTTCTTCTGTCAACTATATTCATTGTCCAACTTTCAAATGCATAGGGAGAAAGTGAAATGACACTACTTACACATTTAGGATCCATCACACTTTCATATGAGCTCATTAACATAATACCAGAAAGCCTCTTTCCAAAAAGGGTAATGACATGGTAACTGGGGTAATGAGGGTAGGAGTGTCAATGACATTGAGATTGGTTCAGGATAGAGCAGGGTTCAGAGCTATTGGATGTAGAGTCTCAATGAGTCCTAGTCGACTTGAAAACACATAACAACAACAACAGCAGCAAAGACTAAAACTTCAATACTTACTTGTCAAGAGATGAGGAATTGAAGGGGAAGGCACAATTTCATTTATGACACTACCTCAAAAGATAACTGTGGTAATCAAGTAAGATGATGAATTTGATAAAAATATCATGAAGGACAACCGCCTGGCCAACTGACTGGAAGAGATCCATATTTATTCCCATTCCAAAAAAAAGGTGACCTGATAGAATACGGACATTATTAAACAATATCACTAATATATCACATGCAAGCAAAATCTTGCTGAAGATTTTCCAAAAACGACTAAAACAGTACAACAGAGAACTGCCAGATGTGCAAGTTGGGCTTAGAAGAGGCTGTAGCACTAGAGACATTATCATCAATGTCAGATGGATCTTGGCACAGAGCAAAGAGTACCAGAGGAATGTCCATCTGTGTTTTATTGGCTATGCAAAGGCACTTAATTGTGTGGATCATAACAAATTGTGGCTAACTTTGAAGAGAATGGGATTCCCAGGATATTTGATTGTGCTTATACGAAACCTATACTTGGACAAGGAAGCGGTCCTCAGAATAGAGCAAGGAAACACTGTTGTTGTTGTTGTTATGTGCTGAGTCACTTGTGACTCATAGCGACCCTACGTACAACAGACCTAAACCCTGTTCTATCTTGTGCCAATTTTATTGTCTCTGACACACCCATCCCGATTATGCCAGTCACTGAATCAATCCGCCTCACAGAGGGTCTCCCTCTCCTGTGCTGTCCCTCTACCCTCCCAAGCATGACATCCCTCTCCAAGGACTGGTCCTTCCTTGCAACATTTCCAAAGTATGTCAGATGAAGCTTCAGAATCTTTGCCTCCAAGGCACAGCCTGGTTTAACCCTCTCCAGGACAAACCTGTTTGCTCTCTTAGCAGTCCATGATATATTCAACACTCTTCTCCAGCACCACAGCTCAAAGGCATCAATTCTCCTTCTAACATCCCTAGACATTGTCCAACTCTCTGATGCAAAACAAGTGATTGCAAAGGCCATGGTGCACCTTAGTCTCCAGACTGAGATCATTGTGCTTCAGTACTTTGGAGAGGTCTCTGAGAGCAGACTCTCCCAATGTAATATATCTTTTCATTTCCTGGCTGCTAGTACTAAGAGTGTTGATTGTGGAGCCAAGCAAACTAAAGCTATTTACAATCTCAATCTCTTTACCATCCATCATGATGTTTCCAGTTGACCCAGAGGTAAGAATCCTTGTTTTCTTGATATTGAGCTTCAATCTACATTGAAGGCTGCAGTCCTTGACCTTCTACATACAGCAAGTACTTCAGATTCTCCTCAGTTTCAGCAAGCAGAGTTGTATCATCTGCATAATGTAGATTGTTGATGAGTCTTCCTCCAATCCTGATGTCACATTTCTCCTCTTACAGCCCAGCCTCCCGGATAATCTGTTCTGCATATAGACTGGAAAGATATGGAGATAGGACACACCTCTGGCATACACCCTTCCCCGTTTTGAACCTTGCAGTGTTTCCTTTCTCTGTTCTGACGACTGCCTCCTGGCCTTAGCATAGGTTTCACACAAGTATGATTAATGGGATTCCCATTGTTCTCAGAGGTAGACGGTATTTGTTGTGGTCAAATGCCTTTGTATAGTCAATGAAACACAGATAGACATTCCTCTAGTACTCTCTGCTTTTAGCCATTATCCATCTAACATTAGCTACAATATCCCTAGTACCATGACCTCTTCTAAACCCAGCCTGCACTTCTGGTAGTTCTCTGTTAATGTGCTGTTCTAGTCAAGCTTGGATAATCTTCACCAGAATCTTGCTTGCATGTGATATTGATGACATTGTTCAATAATTTCTGTCGGGTCACCTTTCTTTGGAATGGGAACAAGTATAGATCTCTTCCAGTAAGTTGGCCAGGTGGTTGTCCTCCAGATTTCTTGGCACAACTTGGTGAACACATCTAGGGCAGCATATGTTTGTTGAAATATATTAATTGATATATATCAATTGATATGCTATCAATTCCTGGGGCTTTATTTTTGTCAGTTCTTTCAGAGCAGCTTGAACTTCATCCTTCATCACCACAGGCTCCTGTTCATATGTTGTTTCATGAAATTCTTCTGTGTTTGCCAATTCCTTCTGGTACAAAGATTCTGTATACTCTTTCCACCTTCTTTTAACACTTCATGGATCACACAGTTCAAAATCAGGAAGGGAATGCATCAGGGATGCATTCTGTCTCCATACGTTTTTAATCGCTAGGCAGAGCAGATCATTTGTGAGGGTGGGCTTTATGAGGAGGAATGTGGCATCAGGATTGGAAGAAGACTCATCAACAACCTACGTTCTGCAGATGACACAACCTTGCTTGCTGAAACTGAGGAAGACCAAAGTGCTTGGTGCAGAGGGTCAAGGGCTCACCACTGGGCCGACTGGCAGCACCATGATAGAAGGAGAAGAGATTGAGGTTGCTAACAATTACAGCTTGCTTGGCTCCACAATCAACACTCTTGACACCAGCTGTCAGGAAACCAAAAGATGAATAGCATTGGGAGAATCTGTGGTCAGGGACCTCACCAGAGTACTGAGAAACAACAATGTCAGTCTAGAGACTTAGATGCATCTGATCAAGCCATAGTCTTCACAATTACTTGTGATGCATCAGAGACCTGGACAATGTCTAAGGATGACAGAAGAATTATTGGAATCTTTGAGCTGTGGTGCTGGAGAAGAGTCTTGAACATACCATGGTCCACCAAGAAAACAAAGTTCTGAAGCTCCGTCTCATACACTTTGTGAAGGTGGACAGGAGGTACTGGTCTTTGGAGAAGGATATTATTCTTGGAAGGATGGAGGGACAGGATTGGAGAAGATCACAGATGAGATGAATTGATTCAGTAACTGGAGCAAAAGGGGTAAGTGTTTTGGAGTCAGTGAGACTGGCTCAGGTCAGGGAAGGCTTGAGAGCTTGACAGCTGCTGTGGGGGTCAGTATGTGTCACAGAAAAGTCAGTCAATGGTACACAACAATAACAACAAAGTGGAAAAAAAGAGTTACAATATGAAGTCCTTGATTTATCTGTTTTAAAATTTGAGTCTGGTCTTCACAAAACAAAGATTTCCGCCCTCCCTACCTCAATCACCGGCATACTGTACAAATAAAAAAAAAAGAAATGTGTTTTCCTTTCTTTCTTTTTTCCTCCAAAAGTTAAAAGTGAAGTCACAGCCCATGCTGGATTTTGCCACTTTTATGTGACTATTGGATTCAAGCAGATCGGGGCTCATAGTCTAGACATTGTTGTTATGTGCCATCAAGTCACTTGTGACTCATAACGACCCTATGTACAAGAGCTCTAAATGCTGTTCTATCCTGTGCCAACCTTGCCATCTCTGACACACTTATTCCCACCACCCCAATCACAGAATCGATCCATTTCATCGAGGGTCTTCCTCTCCTGTGCTGTCCCTTCACTCTCCCAAACATGATGTCCCTCTCCAAGGACAAGTCCCTCCTTGCAACATGCCCAAAGTATGTCAGACAAAGCTTCAGAATGCTTGACTCCAAGGAGCATTCTGGCTTCATCCTCTCCAGGACAAACCTGTTTGTTCTCCTAGTAATCCATGGTATATTCAAGACTCTTCCCCAGCACCACAGCTCAAAGGCATCAATTCTCTTTCTATCATCCCTATTCACTGTCCAATTCTCCGATGCATAACACGTAATTGCGAAGACTATAGCCTGGACCAGGTACACCTTAGTGTCCAGCTTGTCGTTGTTGGTCTTCAGTACTCTTGAGAGGTTCCTCACAGCCGACTTTCCCAATGCAATTCGAACAATATAAAAATATTAACTCTTAGAGTTATAAGGGCCCTCAGAGACAGGCCTGGGCCCTAAGAAGGAAGGTTGTACCTCCAGAGGAACCACAAAGGGCCAAGACTGGACTTCTCTTTAGATCCCAGCTCTGTCCCTGTCTGCTACCCTGCACTGTCTCTTTGTACAGAGAGAATCTGATCAGAGCGCTGGGCCAGAAACAGGGTGACATGTCTGCTAACTATCAGAACATATCTAAGGCTGTGTTCTCTGCCAACAGGGGTCAATTGTTGGTTAAGGGAAGCTGCTTCTGTCTACACATGGCATGGAGACAGGGTGGACCCTGGCCACAAGTTCCCACCCAACTTCTTGCTCCCTACCCAATCCAAACAAACCCTGCTGCTCTGAGGGTCCCACCCAAAGGATGTTGTCTCAGGCCTTGCCTGGAAGTTTCTGTAAGGAGAGTCCCGAGTAACCTTTGTGAGCTCCCAGGACAAAAGGCAAGGCCAGTTTTGGGTATGAAAAGCTGGAAGGTCTCTCCCTGAAAGCACTCCCAGCTGGCTGGGTGGGGAAAAGATCCAGTCTGAATGAAAGAGGGTTGTTTGGAAAGGAGGCCAGATGCTGCAGCACTATGAGGGTTCTTGGTGTGAGAGAAGTTCTGAAGCAAAAAGTGGACTGTGGAGAAACCAAGTGGGAGAAGCTGAGAAGGACTCTGCAAAGATTTGATGACGGGAGAGAATTTATAAATGGGCTGGTTTGGAGCACATAGAAGGATGAGTAGAGTGATGGATGGTCCCTGCTTGCCTGGAAGCAAAGGGACTTTCACCAAGGAAACCAGGAAATTCCTGGGCAAGCTGAAATAAGTTTGTCACAGTAGGAATGAGAGAAGAGACTGCCCTGGACTGGAGAGTCGCAAGGGACATAGAGATTAAATTAAGGAGAGTTTTTAAAACCTAGACATTATATTCAACACTCTCAACCCTGGTTGGACATTAGAATTGTCAGAAGCCCTTATAAAAAGCACCAGCACATAGGCTGTATTGCCCAGTGCCATTGTTTGTTGTTGTTATATGCCCTCGGGTCGCCTGTGACTCATAGCAACCCTATATCTAACAGCCCTAAACCCTGCTCTATCCTGTGCCAACTTTATTGTCTCTGATACATCTACTCCAGTCAGTGAATCAATTCATCTCATGGAGGGTCTTCCTCTCCTGTCCCTTCCTCTTGTCCCTCCACCCTCCCAAGCATGACGTCCCTCTCCAAGGACTGGTCCCTCCTTGCAACATGTCCAAAGTATGTCAGACGAAGCTTCAGAATCCTTGCCTCCAAGGAGCAGCCTGGCTTCACCCTCTCTAGCACAAACCTGTTTGTTCTCCTACCAGTCCATGGTAAATTCAATACTGTTCTCTAGCAACACAGTTCAAAGGCATCAATTCTCTATCATCTCTAGTGATTATCCAGTTTTCTGATGCATCAGAAGTAATTGCAAAGACTATCGCTTGGATCAGGCACACCTTAGTCTCCAGACGGATATCTTTGTTCTTCATTACTCTGGAGAAGTCAACGGACAGCTGACTTTTCCAATGCAGGCTGGGTTTAGAAAAGGCCATGGTACTAGGGATATTATAGTTAATGTTAAATCTTGGCTGAAAGCAGAGAGTACCAGAGGAATGTCTCTCTGTGTTTCATTGACTATGCAAAGGCATTTGACTGTATGGATCACAACAAATACTGGCTAACTCTGAGAAAAATGGGAATCCTAGAACACTTGATTGTGCTGATGCAAAACCTATACTTGGATAAGGAGGCAGTCATCAGAACAGAGAAAGGAAACACTGCATGGTTCAAAATTGGGAAGGGTGTATGCCAAGGATGTGTCCAATCATCCAATCTTCGTATCTATTCAATCCATATGCAGAACAGCTCATCTAGGAGACTGGGCTCTATGAGGAGGAATGTGGCATCAGGATTGGAGGAAGACTCAACAACCTGCGTTATGCTGAAACTGAGGAGGACATGAAGCGCTTGCTGCAGGTCAAGAACTGCAGCCTTCAATATGGATTGAAGCTCAACATCAAGAAAACAAGGATTCTTACCACTAGGCCAATTGGCAGCATCATGATAGATGGTGGAGAGATTGAGATTGTTGACAACTTTAGTTTGCTTGGCTCCACAATCAACACTCTTAGTACCAGCAGCCAGGAAATTTAAAGGTGAATTGCACTGGGAAAGTCTGCTCTCAGTGACATTGAGCAGCCTCTAATTCATGACAACCCATGTTTATCAGAGTAGGACAGGGCCGTTAAAGGGTTTTCAATGGCTGAGTTTTCAGAAGCAGCCTGAGGGGCCTGTCTTCAACGGCCTTTCCTTTTGGTTAATAGTCAAGTACATTAACCATGTGTACCACTTAGGGACTCTGGAACCTACTGAAGACCTACTAAGTTACTATTTCTTATATTAATGCCTGGTAACAGATATTTCTTACCAAGTTTCTTAGGTGATTCTCATAGGCACCCAAGGTTGAGAAGCACTGACTTTTAATCGCCATGTAGTAGGAAATAGAAACTTGGCATACATTCCACAGCAAAAAAGGAATGTAGGGAGCACTGGCGTGCAGTGCGGAGGGAGCTGAGGTGCTAATGTAGAATTAGCAGCTGTCTCTGGCAGTTCCATCTATCAGAAGCTTGGCAGGAGAAGATGGACAATATTACAGTCTCCAAAACCCTGCTAGAGAGTCAGCTATGAGTCAGTCCCGACTTACTGACAATGAGGCTTGTTTGGAAGTTGATCAAGAAGCACCTGAACACTTACCCTGTGCCAACAGGCACTGTGCTGAGCTCTGGTAATACACAGATGGGGAGATACATCACTGCCCTTGGCTAGTCCACAGGTTAGTAGAAAAGGGAAATTTAGAAATAAAGTAAATGATTTCTATAAATATAGACCAAGTGCTATGACAACAACAAGAATTCTGCTGGGAATCTCTCAGAAAAGAATTCCTAGTTGTTGTTGTTGAGTCAAGTATGACTCAGAACAACCCTATGAACAACAGATCTGGACTCCGTCCTACCTTACGCCACCTCACAATTTCTGACATACTCAAGCCCATTGCAGCAGTCGTTGTGTCAATCCATCTCTTTGAGGGTCTTCCTCTCCTTCATCATCCCTCCACCTTTCCAAGCATGATGACCCTGTCCAAGGATTAGCCTCTCCTAGCAACATGACCAAAGTGAGATGAAGATTTATCATCTTTGCCTCCAAGGAGCACACTGGTTGCACCTTCTCCAAGACATATATGTCTTTCCCTCATCTTTAGTCTTTGTCCAGTTCTCAGATGCATAGAAAGTGACGCAAAGACCATGGCCTGAATCAGGCACCCATTAGTCCTCAAACTGGCATTTTTCCTCAGTAATTTGGAAATTCCCTCAGTATGGACTTTCATAGTGCAAAATGTCTCCTGATTTCCTGATGACTGGTACCAATTATATTGATTAGCAATCAACAGCACATCTAGGGCTGCTTCTGTTGTC
>NW_006399782.1:4757242-4759051 GCF_000299155.1 Elephantulus edwardii | reverse complement strand
AACCTAAGAGATGTTTAAAAAAAAAAAAAGGATGGGATCTGGGAGCACACTGAGCACACACAGAGAGAGAAAGAGGCAAAAATAAACAGCAATTCATTTAGGCTAGGAGGACAATGTAGAATTAGCAAAGACGATTGAAATAGATGAAGGAGAGAACAGTTTAATAGCGATACATGATTGGGCATTACGGTTATGACAAGAGTCCAGAATGAAGGTTGCACAGTGGAGCGTACTTGGGGAAGAAGTGGGGGAGGACTGTATACCAATGAAATAGTTGTTCTTTTACTTTTCAAAGAGAAGAGTGAACTGGGGGTGGGGAGGGGTGGGCAGGGAGAGAAATGCAACAATGAAAGAGTGAAAATCCAAAATTTCTGTAAAATTAATTAAAAAAGTAATTAAAAAAATTCACAAAGATGGAGATGATGGATAGGCTGCTTGAATGGTTGTGCTATCAACCCAGAGGCAGGTGGTTCAAATCCACCAGCTGGTCCTCGGGAGAAAGATGGACAGTCGCATCCCTCGTGGTTTATAGCTTTTGGAGACTTGCTGGAGGGTCAGCTATGAGGTAGTTCTGATAGTACAGAACAACAACTAAGATACACAAGTGGGCTGCAGTCAGAGGGCTGCATGAAGGTCAGAGTTTGGATTATAGAGGACGGGGCTGGGGGCAATACAAGCAAACAACATGGGATTACCAGCTGTGAATCGCACAGATTAGGTGTTTGGCAGAGGAAAGAAGGAAAAGCAGGCTGCCACTTGGCAGACCAGACACAGACGTGTGTTTCCCAGGGTTGAGCTGTGGTGGGAAACAGGTGGATGCAACAAGAGAGGGAGTGGTGGTCTCTGTGGGGCTGGGTCCTCTAGGTGGCATCCAGCAAAGCAGCAGGCTCAGAATGGGCGTTTCCTACCTGAAGCATCAATGCCTATGGAAACACAAAGGCCTGGATCCTTTCTAAACATTAGAGATCAAAAGCAGAGGTCTGGAAACATTTTCTGTAAAAAGAAAGATAATAAACATTTTAGACTTTGCGGGCCATATGGTCTTTGTCACAACTACTCAACTCTGCCATTGTAATGGGAAAATGGGCTTAGACAATACATTATTGAATAAGTTGGTTGCATTCCAAAGACACTATTTTTTTAAAACATGGTGGGCTTGGTTTGGCCCATGGGCAATAGCTTCTAACCCTCAGCTCTTGGGAATAGGAGGGATGGAGGTAGGTAGCTAGGTAGGTAAAGAAAGAGAGAGAGAGTAGTTGGGAGTTTAAGGAGAGAAGGTAAAATCTTGACTGGCCTCCATGGGGACACTGAAGAGTAATTACTGAAGGGCTTGAGCTCATATTCAATTCTGTCACTTTCTAATCGTGAGATTTTGAATAAGTTAGTTTCCCTAACTCTTACTTCGCTCTTGTACACAGTAGGAGAAATAGTGCCCACCCTACTGAATTGTCTTGAAAATGAAATAATCAAACAACTCATTGCTGTATTGGAATGGTTTTGTTGTTGACCGTTCAGTGTGTTTTTCAGAGGCAGTAAATCACATGACGGCCAAAAGAACAAACAGACACGTCTTGGAGAGGGTGAAGCCAGAGTACACTTTGGAGGCAAGGATGATGAGGCTTTCCCTCATGTACTTTGGGCATGTTGGTAGGCGAGGCTAGTCCTTGGAGAAGGACATGATGCTCAGAAAGGTTTAGGGTCCATGAAGGAGAGGAAGACCTTTGATCAGGCGAATTGACATGGTGACTGCCACAATGGGTTCCAGTGTGATGGGAAGTGTGAGGATGACACAGGATAGGACAGGGCTCA
>NW_006399782.1:4755334-4755981 GCF_000299155.1 Elephantulus edwardii | reverse complement strand
GTCTCTTCAGTGAGAACTGGCCTCTTTAGTTTATAAGGACTGGCCATGCCTCTCAAGACCCCAGCTGTAGATGGGAACTATGACTGTGGAGTCAAGGTTGGAGGAGTTGGTTGTTGAAGTAGAAAGTAAGCAGAAGACCCTTTCCAGTTAGAGGCAAAAAACCCCAAAATGTGCCTGCTCCAATCACACAAATACAAACATACACACCACACATGTACCAACCAAGGTGGGGCAGGCCCCAGCCCAGCATTCTCAGTCTGGGTGCTCTGTCTCCAGCTTATCAGTGAGACCATGAGGAAGTGTTTCGCTGTGGTGCGGCTTCTTGACCCCACCTGGACCCGTGTGCCTCCCCAGCCATGCTGCATGGACTGGCCCAGGACACTCCCTGTACTTTGGAGCCTGGTGGAGAGTGTGAGCCTTGGCCTCAGATCAGCTCAAAGCCTTTCCACCTGTGCTGCTGAAATGCTAGAGAATCATGTGGGGAGGAAGTGTGTAAAAATGTGAGTTTCCAGGCCCTACCCAAGAAAAATCTAAGTTAGTAGGTATGGAATGGGGCCCAGGAAGCATACCAGGTGATACTTTTTTATCAATGAAATAAAGACCACACTTCTTTTTTTAACATTTATTATGATTTGAATGAAAGGTTA
>NW_006399782.1:4715984-4740052 GCF_000299155.1 Elephantulus edwardii | reverse complement strand
AAATACTGCATGGTGCCACTATTGTAAAACGGGAGTGACATTGGGTTTGGGGGGAGACTGAGAAAGATGGGATAAATAATGTATACCACACTGAAACAGATGAGGGAAAAAACTGTTTAAAAGGGATATGTGATTAGGTATTTTTGTCATGACAGGAGTCCAGGATGAAGGCTGCTTAGTGGAGTGGTCCTGGGAGAGGGGTTGTATAACAATGAAAGAATTTTTCTTTTACTTTTCAAAGAGAAGAGTGTAGTGGAGGGGGAAAAGAGGTGGACAGGGAGAAAAGTGAATGAATAGAATGAATAGAAATTCAAATTCTCTGCAAATTTTCATTAAAATTAATAATAATTTTAAAAAATGGTGTCTCAAACAGGTTTGAAAAATAGCTGAATCATTGGACTGTGTGTGTCATTTCCCTCTGGAGGTAGATACCTTGAAAGGTTGACACTCTGCCGAGTTTATTAGGAAGAAGACTGACAGATTTGCCATCAACATAGAAATCAATCCAGCAGCACAGGGTGGGGGCAGGCCAGCTATCCACCCAGCCTGGCACAGCTGGACTGTGCGCCCCAGTCTCAGGAAGACAGATCATGGGTCTGGTTCTGACCAATGGGATGTACAAGAGGTGAAGATGTGTCCTTTCAGTCCCGGACCCTGTCTCCATGGGATCCTCATGTGTTCCTCTCTTCTCTACCCTGACAGCCAGAATCCTAAGAAAGACTCTAAAACCTAGAAAAGCCACCAATCTGAAGGAGCCTTGGTCCCTGAGTGACAGTATAGAACACAGCTCACCACCTCCTTGAGTTGTATCAGACTGCAACATGGGCTGGACTTAAACTCACACAGTGCCCACCCACTGGAGATTTGGGCCTGTTTGTTGCAGCAGTCAGCCCACTCTGACACGTACACAGAGTTGCTTGTGTGAGAAGCATTCCCATTAAAAAAAAGTGACACTGTCCTTTGGAGCATCTGCTCTTGTGACTTTCACTCTGATCTACATTTGAAGCCGATGTATTCTGTCTCCAGCACCTCGAGTGACGTATGTCTCTTCTCACTCTTGCGCACTCAGAGAGCCCTCTCACTGGCTCCTGGGAGGGTGCCTGCTTCTCTTTTGAAATGCCACCATCCTCGAGGCTTTCCAAAGTGAATCTGACGTCTGCCACATGGCCCATATTTTTAGCCAGGGCATCTTATGTTTACCCTTTCCATTTTGACAAATTCAGTTTATTTTTATATGGCGCTTTCCTTAACAGACATAAACACAGTCAAACACACACACACACACATACACACACACACACACGTGTGTGTATGTGTGTGTGTGTGTTTAAGAACTAGAATAGAAAAGCAAAATAGGGACTCTTGGAGATTCCTATTTAAAGAAATGCTTCTGCCTCTTTTCCTTGGCCTCCCTTATCTCAATAGATGGTGTGGAGTATCTCTCTGCTCTCAGTCCCCAACTCATTCCAGCCCATCTGAGCTAGGGAGCATGGTGAAGGTCACCAGCATTGACCGCAGGAAGTGGGTTGCATTCCCGGATGCACAGCCAACTAGGGACCCCTGATGCTGGTAGGTCTTTCTTGCCATCTGCTTTGCCTGTCACTTGAATGTGACTTTCCACTCAAGAACGCTACCTCGTTAACACCTAGGAGCTTAAGCCTCTTCTTTACAACCTCAACCTGACAAATCTGTATCCACAGAGAAGCCCAGGTATATCTCCAAGATGCTGAGTGGTGAGTTTTCTGCATCCCTACCTGGAGCAGAGAAAACAGTAACAATTCACTGCAGCCTTGTGCAGCCCCACATCTCCTGTCCTCATGGGCTCTGTGTGGTCGCTGATATGAGGGATAAGACATGTTGTTGTTGTTAGGAGCAGTCGAGTCGAGTACAACTCATAGCAACCCTGTGAACAACACACCTGAATCCTGTTCTTCCTGTACCATCCTCACTATCCCTGATACACGTGAACCTGTTGCTGCAGTCACCCTGCCAGTCCATCTTGATGAGGGTCGTCTTCTCTTTAGCTGACCCTCCACCCTTCCAAGCTTGAGATCCTTTTCCAAGAAGTAGCCTCTCCTAGCAATGTGTCCAGAGTATGAGGAACGAAGCTTTGACAGCTTTACCTCCAAGGAGTATTCTGGCTGCACCCTTTCCAAGACATACCTGATTGTTCTCTTGGAAGTCTATGAGATATTCAGTACTCCCCTCCAACATCACAGCTCAAGGGTATCAATGTTTTTTTCTGTCATCCTTATTCATTGTCCAGCTCTCAGATGCACAGCAAGTGACTGAAAAGACTATGCCCCTCAGTTACTTGCTCTAGAGCAAGCCTTGGTTCAGAAGAACCAGAGAGGAAAGTGGATTTTCTAGTGTTTAAGAAAAATTTCTTAAGCCTTTGGTAGGGAAGATGTAGTGTAGGGACGGTGGCCAAGTGGATTTGATGGGGTCAACAAGGCAAGGTGTAGGGAGACGGCTGGTGGTTGGTGGGTGTTGGTGATCAGATCTGCCCTCATGGGCTTGGGGCACACTCCTGATTTCCTGCTGTAGGCGAGCAAAGGTGGCTGCTATGCAGGTGACTGACAAGATGCAGCATGGCCTCTTAAACAGCAGGTCTCTTCTATCTGCTTCAGGGTCAGGTCAGGAGGAGTTAAGGACCACTGCAGTTCTGGTGGTCAGCATTTTCCCCTCTGTGTTGTCCACAGTAAGAGGCAGTGAACCTGTGGCAGATTACTCTTTTCCAAAAACCTATGAGTCTCATTTAGTGCTCACAGCTCCTCTCAAAGGCAGGTATAACTCACAATTCCCATTTTACAGAGGGGAACAGAGGCTCTGGTTGTTTGATAGGCCTGTTCATGGTCACAGAGCAAAGGGCATAAGCAGGATTCCAACGGAGATGCTTTTCAAATCCCATAATTTTGCTGCTGAACCAAACTCCTTCTCAAGAGAGCTCCCTTAAAAGCAGAAGCTCCACCTGGTTCATTCTGATTCGGTTCCCTGCTGAGAACTCACCTTTCTACCCGAGATGGATAATACATTTCAACAAGATCCCTAGTTCTCAGCAGGGGATCAAACCAGTGTGAAGCCCTGCTTAAAAATGAAAGGTAGGAGAGTTGTTAGAACAAATGAGAGACCAGCATTTCCTATTTTGGTTCTTCTGCCTCATGTGTCTTTGCTCTCATCTCTTCTGCTTAGAAGACTTTCCAATCCTTCTCACCAAGCTGGCTCAAAACCCACTCCCTCCTCAAAGTCTCCTGAGCCTCTTCCCCAACATTTACTCAGCCAAGAAGCCATCCAGCGAGCACCTTCAGAGACTTTGGATCTCCTCAGCCTCAGGGTGGGTATGGGAAGCGGAACAATTACCCAGTCCCACCAACATCCAAGTCCTCTGGTGTTATAGTGGTAAGAAACTGTGCTGCAATCCCAAAGGCACACAGTTCGAATCCCCCAGCTGTTCATGGGGAAAAAATGGGCAATCTCTTTCCATTCAATTTATTGCCTCTGAAAACCTACTGGAGGGCAGCTATGGTTTGGTTCTGACTCTATGGCACACAACAATACAACAATCTCCAAAAGGGAGCTCTGGTGGCCTAGTGGTAAGAAACTGCTGCAATCTCAAAGACATTTAGTTAAAATCCACCGGATGTTTCACAGGAGAAGGATGGGCAGTTTCCTCTCATGCAATTTATTGCCTCTAAAAACCTGCTGAAGGATCAACTATGGTTAGTTCTGACTCCATGGCAAAACAACAATGCCCAGAACCTGTAAGTATGTTATTTTTACATGGTAAAATAGTTTTGCAAATATGGTTACATTAATGGGGAGATTAGCTTGGCTTCTCTAGGTGGGCCCCATCTAACCATCATGTACTCAAGGAAAAACTCACTGCCAAAAAAGGAAACATGTCCACGGAGCCAATAGCAACTCCAGGCATTTAAGGGGAAAAATGAAAATACATAGGAAGGGAAAGGAGGAAACTGAGGAGTGAGATAGTGTTTTAGGTTAGAATTGCATTCCACAGAGCTTCTGATGTTTGTGATATTAGGAAAGAAAGATTGCCAGTCCTTTCTTCCACGGTGCTATTAAGGGAATTAAAAATAGTCCCCAAACCCCCAAATCCAACAGCAAGCCGACCTTTTGGTTATTTGTTGAGCACTAACATGTGTGTTCTGGCAGCCTGGTAGGTAAGAAGTTATGCGGCCAATCCAAGAGCTGGCAGTTTGGATCTACTAGCTGTTCCACAGGAGAAAGATAGTCAGTCTCCTCCCATGTGATTTACAACCTCTGAAAACTTATTAGAGGGTCAGCGATGAGTTGGTTCCAACTGAATAGCACATACCAACCAACCATCTGCGCCTTCCAGGGCCTTTAATGACGTGAATTCTTAAAAGCAGACATGTCAGTTCACTCAGCATAATGCTCTCTAGTGGCTCCCAACTTATGCAGTATTTTTCAAAATCATTGCTCATGAGCGCTGTTATTTCATTGTGTGAACATATCACAATTTCTCAATGCATTTGGTTGTGGTTGGACATTTGGGCTAACTCAGTCTCATAAGGACAAATATGTAGTATTTGAAGACCATTATTGTAAAAATAGAAGGACAACTAGCAAAATGTGTGAATGTGTGTAAGGGTCCCGGGGGGAAGGGGGTGGGAGCAGAGGGTTGAGGATGGGCAGGGGGGAAATCACAGGGTTGCACAATTTGGTGGGTGGAGGGAGGGGGTAAAGGAAATAGGAAAGATCCAGCAGGGGCCTGAAAAGATGGGGTGATGGTGGGCATAGTCCAATGGTGATTAATTTTATAAAACAATATATGGGAATAATTGTACAAAACACAGTGTTAATGAAGGAAAGCATGGGGGGAATCTACATACTATTTTTTTTTAAAAAGGCAGATGAAGGAAGGAGGAGAGTCAGAGCCCGAGAAGATGTGCAATGGAGACAGAAGTTGGAGTGAACAAAGATGCCGAGGAGTGGAGGATTGATTCTCTTGAAGGTAGAAAAGGTAAGGCAATGAATCGTCCCCTAGAGCCTCCAGCAAGAACACAGACCTGCCAACATTCTGATTCTCGCTCAGTGAGATTGTCTTCAGAATTCTGACCTTCAGAGCTTTAAGTGAACCAATTTGTATTGTTTTAAGAAATTGATGATTTCTGTTACCACAGCAATAGGAAAGTGATCCACCAAGCCTATGTGTTCTGTTTGCTTTGCTTCTATCCCCGTGTCATCTTTCAGTCTCATTCCCACAAGCCATGGGTACAGCTGGTGATAAGTGTAGAGTGGGGACTCTGTTCATGTCCAGTGACTGATTTGTGGGGGATCCTCAGCCTCGGATCACTCTCGCTCTGAAAATCCAGGATAACAGCTGAGTTCATTTACACCTAAAAGATTTGGGACCACACGTTCACTTTACAAAGCTCTGATACTAGTGAGGGGGTCCAGGTGAGAAGGTCTCAGGCACCTACTTGTAAGGGTATGAATGTGGCTGCTTCAGTCATAGGATGATGGATAAATGGAGGAGTGGTTGGGAAGATGCATATTGTCTTAGTGAAGATTTTAGAAAGAAACAGAACTGATTATATATATATATATGTTGTTGATAAGTGACATTGAGTCGCTACAACTCATAGTGATCCTATGAACAAATAGATCTGAACCCTGCCCTTTCTTGTGCCATCCTCATCACCTCTGTCACACTTGATCCCACAGTTATAGTCACTATATCAGTCAATCCATCTTGTTAAGGGCCTTTCTCACCTTTGCTGACCTTCTACCTTTCCAGGCACGGTGTCCTTTTCCATGAACTGGTCCCTCTTAACAACATGTCAATGTATAAGAGATGAAGTTTCACTATCTTTGCCTCCAAGCAGCACTGTGGCTGCATCTTTTTCAAGGTACATTTGTTTGTTCTTTTGGCAGTCCGTGGGATACTCTGAGCTTACCTGTAACACTACAACTCACAGCCATCAATGTTTCTTCTAGAATCCTTATTCATTGTCCAACTTTTGGATGCATAGCAAGTAATTGACAAAGATGGTTTAGATCAGGTGCACCCTATTTTTCTAAATGACACCTTTGCTCTTCAACACTGTGGAGTGGAGAGGTCCCTGATAGCAGACTTTCCCCAATGCAAAACATCTTTTGATCTCATGATTGCTGATACCACGGGTGGTGTTTGTTGATCCAAGCAAGATTAAGCAATTGACAATTTCTATCTCTTTTACATCTATCATGATATTGCCTATTAACCTGATGGTGAGGATTTTTGTTTTCTTGATGTTGAGATGCAATCCATATTGAAGGCTATTGTCTTTGATCCTCTGCAGCAAGCATTGCAAGCCCTCCTTGCTTTCAGAAAGCCAAGTTGTGTTATTCACATTAATGCAGATTGTTGATGTGTCTTCTAATCCTGATGTTGCATTCTTTCTCATAGAGCTGCATGATTTGTTCTGTAAACAGATTGAATAGGTATGGAGAAAGGATAGATGTATAGTTGTTTTGATGTGCTGTCGAGTCACTTGTGACTCATAGTGACCCTGTGTACCACAGCCCTAAACTTTGCTCTATCCTGTACTAACCTTATTGTCTCTGACATACCTACTCCCATTACCTCAGTCACTGAATCAATCCACCTATCTTGCTTTATCCCTCCACCCTCTCAAACATGACATCATTCTCCAAGGACTGGTCCCTCCTTGCCCTGTGTCCAAAGTATGTTAAACGAAGCTTCAGAATCCTTGCCTCCAAGGAGCAGCTTGGTTTCACCCTTCTTAGGCTGAACCTGTTTGCTGTCCTAGCAGTCCATATTCTTCTCCAGCACCACAGCTCAAAGGCATCAATTCTCCTTCTGTATATGTTTATATATATGTAGGCAGGTACAGATATGTAGCTCTGGTGGTATATTCTGTATGGAGTTGAGCTGTTAACACAATGTTAGCTGAAACCCACTAGCAGCTCTGGAGGGAGAAAGATGGGCAATCACTTCCTGTGACATTTACAGCCTCTGAAAGCTGCAGGGGGTTCAGCCATAAGTAAGTTCTAACTTCACAGCAATGACACACACAAACATACACAAAGAGACTCATTTTAAGGAACTGGCTTGTATAATTGTCTGAAGTCTATAGGTCAGGCAGCCTGGCAATCCAGCAATTACATGTCTCAGAACCAGTAGGTCTGGCTTTAGGTCCCAGCAGGTCTGATGGGATCCACACTCACTCAGACACTACCACCTACACCTGCCACCTGCACTCTATGATAGAATTTTCAGGCTGGCAATCTGGCTTCCATCTATCTTAGACGATGTTGCTGATCTCACTGTCATTCTGCTGTGCTGATTTTGGAGTCCCTTAGATAGGTAATCCCTGCCTGAATGAGCTGGTGACAGCAGTGTCTGGTCTTTCTGACAGCCCACACTCGCTATTGTCTTTGTTGATGCACTGCTTGTATCCAACACCTCCTGTGTCACCTCAGATCCTCCCTGTCCCATCTGGTTTTGGGTCTAGGCTGCTTGCTCTGTCCCAGCCACCAATGCAGGGAGCAATTCTGCATGGGCTGCAGCCAGTTTCATGAGCACAAACTCACAACGTCTCACAGCCACACTTATTGGCAGTCTCTTTCTGCAGCTTTCTCTAGGTGCTCTTTTGTGCAAATCACAAACACGGGTAGTTAATGTCCCTCATCGGTAGCCTTTCACTGTGAGAAACAGGAAGCTGTGAATAAATTCTGTCCACTTTTACTCTTCCTCCTCCCAGAAGAGTGGCCTTCAGACACAGGGGTCCCTTAATCACTCAGGATAGTCTTTGGAGATGAGGCATTTAATCTTATGGTACTGATGGTATGGTTGCTGATGGTGCTACATGGTCACTAACTCATTACAGAATCCTCCTTCACAATTTCAGAAGCCCAAGTAATAAAGTGGTTGAAATGCTTGGATCCTGGCTCAAGGTCAGTATCTGGAATCTATCAGCATAGGGTAGATTTCACTTGCCAGGACAGAATTTTAAGATCTGACTGATTCCCCACCACGACCTTCCCATTCACTCTGTCATTTTAAGCCCATTATAATTTGGAGGACAGTTATCTGATCAACTGACTGCAGAGATCCATATTTGTTCCCATTCCCAAGAGAGGTGATCCAATAGAATGTAGAAATTGCTGAACAGTATCATTAGTATCACAAACACGTAAAATCTTGTTGATGATTGTTTAAAAATGGCTGGGATAGTACATCAACAGAGAACTGACAAAAATTCAGATTGGATTTAGAAGAGGTTGTGGCACAAGGGGTATCATTGCTGATGTTAGATAGATCTTGGCTGAAAGCAGAGAATACCATAAGAATGTCTATTTGTGTTTTACAGATTATACAAGGGCATTTGACTGTGGAGATAATAAAAAAAAGTATGGCTAACATTCAGAAGAATGGGAATTCCAGAACACTTAATTATATGAAACCTATTCCTAGACCAAGAAGGTATTGTTCAAACAGAGCAAGGGAGCACTGCATGGTTTAAGATCAAGAAAGGTATGCGTCAGAGCTGTATCCTTTCTCCATACCTATTCAATCTGTATGCTGAGCAAATGATTCAAGAATTTGGACTTGATGAAAAAGAATGTGGCATCAGGATAGGAGAAAGACTCATTAACAACCTGCATTATGCAGATGGCACAATCTTGCTGTTGAACGTTAGAGGACCCTGAATGCTTGTTGCAGAAGGTCAAAGACCTTCAATACTGTTTACATCTAAATATTTAAAAGAATTCTTACCACAGGACCAAGAGACAACATTATGATAGATGGAGATGTGATTGAAGTTGTCAACAACTTCATCTTGTTAGGATCCACAATCAACACCTTTGGTACCAACAGTCAAGAAATCAAAAGACATTGCATTGGGAAACTCTTCTTGTCAAGGATATCTCCACAGTGCTAAACTGGCATCAGTTTAAAAACTAAGGTATACTTGATTTAAGTCATAATCTTCTTCAAGTATTTGCTTTGCACCTGAAAGCTGGACAATGACTAAGGATGATAGAAGAATTGATGCCTTTGAATTGTGGTGTTAGGGAAGGCAATGAATATCTCATGACTACCAAAAGAACAAACAAATATCTTGGAGAAAGTGCAACCAGGGTGCTCCTTAGAAGCAAGGACGGTGAAAAGTTGTCTCACATTCTTTGAGTATGTGGTTAGGAGGTTCTTGGGAACGGTCCTCATGCTTGGAATGATGGAAGGTCAGTGAAAGAGAGGAAGACTCCCAACAAGATAGATTGACATAACAACTGTAACAATGGGCTTAAGTGGAAGCCGAGATGATGAGGGTGGCATAGGATCGGACAGCGTTCGGATCTGTTGTTCAGAGGTTTGCTATGCATCATAGTCAACTTGATGGCACCTTACAACTACAACAACATCCTACATATTTATGTTTCCTAAAATATGACCCAAGGACTAGCTTGTAGGGTGTAATTCAGCCTCTTCTTAGAGATGTGAATTCCAGCACTGCATCCCAAGTTTACTGTTGTTATGTGTCACCGTCGAGATGGAATCAACTCATTGCTGACCATTCTGACCCTACGCCTTCACCCACCCTGCAGTGGGTTTTCAGAGGATTTAAACAGCACAGGAAGAACTTGCCCACCTTCCTCCCACAGAGCAGCTGGTGGACTCAAACTATGTACCTTTGTGTTGGCAGCGCAAATCCTTACCACCAGGCCAGCAGAATTCCCGGTATTCTAAATTTAGGATTAAGAAATCTAAGAGTGAGATGCAGGAACCCACATTTCTAACAGATATAGCCAGTCAGTTTTTAGCGCACTAACTTTTTGAGAATTTCTACTGTAAAAGGTAGAGCTTGGAAACAAGCCAGTAGTCCTTTTCCCTATGGAACCACTGATGCTGGGCCACATTCACCTAGGGGAAGCTACTCTATGATGTGCTTCTGGCAAACGCCACACTGAGCTCCAGGAGGAACCAAGAAATGTTGATCCTTCAGGGCTTTTAAGCTGCAAAAGCACTTAGGGAGTTGGGGACTAAAAGGAACACTCTCTAGTAGCCTAGTGATGAGAGCTGCAGTGCAATCCCAAATCCACCAGATGCTCATGAGAGAAGGGACAACCTCCTTCTGTACTATTTACTGCCTCTGAAATCCCATTTGAGGATCAGCTGTGAGTCAGTTCCAACTTCATGGCACACAATAGTAACAACAGTTATCACTGGGAAACTTTGGCAATTTAACTTTTTAATCAAAAAGGGGGGAAAGATTCTTACCACTGGGCTGATAGGCAACATCATGATAGATGGTGAAAAGATTTAAACTGTCAACAACTTCATCTTAATTGGATCCACAGTTAACACCTTTGACATTAGCAGTTGGGAAATCAGGAGACATAACAGCATTGGGAAAATCTGCAGTTAGGGACTTCTCCAAATTATGGAGGAGTAATGATATCAGTTTGAGAACTAAGTTGTGTCTGATTCAGGTCATGATCTTCCTTATCACTTGCTATGCATCTGAGAGCTGGATAATGAATAAAGATGACAGAAGAATTGATGCCTTTGAGCTGTGGTGTTGGAGAAGAGTATTGAACATGAACTGCCAAAAGAACAAATAAATAAATCTTGGAGAAAGCACAGCCAGAATGTTCTTTAGAGGCAAAGATTATAAAGCCTTGCCTCACATACTTCGATCATGTTGCTAGGAGAGGCTATTCCTTGGAGAGGGGCATGATGCTCAGAATGGCAGAGGAGCAGCGAAGGAGAGGAAGACCCTCAACCAGATGGATTGACAGGGTGTCTACCACAATGGGCTCTACTGTGTCAGGAAGTGTGAGGATGGAACAACCTAAGACAGGGTTCAGATACGTTGATCACTATGGGTCATACTCAACTTGACAGTACCAAACAACAACACAACTTTTTTATTAAAAAGAGCTTCACTTAACCAGGAAAGCTAAAAAATTTTAGCTTAATCTATTAATTTTATGCTGCAATTCCACTTTTTAGAATTTCTTTTGCACATACAAGTGTGCATATGTGCAGAATTATTTACTTCAGGAGTGATTGTTATAGCAAGAGGGCAGTAACAATCTCAATGTTCACCTTTGGAGAACTGGAGAGAGAAATTATTTGCCCTGCTACAGCAAAAATAGTGAAGAGGAAAATCATATATTTATATGGATATGGAAATATCTCTAACACAGATTGTTAAAGAGAAAAGGGCAAGGTACAGAACATGTATAGGATATGTATAGGATTTACATATGGAAAAGGAGTGCTAAGAACCCACACTCCTTCTGTAAGCTTATTATCTGCATGGAGAAATGGTGGAAGTGTATATATCAGAAAACTAAATCAGCATAAAATAAAATTTTATATTAAAAAAATAGAAAAAAGAATGGTTATCTAGGGTCAAGGGATGGGAAATAAACAGATGGGAAACAGGGGTCAGAGGAAAACTTCTGAATTTAGAACCCAGCCATATAAATGTTTTAATAAAAAAATACAAAAGACCAAATGAAAAGGAGCCATTTATTGTGGCCTTCAGAACAATGCAGTCACTTCTCTTGATGGTCTCAGTGTCCTCTTGGAGCTTTCTCCACTGCCGACCTTTCTTTCAGAAGCCACCACTGTGGATACCCTGAGTTAGACATGGCACCTTAGACCAGCAGCTGGGTTGTTGGAGGACAGGTCTTTCGGCTTCCAGGTGAGGAGAACCAGCTCCACAAGGGTCCTGGGACTGGGATCTGGGCACCAGCCAGCTGCAGGTTGGCAGGCCCAGGAATGCCTCTAGTACTGAGGCATGAGTTGTTCCCGACTCACAAGGAAGGAATGGTGGCAGCGGTCCCGAGTGGCAAAGTCTGCGTTCTCCTGGGTCAGCTGAGTCATCTCCATGTCAACCCTCAACAGGCTTGGTGCCAAAACTATCTGGTCCTGAGGAGACTGCAGGGCCCTTCAGTGAGAGAAACACAGAAGACCATCAGAAGGAAAAGGATGGCTCTGGCCTGGAGACTGAAACGATTTGCAGAAACATTAATCGTGACGATTCTTTGCTTAATATGTAGCTAAATGTTTAAAACACAATTATAGAAAGCTGTCCCCACAATATTTTTTAAACTCAAAGTAAGATAAGTACTTTCCCCCTGAAGGCATCTTTGAAATGAACAACTGTTTAGCTAAATGACTAAAGAATGCTCACTGACAGCATTGTGCTTTCGTGAATTATATTTAGATGATATCAAATGTCAACAGTAATTGACAATTGACAAGTTGAAAAGCAAAGCAAGGGTAGTTATTCAAGTCAGCAGCGATGGACAATATGGGTTCAGATAGCGAGAGTGGAGACACAACGTGGAGAACGTAACCAGTATGACTGAGGTGGACTTGGAAAATCTGATGAATGAGTTATTCTCTACTGTGTGTATTTTCATGAAAATGTAAAAAGAAATTAATTTGAAAAGAGAAACTCTGAGTGTCAAATAAAATAAGGAGGGACTGGAAGTATACCTTTCTTTCATAGTTGTTGTGTGCACTGAGTCAGACCAACTCACAGCTGACCCTCCAGTGTGTTTTCATTGGAGGAGATTGTCCATCCTTTTCCCGTTTTAGTAGCTGGTGGATTTGAACCACATGCCTTTGAGATTGCAGAGCAGCTTCTTACCACGAGGCCACCAGACCTCCTTCTTTGATGGAGAAGTATAAAACTGTATGCGCCCAATAGGCGGTAACCCAGAAAAAGAGTTTTTGCTTTCCAAACAGTGTCATGTCAGAGCCCTGTAGCTTTGGTGTGCTTTTTGTCAAATGAAATAAACAAATGGAGTGCTTGGAAAATTGAAGACAATAGTAAGAGAAATCTCTTTGATTCATTGGAAAGAAAGAGGAATGAAAAATTATTTCCAGAGTTAAGATTCAGAGCCAGCGGCTGAGAAGTAAACTGTAAAAGTTTTTAACACCAACTTGGCCTAAAGACAATAAAGCAAGTTCAGATGTAGATTATTCACTAACCTAAGTCTCGGCATACAGTTGGAGCTGGAATAAACTGATAGAGGAAAAGGTTAATAAAGAGGAAAGTGCCAGGGAAAGACGAGGTTGGCAGTGAGGATATCTGTAGAAGACAGTTCTGTTTTCTTATCAGTCACAGCTCTGTCCCTGAGCAGCTTAGTGGCCCAGGCTGTTCTCTTTACTCTCTCTCTAAGCCTCTATTTCTTCATCTCCGGTGGTCCCTTTCAGTCCCTACAGTCCATTTTATGACTTAGAACACAACTAGGCATAGAGTTCCTCTCCAAAATTCATTCCAAAAGAGTCATTCCTTTCACTAGTAGAGTTGTTTAAATACAGAATGTACTTGATAGTTGTAAAAAAAAAAAGATAGAAGCCTTCTGCTATAAATCTGGGGGATTTATGTAGAAAGCTGAAATGGACCCTCTGGCAAAACAGCCTGGTACAAAATTTTAGATTACATGACTGAAGTACTGCAGCCACTGCTGACAGAAGATTTAAATTATCTAGGTTTGGGATTTTCTGAGAATTGAATTAGTATCTATTAAGGTTGAGTCTCCCAAAGGAAGCTTAGGTTATTAAAAAAATAAACCTGAACAACAAAAATCAACCCAGTCAATGTGTGTTTTTTAGCTGTTTGTGTTTGTTTTATAAAATTAGTTGATGTCTTCATAAAACTGGTACATAAATGTCTAGAACTGGATTACATATGCTATAGTTGATCTCTTGATATCAAGACCCAGTTGTATCTAAAATATCATAGAAACTTCCATCAAGGCATTACACTATATGATTGTAGTTAACTGAATGTCTGTATGTTTGAAGGAGTAGTAAAAATTGGGTTTCTCAACACATTAACAATAACTTGCAATTAGAATGCAGAAGCTGAAAACAAGGAGGATAAAGTGCTGGAAAATATGGCCTTGTTGATAGAAATTAGAGATCTCATGATAAAGTTTTATACTATCAACAATTTATTCATTGCAAACAACTTTAAAAAAAAAACATAAATGGTGACTATACATGAGATTATACCAGATGAAATACAGAGGCATCAAACGGAATACATTCATGGAAGGAGACAGTGGAAAAGTTCAACTTTACCAATCAGAACAATGGCAGGGCCGATGGTGGAAAAGATCCTCAATTACACATATGCAGGTTCAAACTGAAGCTGAAGAAAATGAAAACAAGTCCACAAGAGCCAATGCACAGCCTTAAGTATATCCCATATGAGTTTAGAAGCCATATCAAAACCAGATTTGACCCACTGAGTATAAGACTAATGACCAAGGACCAGATAAGTTGTGGGATGACATCAAGGAAATCATACATGAAAAAAGCAAAGAGTTATGAAAAAGATAGGAAAGAAAGAAAAGCCCAAGATGGATGTGATGAGACCAGGAGAGACTATGAAACTTGCTCTAGAATGTAGAAATCCAACGTGGAAAAAAAAAATAAGTGATGACAATTAAGGTTGCATAGTGGAATGTACTTGGGGCAGTGGGAGGGGTCGGGGGGTGGGGGGGATTGTGTACCAGAGAGAGTTTCTTTTGGTTTTAAAAGAGAGGAGCGAACTGGGGGAGGGGGAGGGCTGGGCGGGGAGAGAAGTGCAGCAATGAATGGATGGAAATCCAAATCTCTGTAAATGTTCAATAAAATTATTAAAAAAAATAAGTGATGAAGCTACAGAGCTAAACTTTTAGCTTGGGCTAAAGTTTCAAGGGGCAGCTTGAAAAGACAAAGGAAAATATTATAATCTGATATGCACAGACCTGGAGTCAGTAAACCAACAAGGAAGGACACATTTAGCATTTTTCAAGCAGAAAAAACCTGAATAATAAATCCAAGCTTTAAGTTGTAATATGAAGGATTCTATGGGAAAAATACAGAATGATGCAGGAAGTATCAACAGAAGATAAGTAATACGTAGAGGCACTTCACCAAAAAGAATTGGTAGACACTCAACCGTTCCAGGAAGTAGTGCATGATCTAAAGTCAATGTTACTGAAGGAAGAAGTCCAAGATGCACTAAAACCATTGGTGAGAAAGAAGCCTTTGGGAATTGATGGAATACCAATAGATGTGTTTAAACAAGAGATGCAGCTCTGGACATGCTCACTCATTTATGCAAATAAATTTGGAAGACAGTGATTTAAACTGGAATCTAAACAGCTATCTAAACTAAGCTGGGAGAGATCCATATTTGTGATTATTGTAGTTGTTATGTGTTGCTGAGTCACCTGTGACTCATAGCCACCCTACATAAAACAGTTCTGAAAGCCTGCACTATCATGAACCAGTCTCCCTGACTTGACAGATTACTACAACAATCTATGTCATCCAGCGTCTTCCTTTCCTGTGCTGTCCCTCCACCCTTCTAAGCATGATGGCCTTCTTCAAGTTCTGGTTCCTCCTGGCCACATGCCCAAAATACATGAGGCAAAGCTTCAAATTCCTAGCCTCCAAGGAGAAACTTGGTTTTACCTTGTCTAAGACAGAACTGAAACTGAGGAGGACCTGAAGTGCTTGCTGCAGAAGGTCAGGGACTATAGTCTTCAATATGGAGTGAAGCTCAACATCAAGAAGACAAGGATTCTCACCACTGGGCCAAGTGGCAGCACCATGATGGATGGATAAGAGATAGAGATTGTTAACAGTTACAGCTTGCCTGGCTCCACAATCAACAGTCTTGGCACCAGCAGTCAGGAAATCAAGACTAATTGCACTGGGAAAATCTGCTGTGAGGGACCTCTCCAGAGTACTGACAAGCAATGGTGTCAGTCTAGAGATTAAGGTATACCTGATCCATGCTATGTTCTTCGCAATTATATGTTATGCACCAGAGAGCTGGATAATGACTAAGGATGACAGAAGAAGAATGGATGGCTTTAAGTTGTGGTGCTGGAGAAGAGTCTTGAACATACCATGGACTGCCAAGAGAACAAATAGGCAAGACGTCTTAGAGAGGGTGAAACTAAGTTTCTTCTGGAGGCTAGGATTTTGAAGCTCCATTTCACAAACTTTGGACATGTGGCCAGGAGAGATCAGTCCTTGGAGAAGGACATCATACTTGGAAGGCATGCACAGGAGAAGATGACCCCGGATGAGAAAGATGAACTGATACAGTAAATGGAGCAATGAAGATAGGTGTGTTGGAGTAAGTGAGGCTGGCTCAGGACAGGGCAGGCTTCAGAGGTGCTGTACACAGAGTCACTATGAGTCACAGGTGACTCGATAGCACATAAACAACAACAAGACAGACCTATTCGTTCTCCTGGTGGTCCATGATATATTCAGTACTCTTCTCTAGAACCACAAGTCAAAGGCATCAATTCGTCTTCTGTCATCCTTAGTCATTGTCCAGCTCTCTGATGCATAGCATGTAATTGTGAAGACCATGGCCTGGATCAGGAGCACCTTAGTCTTTAGACTGACATCATTGTTTCTCAGCACTCTGGAGAAGTCCCTGACAACAGACATCCTCAATGCATTTGTCTTTTGATTTTCTGACTGCTAGTGCCAAGAATGTCTATTGCAGAGCTGAGCAAGCTGAAATTGTTAACAACCTCAATCTTTTCTCCATCTACCATGCGTGGTGCTGCTAATTGGCCCAGTGATGAGAATCTTTGTCTTCTTGATGTTGAGCTTCACTTCATTTTGAAGACTACAGTCCTTGACCTTCTCCAGCAAATGCTTCAGGTCCTTTTCTGTTTTGGCAAGCAAAGCTGTGTCATCTGCATATTGCAGGTTGTTGATAAGTCTTCCTCCAATCCTGATTCCATACTCTTTCTCTTAAAGTCCAGAATTATCTGTTCTGCTTATAGATGGAAAAGGTTTGAGACAGGATGGATTTCTGACATGCTCCTTTTCTAAATTTGAACCATACAATGTTTCCTCACTCTGTTCTTATGATTGCCTCCTGGTCTAAGTATAGGTTTCTCAAGAACACAATCAAGTGTTTTTAAGATTCCCATTCTTTTCAAGGTTAGCCACAATTTGTTGTAATCCGTACAGTCAAACACCTTTGCATAGTCAATGAAGCACAGATAAACATTCATCTGGTAATCTTTGCTTTCAGCAAAGATCCATCTGACATTGGCAATAACATCTCTAGTGCCACAGCATCTTCTAAATCCAGCTTGTATTTCTGGTAGTTCTCTGTTAATGACTTTGCTTGTGTGTGATATTATTGATTTTTTAAAAAATTTACAAAAAATCCAACAGAATGTGGAAATTATCAAGTAACTAATAACACATGCAAGTAAAGTCTTGATAAAGATTATTCAAAGATGGCTGGAGCAAAGACAGAGAACAACCAGAAGTTCAAGGTGGATTCAGAAGAGGGTGTGCAACAAAGGATATCATTGCTGATGTCAGATGGATCTTGACTGGATGCAGAGAAAATCAGAATGATGGTCTCTTATGTTTTATTGACTATGCAAAGGCATCAGGCTGTGTGAACAATAATAAATTATTGATAGCATTGACAAGAATGGATAATTCAGTATACATAGAATTGTGCTCATGTAAAACCTGTATCCAGATGAAGAGACTAAGAAGCAGTCTTTTGAACACAACAAAGGGATACTGTATCATACAAAATCTGTAAAGCATGCATCAGAGTTGTATCTTTATCCATATCTATTCAATCTGTATGCTGAGCAAGTAATCCAAGAAGCTGGACTATATATAAAGAAGAATGTGGCATCAGGATTGTAGGAAGATTCATCAACAATCTTCTAAAAGCAGATAACACAACCTTGCTTGTTGAAAGTGAAAAGACTGTGAAGCACTTTCTGAAGAATAGCAGCAGAGACGACATAGCCTTTGACATGGATTACACGTCATCATCAAGAACACAAAAATCTTCACAATTGGAATAATAGGTAACATCATAATAAATAGAATAAAGATTGAGGTTATCAAGGGTTTCATTTTACTTGAATCCACGATCCAAATTCAGTAATGAGGTGATCAAGAAATCAATGTATTACACTGGGCAAACCTACCCCCCAGGACCTCTTTAAAGCACTAAAGAACATGGATGTCAGTTTGAAGACTGAAGATGAAAATTTGTCTGATTCAAGCCATGGCATTTTCAATTGCTTCATAGTTATGAGAAGTGTGGATAATGAACAAGGGGGGAAAAACCTGGTAACTTTGAATCATGGTATTGGTAAAGAATATTGGATATACTTTGAATAGCCAAGAAAACAAATTTATTTTGGAAGAAGTGCAGCAAGAGTGTTTCTTTTTCTTTTGTTTGTTTGTTTTTATTTTTATTTTTGTGTGCGTGTGCCATCAAATCGGATCTGACTGGTACAGGAGGAGATTGCCCCTCCTTCTCCAGCAGAGCATCTGGTGGATTCGAACCGTGCGCCTCTGGGATTGTAGTTGCAGCTCCTTGCCACTAGGCCACCAGAGCTCCCCAGCAAGAGTGTTTCTAAGATGAAAACTTCACCTCACATCCTTTGGGCCTTTTATCAGGAGGATTCAGCCCTGGAGAAGGACATCATGCTTGGAAATGTGGAGGGAGGGTCAGAAAGTGGGAAATCCTAACAGGATGGACTGGTACAATGACTCCAACAATGTAACCATGGGAAAAGTGCAAGACTGGGCAGGGTTTCCCTCCATTGTAAATAGGGTGACTGAGAGCAGAGCCAGCGTGATGGCACCTAACAACAACAATTAAATTCACACGGGGACCTTTAAATAGAACCTCATGTTCTCAGAAAAACCTGGGTAGAATGCTCGTGTTAAAAAAAAAAAAGCACAATGAAAGAATTTTTTTTTTTCAAAAGAGAAAAGCAAATGGGGGGGGGGAGAAAAATGTGCAAGAATCAATGAATGGAAATCCAAGTTCTCTATACTCTCATTAAAATGTCAATTAAAAAAAAGAAAGAAAAAAGTACAAGTTCCATCTAGAACAAAAGGTGGATTGCAAAGTGAACTGGGTGGGCGGGAGAAGGGAGAGGGAAGACGTAAAACGTGCAACAAAGAACAAAGAAAGAAATAAAGTGTAAGTTCCTACAGTGTTCCATTTTGAAATTGGCTAGGTGACTCAATTTCCAACCAGTATGAATTCTTAATTGTTTTATTCTTAAAAATTCTTTGAAAACAAAAACAAACCCCAGTTTACTTGGCCATGGAAGTAACATTTCTTTCCCACCATTTATTGCTGTTAAGGACCCCTGTGATATGTGTGTTGGACTGCTAACCAAACAGTTGGTAGTTTCAATCTACCAGCTGGTTCATGAGAGAAACATGGACAGTTGCCACCTGAAAAGATTTACAGCCTCAGAAACCGAATGGAGGGTTAAAAGTCAGGATTGACTTTAAGGCAGCAGGTGGTTTGTTGTTGTTAGGTGTCAATGAGTTATCTCCCATTTCTAGCAACCTCCATTAACAACAGAACAAATCATTGCCCGGCCCCTGCCATCCTCAGGAAGGTAGGTACCTTTGAGCTCACCATGCAGTCAATGTGTCAATGAGTCATCATTTTTGCTATCAACATTTAAGTGGTTTTTGCCTTTTTTCCCCACCTGCAAATGCATATTTTCTTTTTAAAGAAAACATCACTATGTCTTTCTGAGTTCAAGGATATAATGAACACCTACCTACTTGACTATCTCATTATCTTGCATTTTTAATTTATGGCAACAGGTAAGAAATCTGCAATTTCACCCACGAACAATGTCTGGTAGTGGGTGTTGAGATATAGTGTGAGAGTAACACTTTGTGATGGTTAAGGTTGTGTGTCACTTTAACACATGGCTGATTCTCAGTGGTTTTGCAGTTACGTAACACTATCATGTGGCAGTTCCATAATGACACAGTAATCCTTCATTTTCAAGTAACAGTCTGATCTTTGGAACCTAACCACAATGATAAGTGAGGAGTGCGTGTATTTAACTTTCTAGTTCATAATGACCTAACAGTTGGCACTGGGGCAGTTGTTCACACTTCAGGAAAAAAAAGTGGTTAAAGGTAAGGCTTAACTTCACCTAGTGACTAGAACCTATCAGTATAACTGAGGAAGAAAACAGCCAAACTACACTGCCCAAACATACTCTACAATATTATTCTTTGGTTTTGATTGACATGTAGAGTTATAATTTTGAAGAGGGAAAAAAAGAGATACCACTAAAAAATAGAAAACACAACTATCAATTTTACCTTTAACACAAGTCACCATTTCTTTGTTCTTTCATTCTGCTTAAAGACTGCCATGAAGTTTGTGAATGCAGTAAGCCTGATGCTGCCTTAGCTGAGGTTTCCACCATCAGTTTTACAAAGCCACAGAGTCTAATATTTCCACTATGAACGGTACAGACTGAATTCTAGTCCAAGAAAAGGACTGTCTTTTTCTAAGAATAATCTCTTCCTTACAAGCTCTTCTTTCTCTGTAGCACTTCAGTGACCTCAGAGCTGAAACTCAAGGACTTCTGTGTACAAAAGTGGGAGATGGTGACCTCCCACAGCCAGTTAGGCTGTAAAACGAAAAAGGACTAAAAGCATTCCTGTAAATCTGATAAGGCCAAATACTCTCACCCACACACCACCCACAGATCCAGAATCTGCAGGCAACATCTACACAGAATCTATTTCCACTTAAATACTACTTCCTCTCAGGCTTAGGCTGTAGGATAAAAAAAGATTAGTGCAGATATGCGGTGACCTGAGTAAAGGAGGCAGGGAGGTCACGGGACATGTAAATTAGCTCAATGAGGTAACAGGGAACTTTTCCGTTTTTTTCTCTCCTCTCCCTCTCCCTCTCCCTCCCCCTCTCTTCTCTCTCCTCTCCTCTCCTTTCCTCTCCTCTCCTCTCCTCTTCTCTCTCTCTCTCTCTCACACACACACACACACTACTCTCCCTCCCTCCCTGACACCTAGATTCCCCATTCTCTCTTTGCTTGCTGCCTTATCTTTATTCCATTTTTGCTATCACTCACAGCTTAGCAGCAAGGTAGCAATTTACATTTCATTTCCAAGGTCAAATTAAATAGATTGAAAGTGCCTGTGAATGGTTGCGTTAGCAAGGAATTTGGACTCTTGGATACTAATCTGATCTATTAAAAATCATCACTTCCTTTGCACTGCCAGAAAAAGTGGAACAGACTTAAAAGTCAATAACTGTTCTTAGATCCCTCAGAGAATTGAAGTCCCAGGGCAAACAGCTGCTTAAAAAACTAGAGGAAGGGATGGCAGGAATCAGAGTTCAGGAGGAGCAGAAGCTGTAGATGGAGCTTTTGAAGTGTAGTAGGAATACTTTGAGGGCTAACTGCTAGAAAGAGTGAGTTGACTACCTAAAAGACAAAAACTTGGGACCAAATGTAGGAGAGTCCTCTTACCTTCATACACAAGGTTTTGTGAGGAAAGGTACTATTTTTAAGTGAGTCCGAGGCATTCTGCTTGCCTTAGCAAAGGCCTTTGCGCAAGGGAAGCTATTTTTACCAGAGACACAGGAAAGGGCAGGCTTCAGAGCGGCTGTCCATAGGGTCTCTATGAGTCGATGGCACATAACAATAGTCTTTCTGTGGAAAAAGAAGTATCCAAACGCCAGGCCTCTCTAGCATTTGACATGGAGGTTAAGGGGCAAAGAGGGGAAAGAAGAAATTGAGAAGGATTGTGCCCTCCTGGTAGATCAATCCACAAGCAGCTTCTCAGGAGAAATGATGGGTTATCTCCTCCCTTGCAATTTGCAGACTCAGAGATCAGCTGGAGAGTCAGCTATGAGTGGGTTGCAAGGTGACAGCAATGAGTTTGTGCATTTGTTGCTGCTGTTGTTAAATGTGATAATCCACACATGCCAATTTTAAAACAGAGATTGTTAAAAGTGAAGAAAACAACCACAAGATCCAGCAATACATTGTCTAAAATAAATCCACTTTAAATACCAAAACACTGATAGATTAAAAAGAAAAGACATAATGTGCTAAAATGAATCAGAAGACAGCTAGAGTAGCTATAATCAATTTCAGACAAAGCAAATTTCAGAGCAAGAAAAACTATCAGGAATAAAGAAAAGAATTACACAATGGTGGTGATGGTACCATCAAGTCTCCTGTAACTCATAGCAACCCTATGTACAATAGCTCTGAACCCTGCTCTATCTCGAGCTAATTTTATTGTCTCTGACACACCTACCTTCTTTATACCAGTTATAGTGTCAATCCATCTCTTCCAGGGTCTTCCCCTCCTGTGCTGTCCTGCTGTCCCTCCAACCTTCCAAGCATGATGTCCTTTTCCAAGGACTTGTCCCTTTTGGCAACATGCCCAAAGTATGTGAGAAGGAGCTTCAAAATCCTTGCTTCCAAGGAGCAGCTCAGTTTCCCCTCTCAAGGACGGATCTGTTTGTCCCCTTGGCAGTCCATGATATGTTCCATACTCTTCTCCAGCACTACAACTCAAAGGCATCAATTCTTCTTCTATCATCCTTAGTCATTGTTCAGCTTTCTGATGTGTAATTGCTAAGACCATGGCTTGGATCAGGCACACCTTAGTCTCTAGACTGACACCATTGCTCTTCAGTACTCTAGAGAGGTCCCTGTCGGCAGATTCTCCCAGTGCAATTCATCTTTTGATTTCCTGACTGCTGGTGCCAAGAGTGTTGAGGTGCTGTTAATTCAGTTCTACTTCACAGTGACCCTATGCACAACAGAACGGAATGCTGCCCAGTTGTGGGCCACCCTCACAAGCATTACTATGCTTGAGCCCACTGTTGCAGCCACTCTGTCAGTTCTTCTTTGACTGGCTTCTACTTTTCCAAGCTTGATGTCCTTCTCCAGGGACTGGCCCTCCTGATAACAGGCCCAAAGTTTATGAGATGAAGTCTCATCATCTTTGCTCCAAAAAGTCATTCCTTCTGCACTTCTTCCAAGACAGATTTGTTTGTTCTTCTGGCAGTCCACCATATTTAATAATCTTTGCCAACATAATAATTCAAATTCTTCTTAGGTCTTCTTCATTCACTGTCCAGCTTTTGCATGCATATGAGGCTATTAAAAATATTATGGCTTGGGCCAAACCTTAGTCCTCAAAGGACAGCTTTTTCCTTTAAAGGGAACAATTGCCCAAGAAGACATAAAACTCCTTAATGTGTATACACCTAACAATAAAATGTAAAAAATGTGTGCAGGAAAAATGTATAGGATTGCAGGGCGAAATAGAAAAATCCAGTGTTACATTTGGACTCTTCAACACTCCTTTCTCTGTAATTGACAGAGCAGGCAGAAAACTAGTAAGGAGACAGTTGATTACAACTAATAGGATCTAACTGATACTTACACAATACCTCCTCTAACAACAGCATGTACAACAGCAATGTTGTACATAGTACACATTCTCTCCAAGATTGGAGGATTCAAAAAGACAGACCACATTCCGGGCCATGAAACACACCTTTCAGAAAGATTCTGAATTTATCTTCGGGATCAATGGGAAAGGGTCCACTGATGCATTAGTGATGTATAGACACAGAAACAGTAGCCAGTCCAAACCAGACAGCTCAAGTTTTGAGATCAAGCGAGTGAAAGAAACACAGATGTTTGCATTCTGCACGGTTTTTCACAGCTTGTGGCTTTGGCTCCTTAAGTGGTGCTGGAAAAGGAGAGAAAGGTAGGAGTAATTTTCCAGAATCTTGAGGGCTTAAAAGCTGAGGCAGTATTGGCACTGCAAAGGGTGGAGGAGAGGAAGGAGATTAGAGTGTTCATGATGCTCTGATTTCTAAGTAAAGTTTATGCCAAACTTTCTCTGTTTATCTGAACATGGCGTTCCCCCAGAGATACGCCAGCACCTCTGCTTTACTTCTAACTTGGCCTCAGCCCTTCACTAACAATCTTTTTAACTACCACTGACTTGAGGTGAAAGAATAGGAACACTAATTTTATATTTCATTTGATCTTTAATCTAGTATATCATATAAACTGATACTTATGTGTAGGCTCAATGATCTCACAAAATAAATTATATATAACTTTAGAAAAGCAAATCAGATGTAATTCTATAAAATATAGCTTTCAAATTAATATATTTTCACTCTACTAGATATAGAATTATGCATATATAT
>NW_006399782.1:4688514-4715743 GCF_000299155.1 Elephantulus edwardii | reverse complement strand
TTTTTTTAAAAGACAGATTAAAATCTGGTCATTATGAGTACTCCTGCTGATATTTTTAAAATAAAATTTTTATTTTATACTAGTTTACTTACAGAATTCATATACACTGTTTTTTACACCAGATCATTCCCATTTCCTTTACCCACTTCTCCCTTTACACATCAAAATGTGTGGCTCTGTGATTTACCGCCCTAACATCCTCACCCTTTGCTCCGACTCTACCCCTCTTGGATCCTCACACATATTTTGCTAATTATTCTTCTATTTCTACAATAATGGTCTTATACTATATTTATTCTTATGAGATTGTGTTAATTCGCTCAGCATAATGCTCTCCAGTTCCTCCCAAATTATGTAGTGATTTTGAAAATCATTTCTCCTGCATGCTGCATAGTATTTCATCATGTGAATGTACCATAATTTCTCAATCCATTAGATTGCAGTTGGACATTTAATGTTTCCATGTACTTGTGATGGTAAATAACACTACTATGAAAATGGTGTACAAATCTATTTGTGCCTCAGTTCTAATTTTCTTGGGGTATATTCCAAGCAGTGGAATAGTTGGGTCATATGGAATTTCTATGTTCAGCTTTTTGAGGAAACGCCAAACTGCCTTCTAGAGTGGTTGTACCATTTTATAATCCCATCAACAATGTTTAAGAGTTCCTATCTTGCCACATCCTCTCCCAACATTTATTACTTGCTGTCCTATTAAAATTTACCACTGATAGTCCTTGATTTTGAATCTTTTTCTTCATTTCTTAGATGTGTCTCTTGTAGGTAACATATTAATGGGCTTTGTTTTTTTATCTATTTTGCTACTCTTTTTCTCTTAGCTGATGCATTTAGGCATTTAGTCCATTCACATTAAATATGATTGTTGACTAGCCAGATTTTATCATTGCCATTTTGCTTTGCTTCTTTTTCTGTTGTTTCTGGTCTGTGCTCCATCCACTTTCATTTGGTGTCTTTGTGGGAAGTACTGCCCTTATAATTTCTTGTAGTTTTCGCAAATTCCTTAAGTTCCTTCTTTTCTGCAAAAGATCTGATTTCTCCTTCATATTTGATGGACAGCTTTGCTTAGTATGGGATCCTTGGCTGACAATTATTTTCTTTCCGCTTTCTTTCTATGCTATCCCATTGCTTTCTCATATTGTTTCTGCTGAGTAGCCAGAACCTAATCTAATTGTTCCCCTTTGTAGATGACTCTTTGTTTTTCTTGCACTGCTTTTAGTATTCTGTCCTTACCTTTTAATTTGGAGAATTTGACTATGATACGTCTTGACTTTTTTTCTTTTCAGTCTAGTCTATTTAGTGTTCACTGAACTTCTTGGATGTGGATGTCTCCATTCTTCACAATACCTGGGAAATTTTCTTCTAGCACCTCTTCTACAATTTTCTCAGTGATTTTCCCTGTCCCTCTCATGTTCTGGAATTCCAATCATATGTACGTTGTTCCTTTTGATGTTATCCTGCACAATTCTAATGTTTTCTTAATTTTCTTTATGTCTGATCTCTTGGCTTCCAACTCACTGACTCTTTGTTCTATCTTGTCTCTCTAAGTTTTTGTCCCTCCAGCATGTGGGATATTTTTGCCATTTTAATTTTAATATTCTGGACTGTGTTTTCACATATTTTTGTTATTTCTAGCACTGTGTTGACTGTACCCTCTCTGTCTTGTGATGATTTTTTAAGTTCTTGTACCTCTTCATCTATAGTTCCAATTCTTCCATCTTTTGCATTTTCTCCTGTAGTTCAAGTTGCTCCTTATCAATATATTTCTTCTGGTTCTCTGCCTCTTGAGTATTCTCTTTCTTAATGATTTCCATTGTTTCTTCTATCATTTGCACCTTCATCTGTAGTTGTTCAAATAACTGCATCAACATATTTCTTCTGGCTCTTTGTTTCTGGGGTATTCACTGGGTCTGCAATTAGCTCTGTTTTTATTAAGAGAAGGCTTATTTTGTTTTTCCATAATGTTTGATAGTGCCTGTTGCTTTCTTGATATTATATGAATATTTTATTGGTAGCATTAAGCTGTTATAAGTGTATAATGTCCCAAGAGAAGGTGATCTTTGAAGGACCCCTATACTGATGCTCTTTTTTTTGGGTGTAAAGCAGGGTTGATGTCGTTCTCTGGAAATCCATAGTAGGTCCATTTTTCTTTCTCTTTGGCTTAAGGGGGGAGAGGAAACCCTGAGGCTTTAAATTTTTATTGGAAGAGGCTGGTCTTCTTTCCCCCACAGAGGAGCTGAGGGGTTCAATCTGCCCACTTTCTGTTTGAATCCATGCTATACCATTTTGTCTTCTTTCTCTCTCTTTCTATATTTATGTATGATTGAAAATTGATGAGTTGGATAATGTGAAACATATGGTCAGGACACAGACCAAGAGGTATGCCTTTTTAAAAAAAAAATGTTCAATGCCATTGAGTTGACTTCAGATCCGTGTTCACACTATGAACAAGAGAATAAAATAATTTCTGCTGTGGTGCTATGCCCATGACAGAGTAAGAGTTGTCATTCCTCATGCTTTTATTGGCTGACTTTTGCAAGTAGATTTCTAGGCCTTTCTTCCTAGTCTGTCTTAGTTTGGAAGTTCCACCGAGACCTGCTTAACAAACGCCTCCACCGACAGAGGGTGGCAACTGTGCATGAGGCACACAGCCAGGGAACTAGGAATTCAATCTGAATTTCCTGAATGGAAGGCAAGAATTCTAACTACAATGCCTCGTAGACTGAATTGTCACCCAGAAACTGGATTCTGAATAAAGTTTTGCTTGTGATGACTGAGGACAAGAGGAAACAGATATGAACCAGAAGAGGCATCTGATGCAGTAGAGAACTGCATGTTGTGGAGGGCAGTGAGGAGCAACATCTAGCTCTCTTCATGGTTATCAATTATCAGATTCCCACACTGTAATTCCGGCCCATGGCCATATAGGAATGGACGACCCTAACATCCCCCAGAACCCTGGACCAGTCGTGAGCCTGGTACTGGCCCCAGATTGGCACAGACCTGCAGGAGGGGATCAGAAGAGACTTCATCCATTTGAAAAAGCTGAAGTTGGATGCTGATCCTGCAGAGAAGAAAGACATGTAAATATTGATGAAGACTTTTCATATGCATCTAGAATCCCAGTTACAAACAGGATAAAGGCACAGCTCCTGATACACACACAGAATTAACACAGTATTACTGAGTTTTTTGAACCCTTTTTCAGGCTAGTCAAACTATATTCATTCCAATACTGCCTGGAAGTAGCCTTCTAAGGACTTCATCCTCCTGTGTAGTTGCTAAAAGTTTATTTCCAAACTCTAAAATCCCTAGGAAGAAATAGGATAGAGTGGTATAAATAAGAAGCATAAGGCCAGAGGACTTGCTAACTTCAATTTTAAGAATTTTTTTTTCAAAATTGTTAATATTTTTCCTTAGATTCATGCTGATAAATATTTAATATATATGATAATATCTCATATTAAACTATAAACTCTTTGAGGATAAGGAATGTTTTCTTTCATCCTCATAGCCTAGTATCCCACAAGATCTGCATTTATTAAGTTTTTCAATATATTTTCAGTGGACCCAATAGTTTAGCATGTAGAAATGTTAGAGCTGAAGCCTGCAGTGGGATTGTGTTGATACTGATAATCCCAGTATTAGACACAGTTGCTGGAACTGCACATATAAACCTTTGTTCCTTTTGTCATCCCTCCTTTACTGTGAGTTTTCTAAAAAGTCTCACGTAACAAATTAGAAATAATTCTAGAACACTAAATCAGATGTAGCTTTATAAATGCTTTTCTAAATTATATACATTCACTCCACCAAAAATTTATATTATCATTGGTTAAAACTGATGTATTGGGCAATGACTAATAAATGGTCAGAAAGTTAGCATGAATTTTAAGAGGTTTATACTAGAATTGGCAAATATTATTTAAAGTTTTAAAGCTAACAATATGTTTATTCAGGATAATGTCGAGTTCTGATGAAATGATCTGTTACAGGGAGGATAAATTTTAGGTTTTCATTAATATTTGCATAATTAACATTTAATAATTGCAAAGAAATTCCTTTTACATTTTTATATTATCAGAAGAAGATAAAACATTTTATTAACTGAATCAGCTTATTTGTAATCATTTGTATCCTGAATTTTCTAAATTTTAGATGGAGGTTTCCCTGAAGTTTTATTTCATACTTTCCTATGAATAGATTTCTGGGATATTTTAAAAATACACATTTAAAAAATAAATTAAAAATCAATCCTTGAATAAATATTACCATATTAATGAAAATATATTCCCTTCATTAAACTAGCTATATCTGGACTTCTTTGCATTAAAAATTTTAACAGTGATTTTCATAAACATCTGACTCAAAGATGTTTGAAGTACCCATCTTTCAAATATATACCTGCCTCTTCTAATTCTGAACAACCTTTCTTTCAGTTTGCCTGGATTATTATATATGCTCCATCTGGTTTCGTTTGAAACGGAAATTGATTGCTCTATTTTAAATGGGACATCATAGAATATTGTTACAATGGATTTATTCGTGCATGTAACAGCTTAACAGGTATAATTTATAAGAAACAAACTATGTATTTAAAGTTATTGTTGTTGTTGTTGTTATGTGCCATCGAGTCACTTACGACTCATAGTGACCCTGTGTACAACAGCGCTAAACTGTGCTCTATACCGTGCCAAACTTATTGACTCTGAAACACCTACCCTCATTGCCCCAGTGGCTGAATCAATCCATCTTATCCAGGGTCTTCCTCTCCTATGCTGTCCTAAACGTATCCATCACCACTAAAAGTATCCTCATGCCCCTACTTAAGACCGACCTCATATTTATCCTTGCTCTCAACCCCCATCTGCAGGCAATGTCTAATCTGTTATCACTATAGTTTCCACTTTAAAGAATTATAAATACATGAAATCATACACTATGATAACTTTTGTCTGGTTTCTTTCACTAAGCATAATTATTTTCAGATTCACCTGATATTGCATGTACTAAAAAGCTCATTCTTTTCTATTGTTGACAATATTCCATTTTATGAACATACTATGATTTTCTTATTCATTCACCTGCTGATGGGCATTTGGGTTGTTTTCAATGTTTGGCCATTACAAATTAAGCTTCTATAAACATTCATGTAATGCTTTTGTATAACATATATTGTCAATTCTTTTGGGTAAATTCTTGAGAGTAGAATGGATGGGTCATCTGGAAGATACACAGTTACTTTTTCAGTAAACTGCCAAACTATTTTGCAAAGTGGTTTATTGTCTGCTCTATCATCTGGGTAACATCCGTTTCTTCAAGTAATAGATTATTCTCTTCCTTATGGATTTTCTCCTTTTTGATTCCCTTGTTATTTTTAGATAATACAGATTTATTTATACCTTGCTAAGTGCTTGTTATGTTTGTATCTTCTATTTTATTGTTTTATTTTGGAATATGGTTACGTTACTTAGAAGTAGTGCATATTTTTTCAATATTATCTTTACACTGTATTAGATAGGGTCGATAATATTTATTTCTATATATGTCTTCACCTAGACCACCAAAGTTAGGAACTATAATGTAGTCTTTATTATGCCTAGATCTTAGCATAGAAACTGACATGTGATAGGTTCGAATTTGCACTCACTAAAAGAAGAATTAACGGATTCATTGTGGTCTGGCTCCTGTACTAAGGATCATGAGCTCCGATGCCCCATCCATCTCAGATTGTTTTCACCCTGTTCCTTTTCCTCAGATAGAATGCTTATCCATTCATGCTGTCTCTGTCTTCCTCTAGACAAATGACCTTTCCCCCCCCCATGTTGTTTGAAGAAGAAATACAAATTTCTCTATTGGAAGATAACTTCATACAAAAAGCTACTGCAACTATTATAAGTATATTAATAAGGCAACAGAATGTAGTCGTATTGTTGCTGCCTTTTCCCCCAAAGAACACATACCTTATATGTTTGGTGCCAACTGTGTAAACCAGTTGTGTAATCTCCTATATATACCGTGTGCATTACATGCATATTCACATTATTTATGTGGGCAGATTATATGCTAAAAAATACAACAGTTGTCATCAATTTGATTCTGACTCATAGAGACTTTATGTACACACATGACTTCTTGATACATTTTCCCATCAACTTCACTGTGTACTTCTGGGTCCCTGTATCTATATTAAGCTACTGCCAACAGTCTACTTTGCATTATGATTTTAGTAGTTCAGCTAACGAATCTAGGCTTGTAATTACATACTACTTCTTGTCATTTACAATTTATAGGCTCCTACTTAGTACCTTTCTATGCTGGTCCTTCTCATTGGAATGTCTTCTCATCTCCCATTTCCATGTAGCCGAAAGGACAGCCTTCAATGCCAACATACATTCTTTCTTTTTCTTATCAGTATTCTTTCAGTTTGAAGGTAAGTGCCATAAGAGGTGGGCTTTTATTTTGTTTTGCGATAACCACAATACCTTAGCAGTACTTGGCACACACAGGCACTCCACAAATATTCACTGGATGAATCAGCAAGTGAAGTTCCTCCCAAGTCTGCCCTGATACTGTCAGAGAAAAGCCATTTCTTACTCCTCTGACATTCCAAAACTTTACTTTCCCTTTTTTTAATCTCTCGTGGACAGCCAAGAGAACACACAAGTCCGTCTTAGAGACTGTGTACCAGGCTCCTCCTTAGAGGCATGGATGGTGAAGCTTCATCTTACACATTTTGAACATTTTGTAAGGAGGAGTTAGTCCTTGGAAAAAGACATGTTTGGAAAGGTGGAGGGTAAATGAAAGAGGAAGACCCTCAGGAAGTTGGATTGACACATTGAATATATTAATGGACATAATAGAATAATGCATGTATCAGAAATAATGAAGATGGCGGGTAAGGTTCAGATCTGTTGTTCATAGGATTGCAATGAGTCATACTCCACTTGACGGTACCCAGCAGCACATATGCCTCTGACTACCTTGTATCACGGTTACTATGTGTGTGTGTCATATATGCCCTCCAAGATGATAAGCAAGGAGGTCTGGTGGCATAGGGAGTCGTCTATAGGGAGGTACACTGCCAGTCCAAACAAGTGCTGTTCTGGTAGTTTCAATCCACTAGTTGCTTCATTGGGGAAGGAGGGGCAATCTCCTCTCACGCCTCCAGAAACCCTCTGGAGGAGCAGCAATGACTCTGAATCAACTTGATAGCAATCAGTTGAATTGTTATTGACATTATAAGCTGCAGGAAAAGGAGATTCCCGTTGGAGTCAGTATCAGCACTTAATAGACACTTAAAACATATTTGTCAGTGAATGCTAAAAGAAAACAAGGTAGATGGAGGCAAAAGGACCTTGCAGCTTACCAAGGTGAAGTCCTGGGCTGGTCCGGCCAATGTAGAAATACAAAATGGCAGCAATGCTCATGTTAACCAGAGTATAGACCCACTGGATCACACACATGATGAGAAAGGACCCAACAACCTGTGCAAAGAGAGCAGGAAGGACAAGTCCGCAAATGATCTTCCACGTCCTCATCAGCAGAACCTCAAAGTTAGGACCCAAAGAAATGACAGTACTTCTCATCGACCTCCCACCACTGTCTAAGTCGGCATCTTTGAAGGTAACTCACAATTAAAACTAAACAAACCACACAATCTCACTGAGTCAGCTATTTAGGAAGACGATGTCTCCAAAAGCAGTGCTTTAATCAAAACTATCAGAAAGTAGACAGCTACCCATAGATATCCTGACTCCTTGTTTCACTCCCCCTACAACAAACAAATTAGCATGGAAGCATGCTAGTTTTGTATTGACAAGAATTTAGTGATGCAGAGATCATCAGTGATAACAAGCAATTTAAAAATTAAATCATTACTAGAATAAGTTATTCATTAAGCATAATATCATCATAGTTTATATCATCTATATTCTAATATACTAGGAAGTGAAATGACATGGCTCCTAATTAAGCCCCACTCTTTGCATAGGGTACTGAAGAGCAGTGGTGTCACTCTGGAGACTAAGGTGCGTCGGATATAGGCCACGGTCTTTGCAGTCATTTGCTATGCTTCAGAGAGTTGGACAATGACTAAGGAGGAGAGAAAGAAAGTGATGCCTTTGATCTGTGGTGCTGAATAAGAGTATTGAGGGTACCATGGACTGCTAGGAGAACAAACAGATTCATCCTGGAGAGGGTTAAACCAGGCTGCTCCTTGGAGGCAAGGATTCTGAGGCTCCATCTAACATACTTTTGACATGTTGTAAGGAGAGACGGGTCCTTGAAGAGCAATATCATGCTTGGGAGGGTGGAGGGACAGCGCAGGAGGGGAAAGCCCTCTATGAGGTGGATTGATTCGGCGACTGGGGTTATTGGGATGGGAGTGTCAGAGACAGTGTGATTGGCACAAGACAGAGCAGAGTTTAGGGCTGTTGTACATAGGGTCGCTAGGAGTCACAAGTGACTCGATGGCACATAACAACAACAACAACAACTTTGCATAGGGAGCTCTGGTGACCTCGTGAGTAAGCAGCTGTGCTACCAACTCAAATGGCAAGTGGTTTGGATCCACCGGCTGATCTGCAGGACAAAGATGGGCAATTTCTTTTCACGCAACAAACAAGCCCGGAACACTTGCTGGAAGGCCAGCTATGAGTCAGTTCCAGCTCGACACCACATAAGAACAACAGCACTACATCCTAACTCCAGCCCACATCTGCCTCACTTGGATGCACATCTGCCTCACAGCAACCAAGATAAAGATGAAGTTACTCACCCCCAAAAGGGAGACCCAGGGATTGCACATTCGGGTGTAGAAAGTTGATTTCCTGTGGACAACTTGTTCCTGGAGTCTGGAATTCAGGAAGAAATCTAAGGAGAATTAAGTCAAATCTTTAGTTAGCAATTTGCTGTCAAATCTCCTAATCTGGGGAGCAAATATCGATGACTTGTCTTCCCTAATTTTGTAACTCATCGTAAATATTGCTCCCACTCTAACCATTGGAGAAGGGAGGTGTTTATGACCTCTCTCCAAGCAATGACGTGAGAAGGGAGGGGAGAGGGTGTGGACAGCAGCTCTTCTAAGACCCACTTGCACACCAGGTCACTTAAGATGTCTGGGAAAACTCAGAAAGACAGCGATCTCCTCTTTTCCAGATAGAAGGGCAGAGAGTAGGAGAACTGGACATCTGGAAATACTGCTTCCGGGTGTGACCACTGAGACTCCTGGGTCAAGCTGGTTTTCATCTGCTTTGCCACCTTCTGACTCTAAATGTCAGCCCAAGCCTCAGGTGTACAGTTAAGAAGTTGATGATGGAAGACAGAGGGGGAGGGAGGAGCTGTTCTCGCTTCCTTTGTCTAGAAGCTTGAGGAGAAAGGGTCTGCAAAGGAATCAGTGTAAGATCCGGCTGCACAGCCCTTTGCCTATGTAGAAGACACCATACCTTCTACATAAACAACTCATTAAGTACTCCAGTATCTCAGTTCCCTGAAATTCTCAATCTTTCATTCCACTGCCATTATCCCTCATCTAATTCCTAATCATCCCACAGCTCCCAGATCAAATATCACATCCTCAGAAAAATTAGCTCCCACAACAAAATCTAAATGCATTTCCTCCCACATTAATCTTTCCCTATGGTTCATTTCCTTGCTTCATGGGATTTGTCATTATGTGTAATTACATGTTTATTTCCTTACATATTTCTATTATCCCTGGATTATATGTTTCATGATGCCAGGGCCCATGTGCATCTTGAACCTAGAGTCTGGTATGTGTAGGATTCAGTTGTGGTTGTGTGCCAACATCAGAATCTACACACAGCTGACCCTCCAGTGGGTTTTCAGGGACTGCCTATCCTCCTCCTGCAGAGCAGCTGGTGGGTTCGAACCTCATGCTTTTGGGATTGCAGTGAAGTTTCTTATCATTAGGCCCCCAGAGCTCCTTCCAGGATTTATTAAGTATACTTAGTTCAAATCTTTCATCCTTTCTGCTCACTGCGGTTTTTACATCCTAGGCCGTTGTAAGCACATGCCCTCACACTGTTTCATGCACCATCCAGTATCATTACATAGTACTATACTTCCTGGCTACTCTCCTTATCTTGTTAAAATATTTCAACCCCAGGCTCACAGTTTTTCTCCATCCCTATCATCATTCTTGGGAAGGTCATGGAGACTTCTACATAAAAATCTCATTAAACTCATTAAGTATTCCAGTCTCTCAGTTCTTTGAAATTCTCCACCAACACTTTTTTCTACTAACCATCATCATCCCTTGTTATTATCAGTAACCTTCCAAAAGAAACGAGCAAACAAACAAAACACAACGATCAGTTGTCCCCAGGTCAACTCCCTCTTTTCCATCTGTGTAAGAGTAGAATGGTGCTCCATAGGGTTTTGGCTAGGATAGATTATTCAGAAGCAGATAACCAGATCTTTCTTCTTCCAGGTGGATTAGAACTGTCAACCTTCCAGTTAGCTAGCAGCTAAGTTGAACTATCCAAAGACTCCCCCAGAAAGGTTGCTTTTGTTGTTATGTGTTGTCAAGTTGCTTGTGACTCATAGCGACCCTATGTACAAGAGCTCTGAACCATGTCCTATCCTGAGCCAATCTCACTGTCTCTGACACATCTACCCCCAGAAACCTAACCACCTCTGAAATCCTGTTATGCAACCCACTCTTAGTTCATTGCTTCCTTTCCCTGGCTCCCTCCTCAATCTCATTTGTTCTGTTGTCTCCTACTCCAATTATTCATAGTTTACCAAAGGACCTGCAGTCAAGAAACCTGGCACATTTTTGTTTTTCATCACCCACCTTCTAATTTTTACTACCTTCTTACCCTGTAGAGGTTACACGGTCTGAAACTATCATATCCACATGCATGTAATATCTGCTTCCACATGTCAGCATTTGCCAGTGCTATTATAGCTAGTCCATTATCTTACTCTCTTGAAATAACAATTTTGCATCTCTTTCAAAAGAGAACATTCTCATCCTCTCACTACTCAATCTACCAGCTCTTGGCATCAGTCCCCTGTATCTAACTCCTCTTTTTTCCAAATGTATGCAGTCTCTGTTCCTACCAGAGGTGGGTCCCTTTACTTGTGCTCTGATCCAACCCCTTTTTGCCTATTCAAGGTCTTTGATGGTTTAGGAATCTGAATGTGGTAACAGAATCATGACTGTGAACATGACAAAGCATTAAGGGGCAACGAAATTATCAAATAAAAGGGCTCATGTCCCTGATCCAGTACCTGGAGGTCCACCAACCTAGAGAGCACTCTTAGATGGTTAATACAAATTAAAAAGAAATTCCCATTATGTTAGAGCCACTACATGTTGGGGCCTATTTGTTATAACAATTTGTTACTGTTCTTCTCAGGTGCTGTCAAGTTGAGTACAACTTGTAGCGACTCTGTGAACAGCCACCCTGAACTCTGCCCTATCCTGTTCAATCTTCTTCATCTCTGAGACACTAAAGCCCATTGCTGAAGTCACAGTGTCAATCATCTCATTGGGAGTCTTCCTTTCCTTCACTGACTCTCCATCTTTCCAAGTATGATATCCCTTTCCAAAGAATACCTCACCTCGTCACATGTCCAGAATATGAAAAATTAAGCTTTGTCATCCTTGCCCTCAAGGAGCGCTCCAGCCTCACCATTTCCAGGACATAAGTGTTTATTCTTTTGGCAGTCATGGGATATTTAGCCTATCCTAACTAAGACAAACCAAACTGGTTTCTGCTCTGTTTCTTACTTCTGCATAACTCATTCCTCCTATAGGCAGTGATCTTCTTGAAGTCTGACTTTACCCTTACTTAGAATTCTGCAAAGACCTCCTCCAATCAATCTAATGTCATGAATGGCCCTACACAGCACTGGCCCCAGCTTTCCGTTCTGCACTCATATGCCTCTTCCCTCCTTTCTCATTCTCATTCCTCAGTGCTGCACTTCTGCTGCTCTTAGGTTTTCCAAGTCACCTCCCACTTAGTACCTTTATGTATGCCATCACCTCTGCTTGTAACTCTTACTGTACATTTATGCATGGCTCATTACTTGATACAGTTCAGTTCCCAAAATATCCACATCTCAGTCAAATATTTTTCTGACAAAGGTGTTGGAAGCAGCACACCTTCCTCTCCACTCTGTTCTCTCTTTATCCCATTAACCCACTTTATTCTTTTTCCTGGTACTTATCACTTCTCAATATATTGTACATAATTGCTACTGTGTTTTCTCCTACTGAAATGTAAACTCTGTAAGAGAAGAGACTTTTTATATTTCTTTAGTATGTTCCCCAAGCAATGTCTGAAATGTACATGCTCCAGAAATGCTTGAACAAACCATCCCAGCCCCCAGAGAAGTCTTCCTCTCAACAACTACAGGCCATGCTATCTGCCTTCAACACGTGCTTCCAACAACTATAGTGATCTTTTTATGCCTCTATGCCTTTGGGAGAAAGTACTGTCTTTAAATACCAACTTTTAAGTCCTAAATCCCAAAAGTTCATATTGAGTCCTAAAAGTGACTCAAAAAGTCTCCTTATTAAAAGTGTACTAAAGCAAAATACCAAGATTTATGATTCACTTGAATTGATGGCTCTATTACTTTCTTTTAGAGAGAGAATATTACTATGGTTTTCACTGCTATTGTTGTTGTTGGGTGCCACTGAACAGAGTGTGACTCACAACAACCCTATGAATGACAGATCTGAACTCTTTGCTATCTTGTGCCTTTCTCATCCGCTCTGATATACTTGAATGGTTTCTATTAAGTGATATCATTTTAACAGGCCCAATATATGATTTTTTATTTTAATCCAACCATAGGCTTGGTGAAGGAGATTTGCCTCCTTGGGTATAATGAAGGAACGCTGGTAGCCTAGAGTTAGAGTTAATCCTGACTTATCACTAACCTTCCAAAACGAACAAACCAAAAAGGCCCATTGCCTTTGTGTCAACTCCCTCTGCTCCAGAACAGTTACGGTTAGTGTAAGACAGTCCAAACAAGATCATGTTTTCAATGAAGTATTTCATCATGTTATAATAATTTGCTTTAACTACTTAGCAAATGCTGAGCACTGAAGTTATTTCTAAGCAATCCCTAAAGAAGCTAAGGATGGACAAACACTCTGTGATCACCTGCTAACTGAAAGGTAGACAGTTCAAACCTCCCCCATAGCTCCCCAGAAGAAAGGTCTGCACTCTACTTCCATAAAGAGTGCAGCTAAGAAAATGGGATGGAGCGATTCTACCCTGGAGGACAGGAGGGGCATGGGAGTCAAGGGGCATCTCAAAGACCACTAACAACAACCATTTATCACAAGCAGCTACAGCATCTTTTGACAATTTTAAGTGTGTTGTTTGCTCGGGGGCTGTTTCTTTGATAAACAATTTGCTGAATAGACTTACTAAATCAGAGAAATTAAACAGTTTAATATGCCTTATTACAGTCTGGAAAAGCAATCTTTCAAAGCAATGAACCAGAAAGAAAGGGTCTGGCCATAGGAACTGTGCCATAGCCTAACCTTATCCACCCAACACTCAGGCGCACGCACACACAATTGCACAACATTGTAAAAACAACCATTTGAGGCTCTGGAAATTGACCAAAAGAAGAAAACAAACTGAGGGGTTTTTTTCGCCTTGAAAAACTGCTAGAGCTGAAGGTAAGAGCAGTGAGAATCTCTGGCCTTCTTGCCTGGGCTGTTCCCATCACTGACTCAGCTCGGCAAGAACAGCACTTTTATCCAAGTGGAGGCCATTAGAAACTAGCAATTTTACTGCTGGAGGGGCCAAACTCAATTTAGGGTAGAGGCAGAAACTGGTAACTTTATAAGCCAAAGATTGTGAGACAACAGAAACTAAGTGGAGAAAATCCACTCATTTGCTAGCCTAAGGTTTTAGGGTTTTGCTGGTGCTTACAATAGACCACACAGAAATTTAAGGCGGTGAACCTGGAAATGAGAGAGCCCAAGAAGGAATAGACAACTTCCTCAGGTTTTCTTTCCCTGACTTCCTAAGAAACTGTACTCATATCTGAGGAAACTCAATGGAGCCTGGGAAAGGAATGGAAAAAAGCTAGAAGAGACTAGAGGACTTTCTCTTAACTTTGATGTACTCCCCAAACCACCCACATATTCATTAGAGGAAGATGGAAACTTATATATCATGGGTATGGGACACAGGGGAGACTTCTCAGAAGCCTGGTTGAAAAAGAAGACTAAACAACTGAACAGAGATAATCAGTTACCATGAACCAAAATAAAGACAGATTCTGTTATTTAAATTCAAATAACTTACAAAAATAAACCACACACACATACAACAATGAAACTGACCCATTATCAGGGTAAAAAAGCAATGGAAAGAAACTACGCTGAGAGGGCCCAGATGCTGAATTTAACAGGTAAAGACTTTAAAGCAGCTATCTCTCTGGAGACTAAGGTGCGTCTCATACAGGCCATGGTCTTTGCAGTCACTTGTTATGCATCAGAGAGCTGGACAATGCCTAAGGAGGATAAAAGGAGAATTGATGCCTTTGAGCTGTGGTGCTGGAGAAGAGTATTGAGGGTACCATGTACTGCTAGGAAAACAGATTCATCCTGGAGAGGGTTAAACTGGGTGGCTCCTTGGAGGCAAGGATTCTGAGGCTCCGTCTAACATACTTTGGACATGTTGTAAGGAGGGACCGGTCCTTGGAGAGGGACATCATGCTTGGTAGGGTGGAGGGACAGTGCAGGAGGGGAAGGCCTTCTATGAGGTGGACTGATTCAGTGACTGGGTTAATTGGGATGGAAATGTAAAAGATAATGTGATTGGCACAAGACAGAGTAGAGTTTAGGGCTGTTGTACACAGGGTCACTGTGAGTCGCAAGCGACTTGATGGCACATAACAACAACAACAACAATAACAACAACATGTGTATATATAAAAAAAAGTCCTAGTGACCCTGTGGCTGAAAGTATTTTGTTGCTAATTGTAAAGTTGGCAGTTCAAATCCACTAGCAGCTTTATAGAAGAAAGATGGGATCCTTTGCCCTGTAATGATTTACAGCCTTGGGGAATCTACAAGGCAGTTATACTTTGCCCTGTGGGGTTGCTCTGAGTAGAATCAAATCAACGGCAGTGGCGCAATCTCAGAGTCATGTGGTTCAAATCCACCAGCTGCTTTCTTGGAGAAGGATGGGCAATTTTCACTCATGTGATTTATTGTCTCTGAAAATGTACTGGAGGGTCAGCTATGGGTCAGTTTCAACTCGGCGGCACATAAGAACAACAATAACAATAATAATAATCAAAGTATTAAGGAAAATCTAATTTCAACAATTTTTTAAATGATGACAAAGATTTTTTTTAGAAAAGGAATACTTTATTGTAATTCTGAGTGAAATATGCTCTTTCGTATATGTAGTGCATTATGCTGTCATTCCTGTGACTACCATTTTAAAATTATTTTTTTAATTTAAAATTTGTTAAGGATATGCAAATCTTAAGATTATTTGATAATTTTGAAATGCAAATTATGTGCTTCAATTCTGCTTTTAGAGGCAAAATAACCTTAACCTTCACTTCTGCTTATCATAAGTTACCAACTAATGAGACTTGCAATATTAATGCTATTTTTTAAAATTTTTCTAATATTTTTTTCCATAGGAAAAAACATGATCTTTTTTTCTTCGTGCTGATTTACTTACAAAGTTTGTATACATTGTTTTTCACACTGGATCTTTCCCCTTCCCTTTACCTGTCAAATTGTGCAAACTGTGATTAACCTCTCCACACACACACCCCAAACTCTAACCTCTGCTCCCCCCTTTCCGCATTGGATCCTCATACACATTGTACAATAATGGTCTTATACAGTATTTGTCCTTATGGAATTGAGACAGTTCACTCAGAATAATGCTCTCCAGACACTCCCAAGTTAGGTAGCAATTTACAGAATCATTGTTCCTGGATTCTGTGTAGTATTCCATCATGTAAATGTACCATAATTTTTGATTCATTCCATTGTCGTTGAACGATGACAAAGATTTTTAAAATAGAACAGAAATTTGTACTCTAATGTTCATAGCAGCATTTATTCACCATCGCAAGATCATGGAAACTGACCATATATCTAACCAAAAATAAATGGATTGAGAAATTATGGTACATTCACACAATGGAATCCTATGCAGCACGCAGGGGCAATGATTTTGAAAATTATTATCTAACTTGGGAGGGACTGGAGAGCACTATGCTGAGTGAACTTAGTCCCACAAGGATAAATATTGTATAAAACCATTATTGTAGAATGAGTATAAGGATCCAAGAGGGGTGGGAGAGGCTAGAAGCAGAGGATGAGGATGTGAGGGGGAGGGGTGATTAACCATGGCATTATACAATTTGATGGGTGAGGGAGTGAGGGAAATTGAAAGGTTCTTAAAAACAATGTATTTGAATTTTGTAAACAAACTAGTAAAAATTTTTTTTAAAAAAGAAATATCTCTGCAGATTTTCATTAAAATTAATAAAATCAAATTTTTTAAAAAGAAAATTCTAGCATTATAAAGTACAAAAATAGAAATTTTGAAAAACTGTTAGAGGAAGGAATCTGTGAACATGAAGGTTAACCAGTAGAAATTTTCTAATCAAGCACCAGAGAAAAAAGATGGAAGAAAAAAGAATGGAGTCTTCAGACCTATGGAGAAATGACAAGCACACCAACAAACATACAAGGAAAGTCTCAAAGAGACAGGAGAGAAAGAAGGGTAGAGGAAAGTATTTGAAGAAATGATATATTAAAAAATTCCATATCTGATGAAATTATTTTATCAAGAGACCCAGAAGCAACGAATCCATTTCTATTTGCCACAGCAATGTGTACACATACCTGCTTCCCACAAATATATTGTTTTTTACTTAAAAATTCTTGGGGAGGGGGAGGTTGGGCAGGGAGAAAAGTGTAACAATGAATGAATGGAAATCCAAAGTCTCTGTAAACTTTCATTAAAATTAATTTTTAAAAGTTCCAATATTTTAATATATATGTGGTATTTGCTATATATATTTTATGTTCATCTAATCAACACTATGGCTTAGTCCATGCTACAGCCAGGAGCACACATTTTGTAACAGTGAAGTATACATGTTCTAAAGCCAGACAGACCAAGGTTTAATTCTTACTGTCTCATTTCCTAAGCAAGTGTTCACATTTTCTAAATTTCAGGATTGTTGTCCATAAAAAATTTAGTAACAATGACTGTGGTGTTAGCTTATACTTGGCTTTCTTAGCCATTACTTTAACCCCGTCAACTGCAGACAGACACATGCATGGTCTTGGAAATCACCAACAAGGACTAGGATGAGAGAGAGAGAGAGAGGGAATATACTTCTCATACAGTGGAGCAACACTGTGGCATTGCTCTGGAGAGACTGTGGCATTGCTGTGGAGAAACTGTGGCAAGGTGAAACCAGAGGAGCACTGAGACAGAGGCTGCAGTTAAAGGTTTTGCTAGATGATGGAAGGATAACCTAACTGCTAAACTGAAACCAGAGCCTAGATTAATTGAGGAATTGTATCTTGGAGCTTCTGGGCTAAAACCTAGACTTACATTGGGTCATATTCTTTGAGTACCAGTCTGAGAAGTCAACAACGAATAAATGAATGTCTTGCTATTGGTGTGGCTCTAGAGGCACCATGTGGCTGGGCTATGGGTTCTTTATGTGCTGTTTGTTCTGAGGTGCTGAGGGGTTTTGCAACTCTCAATCCCTCTGGCCCTTTCAGAGAGACACTCCCAGCCCTGTGCCCCCATGTCCCACTTTCTGTTCCTTTTGCAATAACTGGGCTTAGGCTAGCTAAGCTATGCAAAGTACCATCTGAGTCCCAGGTACGCAGATCACAGTCAATTAACCTCTCTCATTAACATCCAGTCAGAACTGACTCATAGCTTACCCTTCAGTGGACTTTCAGAAGCTGTAAATCACACGGGAGGAGATCATCCATCTTTTTGAACCACCAGAGAGGCACTGTCTTCAGGTTAGCAGCCCAGCTCCCTACAGACCATGCCACCAGAGCTCCTCAATAAATACTTGATCTTTTTAGCTATTAATCGTGTTGCACACTTAACAATGAAAATTAATTTGTTGAATAGACAATGAAAGAGCCTGGCATTGACTTTTCCTATTTAAACTGCTTATCCATCTGACCTTTTAAAAAAATCTACATTTTAAGTTTGTTGTTTTCAAAACTAATGTACTTAGGAAGGTATGCTTTCATCAGTTATGTTTGTCAGAGTAATTGTTTCCTTCTGGGCTACTCTGTGGTGCAAATGTTTTTTTTTGTTTGTTTCTACTTAATCAGGTCTTTTTCATCTTTGATGGTATCTTCAATAATCAGAATTATCTCTCTTGCACAGCTGTGGTAAATAAGGAATTCAATGGCTTTTTAAGATATAAAAAACAACCCCAGGTTGATTTTTAATAGCTTTGTTATTTGTCCTCAAAAATATTTACTTAATAGTTATTTGGGTCTTGTTTTATGGTATCCGAGTTGCACAAAACAAGTTCTTAACAATACTTTAACTCTTTCTATTCTACTTCACCAATCAGAGGTCCGAATATTTAGGCAGTATTTGTTTAACTATGTATCAACTACACGAACCTTTCCTGAGTGTTCACTATGGGCCACTGACAATGTGGGATACTGTGGTGGATACAAAGGCAAGAGAAGACCTGATCTTTAAAAAGACACTCACAGGCTAACGGGAAAGGGGTGAAGCTAGTATCCATTTTCATTAAGACAGATAGGTAGGTACTTTTGACAATAATGTACAAACCAGTATCAACAATGGGATAACCACTTTGGTGTGAATCAATGGTTAAGGTTGCACAATGAATTAAGTCAGCAAATCTTTCTCAAAAAGAATGTAAATGTTCTTAAAGGTCAGATAGATTTTTATATGATAAGAGCTCTCCAGATGGAGAAAGTGAGGAGTAAAGCAATTCAGGGAGGCAGAATGGTATCTGCAAAGGAAAGAAGGAATGAAAGAACAAGCTGTATTTAGGGTACTAATTTGGGTTTAACTGGAAAATAAAACAGCATGGGTTGATGTGAGAAAAGTATCCGGGAAGGTAGGTTGGGATGGGACTATGAAACACTGCATATTACATCAAGGATAGTGTTTGGACAGAAGGAATTATGATTTGAGCAAAGACTTTTAAAGTAAGAAAGCCATGATCAGCATTTTCTTTTTGAAAGATCACTCAGTGGGCAGTGTGAAGGAGAAACAGGATGTGGGGGAGTCTGGAGGTGGGAGACTGACTTGTAAACATAGCAGGAGTCCAGGTGCAAGATGAAGAAAGTCTGCACCGAGGTCAAGCAAGGATGGGGAAGGGGCGGTGGAGAAAGAGGGAGTAGTCAGCCAAGGTTGTGATGTGATGTGATGTGATGTGATGTGATGTGATGTGATGTGATTAAGACTGGGTCACTGAAGAGGAACACTTCATTGATTAAAAATGGTAGACTAACCTCAAGGCTCTGCTAAAATTCCAGAAAGGAATGAAAGGCAGAAAAGAAATTGAAAAAGCAGCAAATATCAAGAGAGAATAAGAGAGGAAGGAGAGAGAGAAACAAGTCCTGTAACATGACAGTGGAGTAGTAAAGATTGAGCAGAGGAGGATGAATTCTGATGGCCTTTAGATATTGAAGAAGCAGCCAGTTGCAGGGTGGATCCCAACCAAGGTCAAGATCAGAAGTACCAGAACTCACAGAAGTAGGACGCACAGAGGGTTGGTGACAGGTCGGTATTTGGGGCAGTTGAACATCAAGACTCTTTATTTCCCCAGAGAGCTTTCTTCTGAATAAGTCATACAGGGAGTGTCCACCCTTGAGATATCAGGCACAAGGAAGAGTTGAGAGATTGAGTAGAAACAGGGACATGAACTCAAAGTATGTATCCCTCAAATTCCTTCCTCTCCCTCTGCTCCCAGAACGCAAGCAGTAATGTATGTCTTCTCAGGCAAGTAAAACTTCAGATATTGACATTTGCTATTCTCCAGTGAAAACACTAACTTATTTTTTTTAAAAAATCAACCAACTTTTAATTTTATACTGCTTTATTTACAAAGTTACCAAGTGTACATTGTGTTTCACAGCAGATCTTTCCCATTTTGTTTACTCACCCCTCCCTCTACCCATCTAATTATGCAACCCTATAATTACCCCCCTGCCCATTCTCACTCCTCTGCTCCTACCCTCCTGCTCCTTGGATCCTTGTACATGTTTTAATAGTTAACTTTCTATTTCTACAATAATGGTCTTAACCAGTATTTGTCCTTACGGGATTGCGTTAGTTCACTCTTAGCATACTTCTCTCCAATCCCTTCCAAGTTAGGTAGTGATCTACGAAATTATTGCTCCTGTGTGTTGTGTAGTATTTCATCATGTGAATATTCCATAATATCTCAATCTATTCGATTGTGGTTGAACATTTGGGCTGTTTCTACATTCTTGTGATGGTGAATAAATAACCATGCTATGAGCATTGGTGTATAAATCTCTGTTTGCGTCTCAGTTCTCATTTTCTCAGGATATATTCCAAGCAGTGGAATAGCTGGGTCATATGGAATTTCTATGTTCAGCTTTTGGAAGAGATGCCAAACTGCCTTCCAGCGTGGTTGTACTATTTTACAGTCCCAACAGCATCTACGAGTTCCTATCTCATTACATCTTTTCCAACATTTATTATTTGCTGTCCTGTTAAACTTTCAGCATGGAAAACACTAACTTACTTCTAACCATTCTATGGTGAGCTGCCTTGATCAACGAATCTTGAACATGGATAGTTTTGTAGTGTTTTATTTTTAAGTATGAAAAGAAGCCAAAGGATCCATAGTCAATAATAAATAGTCCAGACATTGCAATAGGCATTACAGTCTACCCCACTAACCTAGGGAACCTTGTCATTAGATGATGAGACAGGGATGTACTTGTTCTGTAGCTTCCAGAGTTTCTCAGTCTCCATTTCTTTAGGTTTCCAGTCCCAGATTCCAAGTATGAGGAGGGTACATCTAATTAGCAGAATCCTTGTCTTATGTTGACACTGGCTGAAGGGAAAATTGGAAAACCGAGCATCTGGAATTTTTCAGTTTTGAGTGTGAAAGGCTAGATTTGCCTCCCACCAAGACACATAAATGCTGGAAATTCTTCAAACACACGACGTCCCTCACCATCAGGCAGACCGAAAAAAAAAAAAAAAGGCAAAATTCCCCTGCAATATTGCATCCAAAAGATCTTTTTTCCTTGGATTCAATACAAAAGTATGGAAAAGAGAGAATTCCCAAGGCAACAGTGTTGTGGCAGTCCAGATTGGAACACTGAAGTGGGAGCCAGAAGACAGAAGGGAAAAGAAAAAAATATATGGATGGGTTCTGACCAGGTTTGAGTCATCTTTCTCATCCTAATTTGAGAATTTCGGAAATAATAATTTAAATTTATGCCAAGACATGTAGAGGAAAATGGTAGCAGAAAACCAGGGAAATAAGATTAAAACCAATGTTTCTTTCTTTTTTTAAAAAAACAAAAACAACACAAAACCAAACCTAATGTTTCAAAAGGGAAAGAAGCACAGAAGGATAGGCAAAGGACAATATGGACTTGATGATGTGAGATGCTAGAAATCATACATAGATCAATAACAAGTAATTACATAAAATACCATGTATAGAAATGATCATAGGGTTTTCAGAGACCTGCTATTATTTCAGAAGTGGATAGCCAATCCTTCTTCCTAGTGTGTCTTAATCTGAATGTCAAGATATAGAGAAGTATCCAACAGATAAGCATTTTACAGAAGAAGTGAAAGTATATCCCTTATTGTGGAATTAACCATTAGTTTCAGTGTTGTCCCTGCCCTTGGCACAAGTGACTTGACCCACTTATTTCCTTGGTCCACCATCCATCAAGATACCCATACACTTCTACCCATTCCCTTCAATATCTAGCTCCCATTGTCCAGCCCTTGATATGATAGCCTTTATCTAAAGCTTCCTTGGCTTTTGTGATTCCAGACAGGTCCACTACTAACAGTTTCTTATGCTGTGACCAGAGTCCCCTAAGTTGAGTGGTAATGTGTCCCGAATGAAGGTGATGTGTCCTATGGAACTGGTGTGTAGTTTCTTCTTGGCCCTTGGGCCTGTGGCCCTCGGGCCAGACCAAGTCCCATGCAGCCATGGGGGTCCTCTACCTGTGTGGGCGGGGATTTTCAGCTCTGTTGTGCTGCCTTGCTTTTTTGCCTGTGAAGATTTCTTTCTGCCCTCTCTAAGCAGGAGGGGAAGGCCCTCTAGGAGGTGGATTGACTCGGTGACTGGGTTTATTGGGATGGGTGTGTCGGAGACAGTGCAATTGGCACAGGACAGAGCAGAGTTTAGGGCTGTTGGACATAGGGTTGCTATGAATCACAAGCGACTCCATGGCACACAACAACAACAACAGAAATGATCATATGAAGTAAAATATACATGAATGAAAACAATGTATCTGAATGAGTATAAAAATGTAAATGATGATTGTATACAATGCAATATAGATGAAGGAAACATAATGCACATGAATGATTAATAAATTAATAAATAATTAATAAATAAATAAAGAAGAAAACTAAGGCAATGATTGACTCTAGTAACAACAACAAAAAGTTATGCAAAAAAGAAACTTCAATCATAGAATGTGTGGCTCAGGATTGGCCAATATTTCCTGAGTTGTGGCAACACAAGTCTTAGATATTAAGCTAATTTTAAAAACCACATGATAAAACTATACTGGGGAGAGTGGACCAGAAGAAGCAGTGGTATGAAAGAGTTATATTCTCATTTTCCATAACAGGAAGTTAAAAGATGATATGTGTGACTGGAATACAGAAAAATAGCAATATGGATGGATGGATCATTTAGTAATATGAAAGTTAGTAACCCTTCTGGTTGAAAATAGATCCTTCTGAGTGGGGGACTAGTAGGTACCCAAAACCACTGACAGCTGAATACTTTCATCACAGCATGACCATAGCTCCCTGGATTAGGGGCAAAGAAGGAAAAGAGAGAGAGAGAATGGAAAAGTAGAAACTAATATTTAACTTTTCATATATTTGCTTATTAAATTACATTTATTATGATAAAATAATGTTAACATTTTAAATAATGCTTTTACCATTAACCCCAATTTAGAGATGAAGGTACAAAGGAAGAAAGAAAGCACTTATTTTAAGACAGCTCCTTCTTGGTCCCTAAGAGTTCTCTGCCCATATCTTCCTATGCAGCATTCAAAATCAGAGACAGGAAAGCTCCTGAATGCTTCAGAGGCAGGCAGACCAGGTGTGATGCCCAGCTGTGCAGAAAAGTGTCAGCTCTGGCTTCTCTGTGCCCTCACCAGACCCCAGGGTCTTCATTTGCAAAGGGAAAAATTATCTGTTGTGTTGTATATGTAATATTAATTAGGTAATTAACAAATAATTACATACTAAAAGCATCTGTCTTGTGGTTGTGGCTGGAGTTGACCCAGACTGATGGCAACCTTCTGAACAGCAGTTCCGAGCCGTGCCCTCTCTAGCACCATCCTTACGATCTCCACGGCTGGTCATTACTGTGGTCAGAGTGTCAATGTACCCTCATGCAGGGTCTTCCTCTCTTTCCCAGACCCTCTACCTTTCCAAGCATGTCAAGATCTCCAAAATTACTTCTCTCAGAATATCTTATGCTTTGTAAGCATCTCTTCGAAAGCCTCTCTCTGTTCATAAATGTGGAAAGCAGAGAAAAGCTGTTTCCATAGCCCCCTTCTTTCCATGTTCTTCTGCCTGACTTAGGAGATGCATTTTCCACACATAAGACACACTGAGTCCTTGTCAGCTAGTTTATCACAACACATTTCCACTTCTCTTGAAAGGAGAAATCCAATTCCATTCCTCTTAGCAATATGTACCAACTGATTTTTGAGTGAAAATAAATGGATATTGAAGTATTAACCACAGATCTCTATCAAATACCAACTTAGAGTGACCTCTGGGACAGAGTAAAACTAGCCTAAAGGATCACCAAGGCTGGAATCATCATGGAAGCAACTCTCCACATCTTCTTCTCATGAAGGAACTGGTGACTTAGAATATCCAGCCTTAGAGTGCCACCAGGGCATACACGAGTGGATATAAATTTCCATTTAAGATGAACTCTCTGTAACAGAGTAAAATTGCAGAACAATGCAGAGGATACCCAAACACAACTTTACAAAAGAAAATGAACAATTTTAAACCCAGTTATGAAGTGAACTGGCTAAGGTCCTGGAAAAAGAGCCACAAAAATTGTGTATGTTAGACAAGCAATTGTCACATCAAAATAAGAGCCTGGAAGACATTCTGAGTGAAATACCTCCATCACAAAAGGACAAATACTGCACAACACCACTGTTATAACAGGACTGACATGGGGGTGTTGAGGGGAGAATAGGAAAAGAGTGGAGAGATAATGAACACTGTGTTGAACAGATGAGGGGAAGGAAGAACTGTCTGAAAGGAATATATGTATAGGCATTGTATGTATGACAACCGTCTGGAACAAGAGGTCCATTGCAGAGCAGACTAGGGAAGAGGGAAGGAAGAGGGAGGGAGGAAAATGTGCAACAATGAATGAATGAAAAAGCAACCTTTCTGTAAACCTTTGTTAAAATCACAATTTTTAAAAAGAGAGAGACCGTAGTATGATTCTACAGCACTCACCTTCTTCAATGGGTGCGGGTTGGTTATACAACTCGGAGACAAGGTGCTCTCTGCCTGTTCCCCCAAGCTGAATCAATTCACTCCCAGAACTCTGACAGCCCCAAGTTGATTCCTGCCCTGAGGGGGGAGGAGACAGCTCTTCAGAGGTCTCTGAAGAGGACGTGAGGTCTAGAAGGAAGCTATCTCGTAGAGTTTTCTTGATAGCCTTCTTGTGTTTCCTCTTCTGACTTTCTAGGGCCCCATCTCTCTCCCCTTGCCTGGGCTGGCTGCTCTCAAGTCTCCTGGTTAGCTGGAGGAGTTGATTCATATCCTTGGTGAATTCTAGCAGCGTGCCTTCAGAAAGGCTTTGTCCAGGACCCTCAGAACCATAGTTGGGAGTCTTGTCCAACAGCAGGTGCTCAGAGCAGTGGAGAGCCTCTCTGTCTTCCCTGCTTGCTGGTTCAGGCACCTGAGGAAGGCTGCAGGGACCCATGGACAGGGAGAAGTAAGAGTAGTCCACTGCTATGTACGTCAGCATGAAGTTGATGGTGACGATGGGGGCCAGGACATTCACCTGACCTACAAGGACAAAGGCCATGGTCACCAGGCTGGTCAGGCAGATAGCAGCTACAGGCGTTTTATTCGGTCCTTTCTGTAGAAACAGAAAATAATAACATGCCTGACAAGAGCATTTCAAAAGCAAATCAATCACATTACACAGTAGAAATACAACTCATAATGGCTCAGTCACAGTTTCCATGTGATCCTGGCAAGTTGACAACTGCTTGCCTGTAATCTTGGAATAGTAACATTCAGTCCATGGGGTTACTGTCAGCATCAGAGATAATCCATGTAAAATGCTTCAGTTGGTGCTGAAGCACAGTAGGCCCCCTAAAACACCATAGGCATTGTTGTGTGCCATCAAGTTGGAACTGACCCATAGCTGACCCTCCAGCAAGGTTTTAGAGACAGTAAATAGTATGGGAGGAGATTGCCTATATTTCTCCTGCAAAGCAGTTGGTGGATCCAAACCGAGTGTCTCTGGGTTGGCAATGCAACTCCTTACCCACGAGGCTATGGGAGCTCTCTATCATAAGCATTATACATGTATCTATATCTCTCCTGGAGAGGCTGAAACCAAGTTGCCTTCTGAAGGCAAGGATTTTGAAGCTGCATCTCACATACTTTGGGCAAGTTGTCTGGAAGGACCACTCCTTGGAGAGGGACATCATGTTTGGAAGGGTGGAGGGACAGCACAGGAGAGGAGGATCCTGGATGAGACAGATTGACACGGTGACTATAGTAATAGGGGCTCTGTATTGGAGACAGTGAGATTGGTTCAGGACAGGAAAGGGTTCAGAGCTATTGTACGTAGGGTTGCTATGAGTTGCAGGCAACTTGACGGCATATAAGAACAATATATATATAAATACACATATATAAAAACTATTAATATGTGGCATTATTATTGAACTTTGATGTTCCAAATATTTGGGGTGTTTTTTTTTTTCTTCTTGCCTTTCATTGAGTTTAACACTCAAGTAAAAAGTTGATTCCTTCCAGGCTATAATGGAAAAAATGACCTTATAGGAATGAGTAGAACCTGGACAACGTCCCAGCTGGCTGGAGTGGGGGTTCTTACACGAAACATACGCGTGTGAACAAATAACACACCCTCCTTGTTATTAGGCAGGTGGGTGTGAGGAGCTGCGGGTGGACAGGAAGGGGGAGGGGCAATCCACCACTTCACTGTGACTGGTTTTCAGTCAACGGCACCCTCCTTGGGCCACAAGCAGTAACCACGTGTCCGTCTTCAATTCCTTGCCACAAGACCATTTGAGCCAGCTGACCACTCCCTCCTCTTGAAAAGACTCTTCTTCACCTGGCTCCTCTCCATTCTTCCTCCTCACTGAAGGCTCCTTTCTCAGCGCTCCTGCTGCTTCCTACAGGACGCTGAAGTGTCAGCCTTCAAAGAACCAAGAACCGCAGCGCTCCACCCTCAGAGCTCTTTTTCTTCTCTGTTAACTCCTCCGTGATCTCCATCAGCGTTAGAGACCAGCTCTGTGCTGACAGCACCCACATTTGAGCCTCTAGTCTAAAATGTAGCTCTCAAACCTACATTAAAATACTCAACTGTCCACCCAACATTTCCAGTTCATGTCCAACAGGATTTCAAACTTACATGTCCAAACTCGAAGTGTTAATCCCCTCCCTTCCAGTCACTCTCTTTGTAGTTTTCTGCACCACCTTAGAAAATAGCAAAACTCCTTATGCCTCTTCTCATTCACTCACATCTAGTCAGCTAACATTGTCAGCTCTCCTCTCAGGACATGCACTTCCCACCTCCATCCACTGCTGGCATTCTGGAACGTGAGAGGCAGGCCTATAGGCCACTTTCTTTTTTGTTTCTTCTTCTTCTTTTTAATTTTTTTTTCTATAATTATATTTTATTAATTTTCATAAACATTTACAGAGATTTT
>NW_006399782.1:4675023-4687979 GCF_000299155.1 Elephantulus edwardii | reverse complement strand
CAGTACAGAAACTTTGGATTTCCATTTATTCATTGCTGCATATTTTCCTCCCTGCCCACCCCTGCCCCCCAGTTTGCTTTCCTTTTTGAAAAGTAAAAAAAAAAAAAAATTAAAAATCTTTCATGTGTTATACAATCCTCCACTATCCTCCCTACGCCTAGTCCACTCCACTATGCAGCTTTCATTCTGGACTCTTATCATGAGAATAATATCTAATCATATATTCCTCTTAAACAGTTCTCTCCCTCATCTGTTTCAATGCAGTGTACATTATTTATCCCCTTTTCTTAGTTCTCCCCACGCCCAATGTCAGTCCTGTTTTACAACAGTGGCACTATGCAGTATTTGTCCTTTGGTGACTGAGATATTTCACTCAGCATACTGTCCTCCAGGGTGACCCATTTTAAATAATATTTCACGAGTTCCTTGTTTTTTAATGGAGCATAGTATTCCATTGTGTGACTTTACCACAGCTTCTCTATCCATTCAATTTTTGTCAACTTTCAAATCTAGTCCGTGAATCTTCCACACGTGTCCCTACAAGTATGTTCCTGTTACTGATGTTGTAACAGAAGGCAACTTTCGAAGCCAGAGTTGGACAAAGTCATCATTGTCCTGGGGCTCTGAGGATCAAAGATTTTTATCAATCAGAAGCATCATCCCTGCAATATTTTGAGAAAAATTAACTGTATTGTGTTTGATAACCACACTTTGGAGTATATTTGTTAAGCCAAACGAAAGTTAAAAGAAGAGTCCCTGGTTAGCTAAAGAGAGAACTCTTTGATGGTCCAGGCTGGACTTTGACGAGGGCGAGTTGTGAAAAGATGAAATGGGTAAAATTAAACACATCAAAAGACATCACAAAGAGCATTAAAAGACAAGCCACCAAATGGGAAAAGACATTTGCAACACGTATAACAAGCAGAGAACTAGACATGATGTATATCCCAAGTATAGAAAGCCCTCCTAAAACACAGCTGGAAAGAAGACAAACAACCCACTGAAAAAATGAAGAAACTATTTGAAGAGGAATTTTACAAGAGAATGCTTATTAAACTGGTGAAGAAAAAAGTCTAGTATCACTGCTAATCAGGTTAGCACAAATTAAAAACATGGTGAGATAGACAATCGTCAGATTTGCAAGTATCTTCAAGTCTGGTATTGTCAAGTATTGGCAAGAATATTGAGGAATAGGAACTCTCATCATTGCTGATAGGAGTGTAAATTAGTACAACTACTTTGGAGAAGAGCTTAGTGTTATCTAAGTAAACAGAGATATATGTACCTTACGAGTTCACAGCTCTTTTATGAGCTCATGGCCTGGAAGATCTTTGCATGTGCTTCAGGATACAGACACAAGATATTGCAAGAACGTTTATAGCACTGTTCATAACAGCCCCCACCTGGACACACCCAACCGTACACCAACAATAAAGAACAAAAAATTCAATGCAGTCCAGTCAGAACTGACTCAGAGCTGATCTTCCAGCAGGTTTTTGGAAACTGTAAATCCCACAAGAAGAGATTGTTCATTTTTCTCCCACAGTGAAGCCGATGGATTCTAACCACCAGGAAAGCCTTTGAGTTAGGAACGCACCACGCTGTATAGACTAGGCCCCAGATCCTCAACAATAAAATAGATTTTTTAAAAAATGTAGCACTTAATTAAATCATATACAGCAGGGATAATAAGCTGTTACTTAGGGAGAGCAGGTATGAAACTCATAAATATGTTGAGCAAATGAAGCATGCCAAGAAAAAAAAATATATATGTGTGTGTGTGTGTGTGTGTGTGTGTGTGTGTGTGTGTGTGTGCACATGTATAAGTGTCTCTCTATATACACAACAAGGAGCTCTGATGGCTTACTGTTACTGTAGGGAGTTGTGTTGCCAAAGCTACGGTAAATGGCTCGAATCCATCAACTGTTCTACAGGAGGAAGGTGAGTAATCTTCTCCTGTGCAATTCCACCTCTGCAAACCTGCTGGAGGGTCATCCATGGATTGGTTACAACTCAGTGGTGCATAACAACACATATACAAAATATATAGTATGATGCCATTTATACAAGGAACTCTGGTGAACTAGTCTATAGTGAGCTGTGCTCACTGTAAACTAAAGGCTGCACCTCAGAGGCTGGTGAATACACCAGATTCACCACAGAAGAAAGTGGGCTGTCTCCTCCTGTGTGACTTCCAGCGTTGGAAACCCAGTGGAGGGTCAGCTATGAGTCAGTTTTGACTTGATCACAATGAGTGTTTTGAGTTTTCAGATAAAATTCAAAACCAGACAAAAACTAGTTTGTTTAAAGATGTCTATTATATAGTGAGTAAACCAGGGGCTGGGAAACTACAGCTAAAGGTCTAACCCGGGCTGCCACCAGCTTATGCATGCCCGCAAGCTAAAAATGGCTTCGTATTTTTAAACCACTAAGGGAAAAATATCCCCAATATTTTGTGAAAGATGAAATTAAGTTTCAGTGTCCATAAATAAATTGTCATGGAATGTGTTACGTACTGTCTGTGATCGGTTTTCAAACTATAAGGGCAGAGTTGCAAGTAGGTATAACAGAGATCATATGGCCTGAAAAGACACCTAAAATCTTTATTCTCTGGTTCCTTTTCAGAAAAATTTGGCTGACCCCTGAGTAAAATCAACAATAGGAAAATGATTCTCACAGAAATCCAAAGCAGCTACCATAAACGAAACAGAAGGATTTCTCTTCAGGAAGGGAATTGCAGGGAGTGGCAAATGGGGCCCAGCAGTGTTCTTGGGTGGAGGTTTCAAAGGCATTCAGCTCATAGTTGTTCTTTAAATTGTTCATATAAGCCTCATGTATTTTCTTTAAGCTGGGTATCTCTCAAAGACTTTCAAGTTTCTTCTCTCTCCTCCCAAATGTTGTTATTTTATGCCGACAAGTCAGAAGTGACTCATAGCTCTGTCAATTTCAGAATATTGACAAATTGTCTTGGGAGCTCAGGTGGCTTAGTGGTAAGAATCTGCGCTGCCAATGCAAAGGTACATGGTTCGAATCCACCAGTAGCTCTTCAGGAGAAAAGCAGGCAATTTTACTGCCTCTGAAAGCCTGCTGGAGGGTCAGTGATGGGTTGGTTCAGACTCTACAGCACACAACAGTGGTAACAAATCATATGGGAGGAGATTGCAAATCATTCTTTCATACAGAAGCTGGTGGATTTGAACTGATTGCCTTCTGTTTGGCAGAACAACTCCTTACCTCTAGGCCACCAGAGCTCCCTAAATAAGTTGTGATTTAAAAAAGACTCAAATGAAATGAAGTGACAGATTAGGAAAACATTTGTAATACATTTCACAATAAGAGTTACCCTCCCTAACACAGAAAAAGATCCTAGAAACTGAGATGAAAAAGGCCAACAAACTTGGGTGGAGGGAGAAATAATTTTTATATGATGAAAAATATGGTTAGCTTCATTCATAAGAGTATTAACACAAATCATAAACAAGATACTGTCCCCATCCTACAATTGGCAGAAGCAATTGTAAGTTGGCCAGGCAGTGGGCAGGCTCGCTATAACCTGCTTATACGTGTCAGGTCTGGCAAGAGCATTCACAGAGGCCCTCACGCCCTATGTCTATGTATTTACAATTATGAACCAAGCTAACAAACAGGGAAGTCAAACATATTCCATCTCCTTCCTTTCCAAGTATACCTTGATGTTCATGGGAAAGGCCAGGTTCTGGCTTAGAACCCCCATTTTCCTCAGAATGCCTCACAAGGGATTGGTCATGCACAGACTCCAGGCATGGGACACTCCTTTTTTTCCCCTTTAGGCCACCCCATGGGGAGGTCCCAAGCTCACAAGTGGACCCTCAATCCACATCCTGACTCTAAAGAAGACAGACTAGAGAAGAGGCTCTGTAATAGGAAGTGGGATGGAAGACATTTGACCAGAGATTTCTAGAGTCCTATATATATACTGTAGTATTTTCTAGAAGGCTAGCATGGAATCCAAGGATGAAATCTCCTTAGCTTCACAAACTTCTGCAGGGACCAGAGTCCAATAAAGCAAGAGCTCTTCTGACTCAAATATAAAAGGGTACTACTGATTATTGCCAAAGAAATTCCAATTACTTCCATGCATTACTGTTGTTGTTGTTGTTATGTGCCGTCGAGTCGCGACCCTATGTAAAACAGCCCTAAACTCTGCTCTGTCCTGTGCCAATCACACTGTCTCTGACACTCCCATCCCAATTATCCCAGTCACTGAATCAATCCACCTCATAGAGGGCCTTCCTCTCCTGCGCTGTCCCTCCACCCTCCCAAGCATGATGTCCCTCTCCAAGGACCGGTCTCTCCTCACAACATGTCCAAAGTATGTTAGACGGAGCCTCAGAATCCTTGCTTCCAAGGAGCCACCTGGTTTAACCCTTTCCAGGACAAATCTGTTTGTTTTCCTAGCCGTCCATGGTATTCTCAATACTCTTCTCCAGCACCACAGCTCAAAGGCATCAATTCTCCTTCTATCCTCCTTGGTCATTGTCCATTACTAGAGAAGTCAAAATGATACAATTCTATGGAAGATGTTTTGGCAATATCTATTGAAATTAAAAAATGAATTTACCCTTTGATCCATCAAGCCCTTTTATTACATATATCTATAAAGTTACACACACACACACACACACACACACACACACACAAGTTATTAACTATAGCATTGTTGCTTTTTTGGATTTTTTCCCCCCTGAAGCCATACAAGTGTCAAGGTATAGGAGGCTAGTTAAACTGTGGCAAGCACACATATGAAAAAGAATGAGAATGCTTTCTATAGATTAATATGAAAATAACAGATTTAAATGTAAAAAAAAAACACCACACACACAACAACCAACAAACCAACTACAAATGAAAACAACAAATAAAGCCAAACAAGAAATTGAAAGGCTCGTCGATATGAGTAAAATATCTCAGTATATACCTTTTAATGTTGTTAGTTGATGTAATAACTAATAAAAAACAAAATTTTATTAAAATAAAAGTCAAGTCATATAGACACAGGAAAGTTACGATAATAACTGTTCCCACTTAGAGCCCATGCTGACTGATGGATAAGATATAAAATAAGATAAAGGAAGTAAGTGAGTGTGGGGCTGCACCCCAATGTGCACTAAAGAACAGGGGACTGTGGATCAGAGGTGTTAGGGTGGGGTGTCCTGTGGTTCTCCAACAGGATCAAAATTAACAGCTTTCAAAGCCCATTAGGAGGAAGTGTGTTTCTCTGTCTTCTCATCTACATTTTAGAAACATCTCGTTTAACCAGCCCAGCCATGACTCAGTCAAATTATACTATATTGGTGAGAGTTCAGCTCCTGATGATCCACAGAAAACCCAGAGGCCAGCGGTGTGAGGCTCCCCACACAGCGAACCCCTCGAGGAAGGTGAACCTTGAGAAACTTGAGCGAAGAGAACTGTAAGGCCCAGCTTGCTTCCTTACCCAGAAACTCTTTTTCTGTCGTAAACTTGGAGAACCTCAAAGTTATCTTCACTAAAAAGCAACCTCCACACTCTCACTTGTCCCACCCCAGAGAACTTCATCAATGACTCAATGATAAAAACTCAAGCAATTTTCCCACTAACAATCAAGTTAATGGCTAAAAGTACATTTCTCAAAACTAGCAGTCACTAACTGAGGGTCACTCACCCCTTGTCCCAACCAGGTCAACGCAGGGATCACTTTCTCCTGGGCGATACACTGCAGGATCCGGGGAGCTCCGTACAGTCCTCCCATACAGGAGGCCAGAGACGATATGTACAGGCCCAGAAGGAACAAGAAGCCCACTAAGGAGACCTAGATGAGAAAACACTTCTATTACCAAAGTCAGGACCTGCTATTGCCCCTTTCAGTCCCCTCCCAGCAGCACACACCCACAAGTATGTACCCCATTTAATCACACACTAAGTCCTCCAGATTCTTCCTCTTGGAACAATAGCCTCCATCCCTGGCCCACTTTGTTTCTTACCATAGCCACAATGTCAGTACAGTTCACTATCAACTATGGGCCACGTAAACCGAAAATCAACTTCAAGTTGATTCCAACTCATAGGACACAGTAGAACAGACTTATGGCATTTCCAAGGTTGTATATCTTGATGAATACAGACTTCTACATCTTCCCTCTTCCCCACTCAGAGCAGTTGGTAAAGTTTGAACTGTTGATCTTTTCATTAGATAGGCCACACAGTAGTCCTCAAAATAGGCCGCAATGGCATCACCTGAAGGGCTTATTAAGCTAGATTTCTGGGCCCTCTCCACAGAATTTCTGGTTCTGTAGGTCTAGGGTAGAATCTGAAAATTAAGATTTCCAGGTTCTCGGCCTTTAGTCTTCTATCTCCTGATTCTCCTCACTCTGAATCCTAAAAGTTTCTGCTGGAGTGCCCTCTCGCTACTCAAACCTGATCATGTTGGGTCCCTGCTGCAAACATATCAATGGTTCCCCCCACCTAACGCACAAAACCCTTTATGGCCTGTGACCCCTTTATCCCCATACCCTGCACACTCCAAGTCTTTGATTAGAATAATTTTTCTGACAGCTGGAATTCTAGCCATACCTCTTAATCTATTCATTTTTTTCTACCCTGATTATGCTTCAAGATTCAACAGAGACTTCTTCTTATCCTGTAGGCCATCTTTTATGCTCCTCACAACATTGGCTGATTCACAACACTTTAGCATGGATGTTAAAGCACCTATTACATTCTCTCCTGTACCAGTCTGAAGGCTTGATTTAGAATGTCTCCACTTAAAATGAATCTTAGTATTTTTGACATTGGATGGTTGGTTGGGTAAGTGGATGGATGCATGCATGAGTAAGTGGGTGGATGGATGGATGAAATCCATGATCCGTAGGACTCACATGGCACCAACAGATGGAATAAGAAAGGACATAGTTCTTCTCTTTTGGTTTGTACTTAAAAAAAAAAAAAAAAAAGAATAGTGCTGCAGGAACATCAGACAGCTGCCATGGGTATGTTAGTCTTAAGTCAACTATACATTCCCGACCCCTGAGCTCTGGACTCACAAGAAAGTCTCTCCATTTTATTATTTTCTATTTGAGGTACCTTTTCCCATTCTATTTTACTTTGGGCACAGTTGGCCAGAACTCATTTATCTAACTATCACAGACGGGGTTTATTTAATTTTCAATTCTGTCACTTATCCCCTCCTCAAGAGAAGCTTTCCTAAGCCCATTTTAAAACTTCTCTTCTTTAACAATAGATCAGTGGACTAAAAAAGTGAAGATTTGAAACACTTACTTCAGAAGATCAAAGACTTCCCCCTTCAATATAGGTTACATCTCAACATCAAGAAAATAAAAATTCTCACCACTGGGCTAATAGGTAACATCATGATAGAGAAAAGAAGAAAGTTATCAAGGATTACATTTTACTTGAATTCACAATCAACATCCATGAAAACTACAGTTACAAAACCCATGAAAACACTTCACCAAAGAAGACACTCAGATGGCAAACAAACACAAGAAGAAATGTTCAAAATCCCTAGCTCTAAGAAAAAGTAAAATCAAAACAACTATGAGATATCATCTCATCACAGTAAGAACAGCAAAATTGAACATAACAGCAAACAACAAATGCTGGCGAGGTTGTGGGGAAGCTGGAACCCTTAGGTGGGAGTGTAAAATGGTGCCACCACTGTGGAAAGCTGTATGGCGCTTTCTCAAAAAGTTGCAAATAGAAATACCATTTGACCCAGAAATTCCACTATTGGGAATATACCCTAAAGAAACCATAACCGCCACCCAAGCAGATATATGCACACCCATGTTTATCACTGCTTTGTTCACAATAGCAAAGAGTTGGAAACAATTCAAGTGTCCATCAAAAAATGAATGGATAGAGAAACTGTGGCATATTCACACATAGGAATATTATGCTACATTGAAAAACAAGGAACCCATGAAATACACAAAATGGGTGACTGGAGGACATTATGCTGAGTTAAATATCTCAGTCACAAAAGGACAAATACTGCATAGTGCCACAGTTGTAAAATGGGACTGACATTGGAGTTGGGGGGAACTTAAGAAAAGAGGGGATAAATAATGTTACTGTATTGAAACAGATGAGGAAGAGAACTGTTTATATGATTAGGTATTATTTTCATGACAAGAGTCCAGAATAAGAACTGTATAATAAAGTGGACTGGGGTGGGGGGAGGATTTTATAACAATGAAAGAATTTTTTTTTCTTCAAAGACAAAAGTAAACTGGGGGGAGGGGTGGGTACGGAGGAGAGTTGCAACAATGAATGAATGGAAATCCAAAGTCTCTGTAAACTTTCATTAAAATTTAAAAAAATAAAATAAAATTGAAAAAAGAAATAAAAGGCAGCATACAGATTGCCAAAAAAAGAAACAAAGAAAGAAATCCATGAAAGCAACAGTTAAGAAATGAAAAGACATGTTGCACTGGGAATATCTGCTGTCAGGACTTCGCCAAAGTGCTAATGAACAAGGATGTCACCTTAAAGACTAAGGTGCACTTGATCCAAGCCATGGTCTTTCAATTGCTTTGTATGTATCTAAAAGTTGGATAATAATGAGGAAGGCCTTTGAATTGTGATGTGGGCAAAGAAAATGGAATATGCTATGGACTGCCAAAATAACAAATAAATTGTGGAGAAAGTGCAACCAGAGTGTTCCTTGGAGGCAAGGATGATGAAACTTAATTTTCACATTCTTTGAGCATGTCATCAGGTAGAGTTTGTCCTTGGAAAAATAGAAAAGATAGAGGGTCTGTGCAAGAGAGGAAGACTCTCAACGAGATGGATTGATGCAGTAACTACAACAATGGACTTGAATATAATGGGGATTGTAAAGATGCAACAAGATAGGGCAAGATTAAAATCTGCTGTTTGTTGGGTTGCTGTGCGTTTTAGTCACCTTGATGGCACCTAACAACAGTGGAGTGAAGCTACAACAGTGGAGTCCTAGTCCCTGGCAAGATCTCTTTTCTGGCTCCAGGTTGCCATTGAAAACCATCAGTCAGGATTCTTGGTTAGACAGAGAATTTTTTTTTCTTCAAGAACTTATCTGGAGACTAAGGTGCGCCTGATCCAGGCCACTGTCTTTTCAATTACTTGCTATACATCAGAAAGCTAAACCATGACAAGGGATAACAGAAGAATTGATGCCTTTGAGTTGTGGTGCTGGAGAAGAGTATTGAATATACCATGGACTGCCAGGAGAAGAAACAAGTTCATCCTAGAGATGGTGAGATCTGGCTGCTCCTTGGAGGCAAGGATTCTGAAGCTTCATCTGACTTACTTTGAACATGTTCCAAGAAGGAATCAGTCCTTGGAGAGGGACATCATGCTTGGGAGGGTCGAGGGACAGCACAAGAGAGGAAGACCCTCAATGAGATGGACTGACTCAATGACTGGGGTAATGGGGTTGGGGGTGCCAGAGACAATAAGGGTTGGCACAGGATAGAGCAGGTTTCAAGGATATGGTTCACAGGGTCACTGCAAGTTGCAAGTGACTCAACAGCACATAATAACAAAAATTGGAAGGCTTCAAATATTGAAGCAGTTGATTATTAGTTAAATCAAAACAAACCGTTTACACCTGATTGTTAATTAAGTAAAAACAACTTACCTTCCAGAATCCAGCTTCTTCAGTATTTGAAGCTGTTGCAATATTGAAAGATGCTATGGGAAATACATTGAATGGCCCGGAAAGCATCAAAAGAACATGAAGGAGAGTACACAGAATCACTATATCAAAAAGAACTAAAAAATAAATTTAAAACAATAAATAAAACAAACAAAAAAAATTAAAAAAAAAAAAAAAAAGACCTGATAGACACCGAAAAGTTTCAGGAAGTACTGCATGAACAGGAGCCAACGGTAAGGAAGGAGGAAGTGGAAGCTGCATTGAAGGTATTTGCAAAAAATAAAGCTGCAAGAATTTATGGGATACCAATTAACTTGTTTCAATTAACAGATGCAGCCTTGGCTATGCTCAGCAGCCTATGCCAGGAAATTTGGTGAATAGCTGTCTGGCCAATGGATTGGAAGAGGTCCATATTTGTTCCCATTCCCAAAAAAGGTGATTCAACAGAATGTGGAAACTATCAAACAATATCATTAATTTCATATATAAGCAAACTACTGCTGAAGCTCATTAAAAAACAGTGAGAACAGTAAGTACATAGATAGGGATCTGCCAGAAGTTCAAGTAAGACTTAGAACAGGTCATGGCACCAAGGATATCATTGCTGATGTCAGGTGGATCCTGACTGAAAGTAAAGAATATCAGAAGAATGTCTGTGCTTTATTGACTAAGCAAAGGCATTTGACTGTGTGGATCATAACAGGTTATGGCTGACATTAAGAAGAATGGGAGTCCCAGAGCACTTAAATGTGCTCATGTGAAACCTATACCAACACCAGGAGGCTGTTGAGCAAATAGAACAGGGGAACACTACATGGTTTAAAATGAAGAAGGGAGCATGTCAGGGTTGTATTGTTTCTTCATATCTATTCAATCTGTATGCTGAGCAAATTATCCGAGAAGGTGGACTCTATGCAGAAGAGCGTGGAATCAAGATCAAGAGGAGACTGCAGATGACACAACTTTTCTTGATGAAAGTGAGGAAGACTTATGGGCAGCCAAACTTTATACTTTATATTATATGAAAATCCTTGTTCAGGAATTGAAGGAATTGCAGATTTATAAGTTAGGATTTCTCTTGTGGCAGATCCCAGAAAATGAGCTGTTTGTTCCCTGCAGACAGGAGACAGCTAGGGCCCCCCTACAGAGTGTTACTTCCTGGGAAATAACTTCCTGAGCTAGAGCATTAGGCTGACAATAGAGAAAAATAGAGCCTTCATTCACAAGAAATTCCTTTTGTTATTTGCTTCCCCAGATTATCAATAAATACACAGAGAAACATGACTTGGGGTCTTCAGTCGAGAACTGCTGGCCCCCTGTTTTATGCTCTCTGCTCTATCTCATTCCTGGCTGTTAGTCTCATTATTAATAATTATAAAATTATTCCATTCTTTGGGACCCTCGGTCTGCAACAAAGACTTGAAGCACTTGTTGCATAAGATTGAAGAATATAGCCTTCAATATGGGTTTCATCTCAACATCAGAAGACAAAGATTCTTAGAATTGGACTGATAGGCAGCATCACAGTGGATAGAGAAGAGATTGAAATTGTCAGTAACTTCATTTTACTTGGATCCACAGCTAACACCCTTGGTAGCAGCAGTCAGGAAGTGAGGAAATTTATTGCACTGGGAAAATCTGCAGTTAGGGACCTCTCCAGATTATTGAGGAGTAACAATGTCAGTTCAAGGACTAAGGTGCCTCTGACTCAGGCCATGGTCTTTTTTAAAAAAAATTTATTTTCTTAATTTTAATGAACATTTACAGAGGTTTTGGATTTCTGAGAGCTGGACAACGAATAAGGATGACAGAAGAATTGGTACCTTTGAGCTGTGGTGTTGGAGAAAAGCGCTGAACATCCCATGGACTGCCAAAGGAACAAAGAAATATGTCTTGGAGAGGGAGCAGCCAGAGTGCTCTTGGAGGCAAAGATGATGAGGCTTTGCCTTACATACTTGGGGCATGTTGCTAGGAGGTGGTATTCCTTGGAGAGGTACATTCTGCTTAGAAAGGTGAAAAGTCAGGGATGTCAGTGATGGAGAGGAAGATCTTAGACCAGGTGGATTGCCACAGTGACTGCCACAATGGGCACTAATGTATCAGGAAGTCTGAGGATGGCACAGGATAGGACAGGGTTCAGATCTGCTATACGTACACTTGCTATGGGTTGTACTCAACTTGACAGCACCTAACAACAACATCGGATGTTCACAGAAGCATTAGGCAGCTGGAAGCTCTTCTAATGCCTTTGAAAAAGGGAGGATTCATGACTAGGAGCAAACTAGATTCTTGAACAAATGGTTTGACTAGTTTGCTGCCAGTACTGCTTCTGTCCTGTAAATGAATTTTCACCATCCCTTTATCTTTTACCTCATTTGTTACATTTCTTTGAGTCAGTTTCTAGCCTAGGTTATGTGGCCTCAAAGTAAATAGGCAAAGGAGGACCTGGCTCCATGGGCTTCTGTGATGTTAAATGGGGTATGTAGCCCCTTAAGACACAAAAACACCCACCACCATTGAGTAGATTCAAAATTAAAACAATCCTCCATTGGGTTCCAAGGAAAGAGATCACTAATCTTTGTCTCATGGAGCTATTGGTAGATTTAAACTACAGACACTTGGTGGTCTTTTGTTTAGTTGGGCAACACGCTACAGAATTCAGCACCAGAACTCCTTTTAAGACTACAGAAACTCAAAATCAAACTAACATCGGTTGAGCTGATTTCAACTTACAGTAACTCTATAGGTCAGAATGGAATTACTTCACAAAGCTGCAATCTTTATAGAAACAGACTGTCATCTCAGGTGCATTTCAACCATCAACCTGGTCAGCAGGTAAAGACTAACCACCATGGCTCCTTTGAAGACTACCTATAAAAGAAAATAATCCCCAAATATGTAGACCAGAAGTTAGAACCATTAGACTACGGTCCACTATAGAGCCCCTCCCGTCTAACTTTTCCAGTATGCATCACCTCATTCTAATCTCCAACTGAGAATCACCTTCTCTTTTAAATGTCATGAGTTCTTGAGATTGTTTCCCTCTTTCCATGCCCTTTACATACAATTTCATCACTAGAAGAAATAAGTGTCACCTAATACGCATACAAGGAAGTCCAGTGAATACCACTATCATTCAGATATATGCACCAACAACCAGAGCCAAAGAAGAGGAAATAGAAGATTTCTATCAACCTTTTTTAATTTTTATTTTATTTTTTTTTCTACCAACTTTTACAGTCGGAGATTGATCGAACATGCAATCAGGATGCATTGATAATAA
>NW_006399782.1:4671194-4674085 GCF_000299155.1 Elephantulus edwardii | reverse complement strand
AGAAATCTGGAGAACAACCACTTGGCCAACTGACTGAAAGAGATCGATATTTGTTCCCATTCCAAAGAAAGGTGACCCAACAGAGTATGGAAACTATAGAAAAATAACGTTGATTTCACATGCAAGCAAGATTTTGCTGAAGATTATCAAAAAACAACTGGAACAACACATCAGCAGAGAACTGCCTGAAGTCCAGGCTGGGTTTAGAAGGGGTCATGGTTCTAGGAATATTGTAGCTAATGTTAGATGGATCTTGGCTGAAAGCATGGAGTACTAGAGGAATGTCTATCTGTGCTTCATTGATTATGAAAAGGTGTTTGACTGTGTGGATCATAACAAACTGTGGCTGACTCCGAGAAGAATGGGAATCCCAGAACACTTGATCATGCTAATGCGAAACTTATACTTGAACCAAGAAGCAGTCATCAGAACAGAGCAAGGAAACACTTCATGGTTCAAAATTGGGAAGGGCGTACGCCAGGGATGTGTCCTGTCTCCATATCTTTCAACCTGTATGCAGAACAGATCATCCGGGAGGCTGGGCTCTATGAGGAGAAATGTGGCATCAGGATTGGTGGAAGATCTATCAGCAATCTGCATCATGCAGATGACACAACCCTGCTTGCTGAAAGTGAGGACCTGAAGCACTTGCTGCAGAGGGTCAAGGACTGCAGCCTCCAATATGAATTGAGGCTCAATGTCGAGAAGACAAAGATTCTCACCACTGGACCAATTGGCAGCATCAGGATGGATGGTGAAGAGATTGAGATGGTTCACAACTTTAGTCGGCTTGGCTCCACAGTCAACACTCTTGGCATCAGCAGCCAGGAAATTAAGAGACATATTGAGATAGAAAAGTCTGCTGCTAGGGACCTCTCTAAAGTACTGAAGAGCAACGGTGTGTCTCTGTAGACAAAGGTGTGTCTGGTACAGCCCATGGTCTATCCAATCACTTGTTATGCATCAGAGAGTTGGATAATGACCAGGGAGGATAGAAGGAGAATTGATGTTTTTGAACTTTGGTGTTGGAGAAGAGTGCTGAGGGTGCCATGGACTGCTAAGAAAACAAACAGATTCATCCTGGAGAGGGTTAAACCGGGCTGCATCTTGGAGGCAAGGATTCTGAAACTTCATCTGACATACTTTGGTCATGTTGTAAGGAGGGACGGGCACTTGGAGGCAAGGATTCTGAAACTTCATCTGACATACTTTGGTCATGTAAGGAGGGACGGGTACTTGGAGAGGGACATCATGCTTGGGAGGGTGGAGGGCAGACACAGGAGGGGAAGGAGGGGGATTGATTCGGTGACTGGGGCAATTGGGATGAGTGTGTCAGAGACAATGAGATTGGCACAGGACACAGCAGAGTTTAGAGCTGTTGTACATAGGGTCACTATGAGTCGCAAGCTACTCGATGGCACATAACAACAACATATTCCCCATGGCAAAGAATACTGGATATCCCATGGATTACCAACAAATCTCCTTTGGAGGAAGTGCAACCAGGGCGCTCCTCACAGACAAGGATAGTATAACTCCGTCACTCATCCTCTGATCTGTTATTCATGGGTCGCCATGAGTCATTGATTTGATAGCATCTACCAATAATATGGAAGGAGGAGTGGCATCCACTTCTGTAATAGCTTGCCTCTGGAAACGCTATGAACCTTGAGAGAGGATTAAAGGCACCCAAATGTTGAGAACTCTCCTTCATAGTGTCGCTATGAGTCGCCTGCGACTCGATGGCACTTAACAAGAACAACAACCCACAATATTCCCAATCACTTTGTGTGCTTTGCAGTCATTTGTGATTTTTCTTTCCTGTGTGCTTTGGTGCCATTTTCTTGTAACTTTTTGAGCCTTGGTGTCCTAATGGTAAGAAGCTGTGCTGCAATACTAAAGACATATGGTTCAAATCCAACAGCTGCTCTGTGGGAGAAAGATGGATAATTTCCTCCTGTGCAATTTACTGTCTCTGAAAACCAGCTGAAGGATCAGCTATGAGTTGGTTCCAAGTTGAACAGCACACAACAAAAATGTCATAGTTACACTGTGTCTTACCTCAACAGCGCACCATAAAGCTCTTTGAGGGCAGTCTGTCTCATGTGCCACTGGCCTCTACCACCAGCATCTAACAGAGTCTGACAAAGTGACAAGGTGGCCCAACAAGTACAAGCTGATTTAGTGAAGCTTCACAACGTCACAACAACCCATGCCTGGTATGCCTTACAAAGTCTTTAGATCACTGGTCCCATAATCAAACCTCAACCCAGCCAGACACAGTGTCAGTGTTCGTCTCTTACTGTTGCTTCTGTCTTCCCTAGCAAATGAATCATGTGTAGACTGGTTTAAAAATAAATAGACCCCATGGTGGAATTTTATCAGCAGCTTTCTGATAATTTAGCCAGTGTTTCTCCACTCTGGCTAAACACAAGACTCACCTCAGAGATTCTGGTTTAATTGGTACAGAATTTCGCACAGGCATTGTTAATAACTTTAAAACTCTCTGAGTGATTCTAACATGCAACCACGGTGGAGAACCACTCGGTGTGCACACAGTAGCCCTGCCTTCCTGCCCTTCAAAGAATTCTTCCAGAGCAGCATTTAGTATATCCTTGCAGAAAGTCTGCTTTTCATCCATAAGTGGTTGGAGTGTGTGTGTATGCATGTGCAATAATCCATCCTTCCCCTTCTAAAGCCTATCCATTTACTCAGAATGGGAATCTCTGTCTCTCCCTCCCTCCCCTCCTCTCTTTCTCACACACCCCCCCCTTAAAAATTCTTTTCATCCACAGGTGGTTGGGTATGCATGAGATATAATCCAGTCCTTCCCTTTTCTTTAAAAAATTTTTTTTAAATTTGTGTGTGTGTGTGTGTGTGTGTGTGTGTAC
>NW_006399782.1:4629871-4669994 GCF_000299155.1 Elephantulus edwardii | reverse complement strand
AAGCTGTGAACAATCTCAATCTCTTCGCCATCCATCCTGATGCTACCAATTGGTCCAGTGGTGAGAATCTTTGTCTTCTTGACACTGAGCCTCAGTCCATAGTGAAGGCTGCAGTCCTTGACCCTCTGCAGTAAGTGCATGAGGTCCTCTTCAGTTTCGGCAAGCAGGGTTGCGTCATCTGCATAACGCAGATTGTTAATAGATCTTCCACCAATCCTGATTCCACACTTCTCCTCATAGAGTCCAGCCTCTTGGATAATCTGCTGTGCATACAGGTTGAAAAGGTATGGAGATAAGACACATCCCTGGCGTACACCCTTCCCAGTTTTGAACCATGCGGTGTTATCCTGTTCTGTTCTGATGACTGCCTCTTGGTCTACTGTGTTTGTATCTGTCTACTGTGTTTAGAATGGTCTGCTCCCTTAGCACTCTGTGCAGTCCATCTTCTAAAAAAATAATGACATGCTAGTCCTCATATCTTGATAAATTATAAATCTTTATTCCATTTCTCTCCCACTTGAATCTCTCTCTTTCTGTTCTTCATCCAGCCAACCATTAAGAAGTATTTTCTCAAGCATAATGATGGGCAAGGTCCAATGGTGATTGATTTTGTAAAACATAATGTATGAGAATGATTGTATGAAATACAATGTGAATGAAGAATAGTGGAAACACAATGTATATACATTTTGTAAGCAAACCAATTAATAAAAAAGTAAAATAGAATGTATACAAATGATTATATAAAACACAAAGTGAAAGATTATATAAAACATAATATATATTAATGAAACACAATGTAAAGAAATTATTATGTGAAATCCAGTAAAAAACATTTTTTAAAAAAAATTTGAAAAAAAGAAGTGTTTACTAAGAACAGGTTGCATCTCCGGCACTGGGCTGGATCCCAGACAGGGCTTTTAGATATAGCAGTAAACTGCACATCTTTGCTCTAAGCCCTCACAAAATTTTATTATTTCATCTACTCATAATGAACTTGTTAAATGTGTCAGTGGAGGTGGAAGTGAGACTTCATTTGAGCAGATGTGTGTCAACTGTTCTTTTTTGAAAAAAATGATGCCCTTCTGACATACATCCTTTAAAGCTATCACAAAAAGCACTTTGCAAAATGTTATCTGGATGTGAACTACCCTAGTTTCTTTTTTAAGTAACTACCAGTGTAAATAATTATTCTAGCACACTGCTCTTGTTCTTTTATTGCAGCTCCTATTTTAAGTTTCCACCACAGAGAGACCCCATCAATTCACAAGCTGTTCCCTTGCCTTTGGGGCCTGGACTTAAAGTCACTGGCTCATTCTGCTTCGCCTAATCTTTATGGACTGAGAAATACATCCTGAAGCCTTCACAATCCTAAACTTTTCAATATGGCAGCATCTCAACACTCGCCTGGTTTACTCACATCCTATTTCCACAGAGACATAAGTTTCCTCATGCTAGTCCCACTCCACAAATTGATCAACATCAACTTGTCTGTCAAGTTGGAGCTTTTGGCTGAGAGTCATTTTCCGTAAGAAAACAGAGTTTGTGTCACTTCCTGAGGGGAAGGCCTGGCACTCAGTGGGCAGTGAGGACAGTCAGGCTGGGCTGACCATGCGTGCTCAGCTGGTTGGGCGCATTCATCAGCAGAGCCGTTCCCAGTGCCACCTTCCCACATGCAGCTCCTATCACACAATCCCAAGGCCCTTTTCGGATGTGTGAAATTGTGACTGCTCAACCAGGGATAATTAGAGTTTGCTCTGCTTTGTGGGATCCCCAATTTTAAACAAAGGTACTATCTCTACTAACAAACCAGTTGCCTTAGAGGCTGTTCCAACTCCTGGTGACTCCATGAATGTGAAGTGTGCTTCCTATGACCTTCAATGGATGGTTTGTCAGAAGTAGATCAGCAGGACTTTCTTCCAAGATGTGTGCCTCTGGATGAACCTGAGACTCTGACCTTTTGGTTAGCACCCAAGAACATGGCCCATTTGCCAGAACTCACATTTTCTGGTGCAGCCTACTTTTTATTTGCCAGTTAACAAACCACAGGGCTCCTAAAGTAATTGGTATTTCTGATTTGTTATAAACCTCCTCCCGATTTATTATTGTTATGTACCACATTGAGCCAGAAGTGACTCAGAGCTGACCCTCTAGCAGGTTTTTAGAGGCTGTAAATCACACCGCACAGGACTGTCCATCTTCCTCTTGTCGAGCAGCTGGTGCATTCAGACTGCTTGCCTTTGGATTGGTAGTGCAACTCCTTACCGCTGGGCCACCAGAGTTACCTACTAAACACAAATTTAAGACATTTCTTGAATCTCTTTATTCCTATTAGCACCTCTTCTTTATACTTTTCCCATAGCTGAATTATATTAGGAGTGACTATTCTGAATTTTTTTCTACTCAAATGAAAATAATGAGTTTGTGGCAGAAAACGCATCCCCAAAATAAACGCCTCTGTCTGCCAGCATCCTTGCTTGCTCCATGCAGGCATTGTATTTTACATAAGTTATTTTAAAGCCATCACAATGCACTAAAGCTTTTTAAGAATAGGTAACAGTACCAAGCTGACACTCAAGAATTGGAGGGGAAGTTCTTCTGGGTAAGAATAAAAAGTAAAAAGCTGTTTCTTGGAGAATCTAGGTTGGGAGAGAAAAGAATTGGAAATAGAACAGTGAAGTTTCAGGAAAGACAGACAGAAACAGACTGACCAGCTACAAGCCAAAAGAGAGGTATCCAAGGAAGGCTGCAGCCACGGAAGATAACTGTTCTGGCAGAAAAGAACAAGACTTCAAGCTAGCTCAACCTATTTCAGTCGTGGGTAAGTAGGTGAAGCCAGAATATATGTAAATTTCTAAAATTTGGGTAACTCAGAATGCTAACTGAAATAGAAAAACTATGGACCAGAGCCCTGGAATAGGAGAAAGGGTCCTTTCAGGAGATCGCGCTGTGACACTGAAGTCTTGCGAGAACTGCGCACCGGGACTCCCGCACGTTCAAAGCAGCACAATGGGCCGCCATCCTTGAGCAAAACACTAGTTGTTTTAAACTCAGCAGTTTGGTTACAGTGCAACACACACGAATAAGTTTTTATCAACCTGTGTGGTTGAGTCCTGAGTTGGAGTCTGATCCACCAGAGGCAGTAAATTACATGAGAGGAGATTGCCTATCTTTCTCCTATGGAGCCTCTAGTGGATTTGAACAGCACGCCTTTGGGTTGGCAACACAAGTCCTTCCCACCAAGCTACCAGAGCTCCCTATCACCCTGTAGCTTTCCCCACTCTAGTTATCATTTTGGTTCATACACCTTTAAAAATTCTGTGCCATTCTAGTGTCACTTCATTGACCTAAAAATCATCTAAAAGAAAGAAGTACACTGAGAAGTTTCATGTGAGCCAGGGTCACAGAAGAAGGTGGGAAGCCGGGTTCCCCTGAGCCCATAGGTGAGAGGCAGGACACATTGTCAGAGAGGCCCAGAATGTGGCTGACTCAGGGCCAAGGCCACAGCTAAGAAGCAGATATGAATAGATTATTAAAACCAGGGTTGTGCAACCATAAAGATAAGTTCTGATAGATGCTATGCCAAATGAATCTTGAAAAACATTACCTGGAGTAAAAGGAGTCAGACACAAACCACTAATATTGCAAAATTCCACTTACATGAAATATGTACAAGAGGCAAACCGACAGAGATGAAAAGATATTATGTTTTCTAGAAGCTGGCAAGGTGGGGAGGGGTGAGGCGATGAGGAGTTACAGCTTACAGGGTGCTGAGTTTCTCCTATGAGTGATGAAAACCTTTTGTAAACAGACAACCGTGTTACATGGTAAGTCTAACGCTGCTGGGCTATACACTTTTAAAAAGAGTTAAATTGGCAAATTTCAGGTTAAACATATTTTATAAAAATAAAATTAAAAATTAAAAAATAATCAAGGTGCAAGGCTGTGTCAAGTGATCTGAATAAGGAGACTGTGCACTTATACCTGTGGTATACTGAGGACTAAGGTGTGTCTGATTCAAGCCATAGTGTTTCCAGTTAGTAGGTATGCTGCATCTGGGACATGGACTAAGGATGACAGAAAAATAATTGATGCCTTTGAGCTGTGGTGTTGGAGAAGAGCACTGAACATCCCCTGGACAGCCAAGAGAATGAATAGATATGTCTTGGAGAGGGTGCAGCCGGAGTGCTCTTCGGAGGTAAGAATGATGATGCTTCTCCTTACACACTTTGGGCATGTTGCTAGAGGGTACTATCCCTTGGAGAAGGACATGATGCTGGGAAGGGTGGAGGGTCGGCAAAGGAGAGGAAGACCCTCAACCAGGCGGTTTGACATGGTGACTGCTGCAATGGGCTTTTGTGTGTCAGAAAGTCTGAGGACAGCACAGGATAGAACAGGGTTCAGATCTGCTGTTCATAGGGCTGCTATGAGTCATGCTCAACCTGACAGCACCTAACAACAACACCACCACCACCTCACCTGTTCCAGGCACTGTGGGGAAAATAAATTTTGACACTACTTGCTACCTGAGTACAACATTTGCTACTGTGGCCAAGTCAGTCCCAAGGAAGGAAACCAGTAAGAGAGAGAAAAGAGAACCCAGGTTCAAGGTCATGGTCTTTGAAAGAACATTCTGTGGAGGAAATTTCTGGGGCGGGCGTAGCAAAAGGCCAACATGCTGCTGTTGTGGAATTTCCCTGACTGGTTTCATCACTCCTCCCTACTTTCTGGCATCAGCTTCTGCGTACTGAGAACCAAGAAGCTTATCTTTTCTTTCTTTGTAGATTTTGTTGTTATCAGGTGCTGTGAAGTCTGTTTTGACTCATAGCAACTGGATGTAACGGAGCAGAACTTTGTCATCTCCAAGGCGACAGTGTTTATTGGAGCAGATAGTTGGGCCTTTGTTCTCTGAAGTCCCTGGACAGGTCCAGGCCACTAAGCCATCAGTTAGCAGCCAAGTGTTTAATCATTGTACCACCACGATTCCTTTTGTGACTTCATAATGAACCAATCCAGGAAATAGTCCCTTATCTTTTCAAAAAAACCAATATCTCCCTCCCTTTCATATCCTAAGGTATGTATAATTATCATTCCCACACATTATCACCAGGTCTGGTGCAGCAGGTGTCCTCAGCTGGCGCCATGCTCGCCTACCTGTTTCACTGCCTGGAACAGGTGGCATTCCATACAAGCTTCCCTCTATCCGCCTGCTATTATTAGAGGCCGAATCTCCACCCACAAGGCTCTCACATGCTGCTCTGGAAGATTTGCTTTACCCTTTCACTGCTTGTGGTCTTCCTTCTCCAGGATGCCTGCCTACCCCCTCACACACTCATTCTTCCCTTTCCCTGCACAGAACAGGAGCTCCAGCTTGTGAAAGGTTTCCTTGTTTCTTCCAGATCAGTGTTTCAAATGTTTGAAAGGACTTCTGTGGGGTCATCCACCAGAAAGAAACCTGGGCCAGCTATAGGAGCAGGTAAAATTTGCCACCAGCAGACTGAAGGCGAACAGGAAGCAGCTCCCCCTGGTCAAATAGCCTTCTTTCAGCTGCTCTGTGATGACTTCAATCCCTCTAATGCAGCTAAACTTTTCACTGCACCGTTAGTGAGAAGGCCCCTGGGAGACAAAACTCAAGGCCAGAAGTGTACATGTAGAGATAAACGATGACAGATATAGATTCCTTCCTTGAGTACAAACCTCACTCACTGCAGGTAAGAGAACACTGGGTGCTGGTAGGCAGGGTCGGTGCTTTTGTTGTGAGGTCAGGGTCTCCTGAAAACAAATGTGGCCTTTACATTTGGGTCTGCAAGGAAAACTCTGCTACTGTGGAAACCTAGTGTGATTGCATCTCTTGCGAGTTGATTTCCTTGCACTAGGCTGCCACCAACAGTGGCGTCTGATGATGACCAAGCAGGGCTGTTTTACAAAGTCCTCGCACTAAGAGAAAACTGTCCTTTCTCCTAAACTAGAAGCAGCAATATTCAAGAATTAACTGAGACTCATCTATATGGTTCATTGCTTTACAAGCTCATTGTTTTTCAATGCTGGGTGAACATACCACAGTTTTTCTGGACTATCTAAAAGGAAGGGATGATTAGATGTTATGTGTATGAAAATTACAATCTGGAACAAGATATGCATTACGAAGTAAATTGGAGAAGGGGAAGGGAGGAAAATGTATATTGATGAATGAATGAAAACCCAAACCTTTTTGTAATCTTTCACTAAAATGACAGTTAAAAAAAAATCAAACACCACAACAACCACCTGAAAAATTAACTGAGAAAGAATTCTCTCATCCACTATATTTCTCTGCTAAATCACAAAAATCTCAGAGTTCATTTTTCTTCCAGAAATGCAAGGGAAGTTGGTAGTGCTGTCCATTATCTGTCGTCAGCCACATACTGTGTTGGCTGACATGTTACTGTGATGCCGGGACCAATGTCACTGGTATTTCAAATACCAGAAGGATCACAGATGGGGGTGGGGGACAGGGGTCAGTGCAGCTTCCAGATGAAGACAGACTAGGAAGAAGGACCTGGTGACCTATTTCTAAAAAATGCTGGCTAATGAAAATCCTATGGACAGCAACAGAACAGTGGGTGTGGCATAATCCTGGAAGAAGAGCTGTCAAATCCAAAAATCTCACTGCTGTGAAGTTTGAATCTGACTCATAGTGAGCATCCAATCTGATTTCTAAGGATGTAAATTTTTTTTTATTAATTTACTTTGTTTATTTTTCATTTCAATGACCATCTACAGAGATTTTGGAATTCCATTCATTCATTGTTGCACCCTTCTCCCCGCACAAACCCCTCTCCCCCCCCTTTGCTTCTCTCCTTGAAAAGCAAAAGAAAAACTCCCTCATTGGTACACAATCCCCCCGCACCTCCCCAAACCCCACCCCCTACCCTCAAATATAATCCACTCTGCAACCCTCATTGCATACTCCTATGATAAAAATAATGCCCTAAAATATAATACTTTTAGACTATTCTCTCCCCCATAGACTTCAATGCCGTAAACATATTTCATCCAGTTTTTCTCAGTCTTACCCCCACCCCAACGCCAGCCTCATTCTGTAGGAGACTGACTCACTGTTCATCTTTCTCCCAGAGAACAGATGGAGGATTTGATCTGCCTACCTTTCAGTTAGAAGCCCAACAGGTTTTGTACTATGCTGCCAGGATTATTTCCTCAAAGTAGTAATTGTTGTTGTTAGGTACTATTGTGTCAGCTATAATTCAGAGTGACCCTTTGAACAACAAATCAATACCTTGTCCTATGTGTCATTTGTTATTCTCAATCTCTGCCATGTTCAAGTCCATTGTTACAGTCACTGGGTCAACCCACCTCATTAATGACCTTCTTCCCCTTCTCAGACTCTCTACCTATCTCAGCATGATGCCTTTTTCCAAGGACTGGCCCCTCCTAGCAATATGTCCAAAGTATGTGAGACCAAGTCTCGCCATCTTTGCTTCTAAAGAGCTCCCTGGCTTTACTTCTTCCACGACAGATTTGTTAGTTCTTTTGTCAGACCATGGCACATTCAACACCCTTTGCCAACATCACAATTCAAAGTTATTGTCCAAGACCAATTCTCAGGTCATCCATATTCACTGGCCAACTTTCAGATACCCACAAAACAATTGAAAAGATAATGCCTTGCGTTATTCACCATTGCAAGAACATGCAAACAGCCCAAATGTTGCAGCAAGCAGGAGCAATGATGTTGTAAATCATTACCTAACTTGGGAAGGACCGGAGAGCATTATGCTAAGTGAACAAACGCAGTCCCATAAGGACAAATACTGTCTAAGACCATTATTCTAGAACATGTATGAGGATCCAAGAGGGGGAGGAGGAACAGAGGGGTGAGGATGGGCATGGGGGGGCTGTTAAATCATAGGGTCATACAATGTGATGGGTGGATGGAAGGAAAGGAAATGGGAAATATCCAGTTTGAACAACAATGTATACAAACTTTGTAAATAAACAAGTATAAGTTAAAAAATGTATTTAAAAAAAAAATCATGCCCAGGATCAGGGAAAGTAGAGTCAGCCTTAACGAAATTGATGGAGTCAAGCTTTGCTGATGTGGCATGACTTAAAATGAGATGAAACAGCTGCAAATCATCCATTAATAATCAGAACATGAAGTACATAAATCTAGGAAGATTGGAAGTTTTAAAAGAAAACTAAATTGAACACTTGAAGATAGTTAATGTAGACATTAATGGGCTGAAATAGGCTAGTACTGGTCCTTCAAATCAGACAATCATAGAGTCTGCTGTGCCGGAAGGACAAATTGAAGATGAACAGCATCATATTCATTCTCAGAAGGAATATTTCAAGACGTATGCCGAAGTATAATGTTACCAGTGATAAAGTAATATCCATATTCCCATAAGGAAGAGTTATTAATAATACCATTATTCAAATTTGCACACCAACCACAAGGGCCAAAAAAGAAGTTGAAGATTTTTACCAACTTCTGCAATCTGAAATTGATCAACTATGTGATAACAATGCAATGGCAAACACTGTTTACTGGGATGCAAAATGTGGGAACAAAGGATTAGCAGTTGGAAAACATAGTAATAGAAATGATGCCTGAGATCCAATGACTGAATTTTTTGCAAGTTTTTTTTAAAGCGTCAGTTTATTTTGTTTTCTTCTTTTAATTTCACATTGGTTTGCATACAAAGTTTGTATACATTGTGTTTCACACTAATCTTCATTCACATTGTGTTTCATACAATCATTCTTATTCATTATGTTTTATAAAATCCATCACCATTAAACCATGCCTTTCATTACCCTGTCTTTCCAGATCCTCACTGGATCTTTCCCATTTCCTTTACCCTCCTTCTCCACCCACCAAATTGTGTGCCCTTATAATTTCCCCCTGCCCTTCCTCACCCCACTGTTCCCACCCCTCCCCCCCGTAGAATTCTCATACACATTTTAGTAGTTACCCTTCTGTTTTTACAATAATGGCTCTATGAAGTATTTATCCTTATGCGACTGAGTTAGTTCACTCAGCATAATGCACTCCAGTCTCTCCCAAGTTATATAGTAATTTTTTAAATCATTGCTTTTGAGTGCTGACTAGTATTCCATTGTGTGAAAGTACCATAATTTCTCAAACCATTTGATTGTGGCTGGACATTTGGGGTGTTTCCATGTTCTTGCAATTTTGAATAACATTGCCATGAACATTGTTGTACAGATATCTGTGTCTCAGTTCTAATTTTCTTGGTGTGTATTCCTAGGAGTGGAAAAGCTGAGTCATATGGAATGTCTATGTTCATCTTTTTGAGGAAATGCCAGGCAGCTTTCCAAAGTGGTTGTACCATTTCACAATCCCATCAAAAGTGTATGAAGGCCTCTATTTTTCTACATCCTTCCCAGCATTTATTGCTTGCTGTCCTATTAAACTTTGCTACTAGGGTGAGATTGTAACTCATTGTAGTTTTGATTTGCATCTCTCTTATTGCCAGTGATTTTGAGCATTTCTTCAAGTGTCTATTGGTCATTCAAATGTCCTCCTCTATGAAAAGTCTTCCCATGTCTCTTGCCTATTTTGTAATTGGATTATTTTTCTTTTTCTTGTGGTAGTGGACCTGTAGGAGTCTGTAAACTTGTTATGAGATCCCTGTCTGAGTTGGTGTTGCCAAATGTTTTTTCCCAGTCAGTACATTTTCTTTTCACCCTGTTGGAAAAAGCTTTTAATGTGCACAAGGATTTAATCTTTAGAAGGTCCCATTTATTGAGTTTATCCTCTCCTGGTTGTATATTTCTAGCTGTATTTGACAACCTCTTTATACAATATAAGCAAGACTTTTTAAGCTTGGTCCAAGTTTGGGGCTTTACTTAGGGCCTAGTCTCTGATCCACCTTAAGCTGATTTTTATGAATAGTGAGAGGTATGGGTCCTGCTTCAGCTTTCTGCAGGTAGCAGTCCAGCTTTGCAGAACCTTTTGTTGAAGAGGTTGTCATTTCCCCATTTGATAGATTTTGTGTCCTTGATGAATATAAACTGACCATAGATGTTGTTATGTGCCATCAAGTCAACTCTAACTCATAGCAACCCTTTGTACAACAGCTCTAAAGTCTCCTCTATCTTGAGCCAATTTCATTGTCTCTGACATACCCCCACTACCCTAGTTATTGAGTCAATCTATCTCATCCAGGGTCTGCCTCTCTTGTACTGTCCCTCCATACTTCCAAGCATAATGTCCTTCTCCACGGACTGGTTCCTCCTGGCAATATGCCCATGGACATCCTGGAGATGGTGAAACCAAGCAGCTCCTTGAAGGCAAGGATTTTGAAACTCCATCTGACACAGATAGATGGATTAATTTCTCGGTTCTCAGTTCTGTTGCATTGGTCTATATCCTATCATCATACCAGTATCATGCTGTTTCGGTTATTATGGCTATGTAGAATGTTTTGAGATCAAGGAGTACTATGCCTCCCACTTCATTCTTGTTTTTCAGAAGTGCTTTGCTTATTTGAGGTCTCCTTCCTTTCCAAATAAAGTTGAGAATTGCTTTTTCTATCTTGAAAAAGGAATTTGATATCTGTATTGGGATTGTGTTAAAAATGTAGATTGCTTTGGGTAGGATTGTCAGTTTCACTATATTAATTCTTCCTATCCATTAACAGGGAACATTTTCCCATATATTTAGGTCTTCTATTGTTTCTCATAGAAGTGTTTTGCAGGTTTTTTGTATAGGTCTTTTATGTCTCTAGTTAGGTTTATTCATAAGTATCTCAATTTGTGGTTGGTTATTGTAAATAGTACTGCTTTCTTATTTTCCTTCTCTGTATTTTCTTTGGTACTTTGAGGAATCCCACTGATTTTTATACATTGATCTTGTATCCTACCATTCTACTAAACTGGTCTACTAGCTCTAACAGTTTTTTGTTGTTGAGTCCTTGGGGTTTTTTGTATACATTATCCTATCATTGGCATATAGCCACAGTTTTACCATTTTTTTTGCCAATCTGGATGCCTGTTGTTTCCTTCTCTTGCCATATTGCCTTAGCAACTACTCGAAGTATCTTTTATTAACAATAAAAATGGAAACTACGCATGTTGACTTCCTCAGGTGGGATACACAGGAATCAAAGCAACTACAACGTGTTAAGACAGTGATGAAGCTCAATTAGAACACGATCAGGGCCTAACTGAAGAACAGACCATCATCTATTCACATGAAGCTCAATCTAAAGCTAAAAAAATATAAAACCATGTCCACGAGAGTCAAAGAACAACCATGAGTAGGTCTCACCTGAATTTACACTATCGCAAGTTTAGATTTTATTAATTTAACAGAAATGATGGAAAACAGATGAGTTGTGGGATGATATTGAGAACATAAAACATTAAAAATAAATGTCACTACAAATACAGGAAAGGAAAAAAGGGAGGAAGGAAGAAAATCAAAAGTGGATGTCAAAAGAAGACTGAAGCTTGTTGATGAACATAGAGTAGTTAAGCAAATAGAAGAAGCAATGATGTAAGGAAGCTAACACATACATTAATGGTGAGTAATATTGTTTTATGATTAAATTTATAAAATACAATGCACATGAGTGATTGAAACACAATGAGTGTAGGAATGTGTGAAATATACTGCACATGAATGATGGACACTGTATATGAATTCTATATGTAAATTAATATACAATAAAAATAGAGTGGAAGGGGGGAAAAGAGCTGAACAGAAGATTGAAGGGACAGCTCAAGGAGAGAAAATGAGGTATTAAAATAAAATGTGCAAAGATCACAAGTCAGAAAATTAAAAGTGAACAGAAAATACCACACACATAGTGTTCCTCAAATGGAAGAACTCAAGAAATAATTCAGACCTTAACTTGCAATAGTGATGGATTCCATGGGCAAAATATTTTACAATGTGGAAAGCATCAAATGAAGATGGAAGGAATACAAAGTAACTCAATAGTACGACAACTTTCAGTCATTTCAAGAAACAGCATTTCATCAAGAACTGACAGCATTAACAGGAGAAGCCCAAGCTACATTGAAGGCAAGGGAGAAAACTAGGCTCTAGAAATTGACAGAATGCTAACTGTGAGGTTTCAGCAAATGGGTGCAATGTTGGAAGTGCTCACTGCTGTTTACCAAGCAAATGAGAAGATAGCTACTTCGCCAACCAGCTGAGAGATCTATATCTGAACCCATCCCAAAGAAAAATGATGCAGGTATTATCAAGCAATACTATTAACATCATGCAACAGTACAATTGCTGGTGATCCTTTTTAAAAATTGTTGCAGCAATACATTGACATGGAATTGCCAGGAAATTGAGTTCAATTCCAAAGAGGATGTGGAACAAGGGATATTATTGCTGATGTCAAATGGATCTTGACTGAACGCAGAGAATGCAAAGGCATCCAACTGTGTGAATCATAACAATCATAGCAAAGAATGGGAATTCAGGAACACTTCCTTGTGCTCATACACAATCTATACATAGACCAAGAAGCAGTCACTCAAACAGAACAGGGGGCTTTTGCTCTTTAAAAATCTGCAATGTGCAGAGGATGCAACCTTGCTTGCTAATAGCAAAGTGGACTTGATGCACTTGCTGATAAAGATCAAAGACTTTGGTATTGATGATATCTCAACATAAAAAATAAAAACCCCAAACAAAAATCCTCACAATTAGGGGAGTCTCACTGTCACCACGAAGGAAGCAACAAAGATTGCAGTGTACCTTTAGGGCCAGAGATTCCTGCAGGAGATGGAGCTAGATAAAGACTGGAGCTTGAGGCTGAGACACAGCATCAGGAGCAGTGTGGCTGTTGTGACAAAGTGCTGAACTAGAATCACTGCTCTATGGAGCCACAGCCAACCGCCTTAGCCTAGGTGTACTAGGAAAAGGTAGGAGGGGAAGAAAGGGATGCATATAACAGAAAAAACTAAAATAATTTTACAATACTGCAGAGCTGCAAGGCAGGACCTAGAGCCAGGAGGCAGGGCCCAGAGACGAGAGAAAACAGGGCTTGAAGTGGAAAGGCAGGGACCACAGCAGCAAGGCCTGCCTGTAATCAGGCCTGAGTAGAAGCTATCCTGATGGAGGAATTGGATTCTAAGTGAACTGTAACTTGTTACTTCCCTAATAAACCTCCAAATTAAGAAAAAGAAACCCTCACAGCTGGACCTTCCCATAAACAACTTCCTGATGAACAAAGAAAACATTGAAGTTATCTCTTTATTTGGATCCACAATCAAAACATATGGCAGCAGCAGTTAAAAAATTACATTTTATTGGAGCTCTGGTGGCCTAGTGGCAAGAAGCTGCACTACAATGCCAGAGTCACATGGTTCAAATCCACCAGATGCTCTGCTAGAGAAGGAGGGGCAATCTCCTCCTGTACCAGTCAAATCTGATAAGATGGTACACACACAAAAAATAATAACAATATTTTTTTAAAAAAGAAATTACATTTTATTGCACTAGGTAAATTTATTGCAAAAGCTCCCTGTAAGGATTAAAAAGCAAAGATGTCCCTTAGAAGGTTAAGACTGACCAGATTCAAGCCCAATCCAAGCTGGGCAATGAATCACACTTTCATCTTGGCTGAGTTGGAATCAACTCACAGCTGTCCCTCCAGCAGGTTGTCAGAGGCTGTTAATCACATAGGAGGATAACACCCATTTTTCTTCCACAGAGCAGCTGGTGGATTCTGTTTGCCTTTGGGTCAGCACTGCAACTCCCTGTACACAAGGCTACCAGAGTGCCCAATACATAAAGAAGACTAAATGAGCTCCGGTGCATCTGAATTGTGGTTGGTGTTGGTGAGAAATACTGCATCCATCAGGGATTGCCAGAGGAACACACAAATCTGTCTTGAAAGAAATTCAGGTGAGATATTCCTTAGAAGAAAAGATGGCAATACTTTATTTCACATATTGTTGTTATTGTTATGTGCTGTCGAGTTGCTTGCGACTCATAGCAACCCTATGTACAGCAGCCCTAAACTCTGCTTTGTCCTGTGCCAATCGCACTGCCTCTGACACACCCATCCCAATTACCCCAGTCACTGAATCAATCCACCTCATAGAGGGTCTTCCTCTCTTGCGCCATCCCTCCACCCTACCAAGCATGACGTCCTTCTCCAAGGACTTGTCCCTCCTTACATGTCCAAAGTATGGCAAACGAAGACCCAGAATCCTTGCCTCCAAGGAGCAGCCTGGTTTAACCCTTTCCAGGATGAATCTCTGTTTTCTTGGCAGTCCATGGTACCCTAAATACTCTTCTTCAGCACCACAGCTCAAAGGCATCAATTCTCCTTCTATCCTTCCTAGCCATTGTCCAACTCTCTGATGCATAACAAGTGATTGCAAAGACCATAGCCTGTATCAGATGCACCTTAGTCTCCAGAGTGACACCATTGCTCTACAGTACCCTGGAGAGATCCCTAACAGCAGACTTTCCCATCACAGTATGTTTTTTTAATTTCCTGGCATACTTTGGGCATATTATCAGGAGGGACCAGTCCCTGGAGAAGAACATCATGCTTTGTACAGTGTCAGCAAGAAAGACCCTCAATCAGATTGACTGGCATAGTGACCGCAACAATGGGCTCGAACACGGTAAGGATTGTGAGGTCGGCACAAGACGGGGAGGGTTTTATTCAGTTGTGCATGAAGCATTATGAGACAGAACTGATTCAACAGCATCTAACAACAACACAAGTTTCAGGGGATTAATTGAAAAGAATCTGGAAATCTTATTCTAATGATGCCAAAATGAAGTCCCATGACCTGCTTGCTGCTGTAGAATGGGAAGAATTCACTAATCTCAGAGCAGGGTGCATGGCAGCAGACTTTAGAAACAAAACTGTTCCAGCCAAATCAACATGCCTGCATGCGACTCAGTGGGAGGGCCATAGAGTCCTGCGCCTCAGGAGTGAGCAGGCCTCTTGGTCTCCATCCACCCTACGCTCTAAGCCTAGAGCTGAGCTTCCTCACCTCTCTCTGCCTCCTCCCACCTCTCCACCCCTCCTCTGTCCACCTGCATCTTCTTGCTTTCTTGCTTCGTTCTTCATGATGGAAGGTGAAGCTACTGACAAAATGAAAGGTTTGCTTGGAATTTCAAGGGACCAGATGTGATTTCTGAAATGAAGAGATGGTTGTGTTACCGCAGTATAATCAACTGCATCTCCAAATATTGCTGCCAGCTTCTAGGTATCCAAAAGCAGCATGTGCGCCTTTTTAGAGCCTCCATGTTATAGTTCTGGGCCTGAGGCCATATAGCTCTCTGGACGGGAGGGGCAAGTGGAGACACTCATTTGTTGACAGAAACAAAGAATGATCCTGTAGACCAAGCCACTGGGCCTGAGCAGGTCTCACCCACCTTTTCTGCTATCAGGAAATCATAGCGAAGGGCCTCTCGCGTGCAGATGGCGCCAAGCAGGAAGACAAAGATGATGTACAGAAACCACCTGCAAACCCCAAGAACAGAGTGGAGCTTCCAGCTGACCTGGACCCGTTCTCCCTCCCCCGCCCAGCCCAGCCCGCTCCAACCAGCTTTGTGTCTCCTGTGACTCTGCCTCAGAATTAGAGGCAAAAGCCAGCCCTGGGGCCCTTTCAATGGTCTGGGAGGACACTTCAAACATATCTTCTCTAAAGAAGTTTCTTACTCTAAAAATAGTATCATGTTTGTCTCTTTCTTACATTAAAGAAGAAAATCTGTAAAGGAAGAGTGGGGTGTAGTGAGAGGCCCAAGAAGGCCAATGTCAATCTAAAGGCCTAACGACCTACAGCCAACCCCCAACAGAACAACAAATAGGGGCTCTCTCTGACTTCCAATCCCTGCTGGGGTCTGGATTACAAGCATTAGAAAGTGAAGTCAAGGGTGAAGCAGGCAGAGCAGTGGCCCAGGCTCGGCTCTCAGGCTGCCATGTGACCTGAACAGTCACATGACCTGATCTGGGGAGTTGAGGACATTCCTCCCCAGCTGTGAACAAGAGAGACAGAAATGGGGTTGGAACGTTAGTCTAACCCCAGATCCATTAAGTTCTATGTTCCATTTCTCACTTAAAACCCCCTTTCCTTCTCAAGACCCAACTCTAGCTTTATTGTATTCATTTCCTTACTGAGGTTTTTTTTGCCTTATTTAAGACAAAATAAGATTGGTGCAGGATGCTTGGCTGGTAGCATCTGTGCCATTACAATAAGCTAAGAGTAAAGTGGGCATTTGTAAAATAGATGATTATTATTTCTTAATTTATTAAAGAATTATAATTATTACATTATTATCAATTCTTAAAGGCCATGGTTAAACATGGTTAATACCACAGACTATTACTGTTTTCAGTCATAGTCTTTTCTTTTTACACATGCCAAATGAAGGCCTGAGAAGCTTCTTTTGGTGGTATAAACAGAAAAGCAGAAGATAGAAGTTTACAGACAGATTTATGGTATTGTGTTCTGATGGTTAGTGGTAAGGAGCTGTATTGCCAACCCAAAGGCATATAGTTCAAATCCACCAGCTGCTCTCTGAGAGAAAAAGGAGTTACCAACTCCTATGCAATTTACAGACTCTAAAAACCCACTGGAGGGACAGCTATGGGTTGATTCTGACTCAATGCTATACAACAACAACAACATGGTTTAGAGAGAAGGTAAAGCACAGGTTAGAGGCAGACCCAGAGGCGGCAAGACTGTTCGGCTGAGTGGCAAAGCCTGAACAAAACCCAGGAAGCTTAAAAGTATTGAGAAGTTGGAGAGGAGAGGGTAGAGGGCGAAGCATTATTTCCATTACACACACACACACACACACACACACACACACACACACACACACACACACGATCTTATTTCATCTTCCAGCACATGTGAGACACACATTTACTATGTCATGTTTACAGATATGAAAACTGAGCTTTAGAGGGCTAAGAAAATTGGCCAAAGTCACACAGCCAATCAATGGCAGAGCTGGGAATGCAAATTCTATTCTGTCTGATTGTAAAACTGGTAATCTCCCTATTCATTTCAAAGATCCTAGGCACTCAATGGTTAAAAAAGAAACCCCAGAGTTCAAAACGGGGTGGGGGTGTGGGGGGAGAAGCAGGAGGCTGAAGGAAAAGGAAAGAATGGATTTGATCTATGGTCCCTGTTAATAACCATCCTCCTCTCAGCATTCGCAGCAGGGGGTATGAAAAGGCAACCGTCTGAACCCACCAGACATGAATTTTCCAGCTCGTTGAGTGTTCAAAGGAGGATTGGAATATGAAATAGCTTGGTCACAGTCAGGCACTGTCAGAACAAAAGGGGCACTCCCCTCCACTGCCTTGGGGTTTTCTCTCTCCCTTACCAGCTCCAAGCCTGGTTGTCCTGGAGTAACTTACGAGATGCCAACAGCTGCTAGGGAGCCCAGGGGGATGCTGGCAGCAGGCTCCCTGAGGTCGCCCCCCATGTTGAAGCCGGCCATGACTCCTGAAAGACACCCAGATAAGAGAGGAATGATGTTGTGTCCTTCAGGGATTACTTTTCCCAGAGCTCGCCTGTTCCCTCCTCTGGAGCCCTCTCCTGGAAGCCAGCCCAGGTCAAGGCCTCCCATCTGTACCTCTGCAAACAGGCTGCTTCTCAATCTCCCCTGGCAACCGTGGAGTCAGCCACGTGGCCACAGACGTAAATGGGACCTCTGTGAGTTGGGCGAGGCTTAGGAGGGAAGTCCTACCAGCCACACAAGTGTCTTATCACCAGTGCAAAGTGATGAGTGTGAGAGGCACATTGGAACCTCACAGAGTTCCCGACATCACAAGCTGTGCTCTGCTTGCCCTGCAGGGACACGCAGGAGAGACCTTCTGCTCAGTGGGTTTCTGTTTCTGCCACTGTGCTGTGATGACACTTGTGGCTTCAGGAGCCCTCAGAGAGTCAGAACCAGGTGACTGAGCTCACCACAGGCTTCGCTGTTAAACAAAACATCACGTGTGCTTCCAGTGGGTTGAATCCACAAGGCTGCTTCAGAAGACAGATGGGCAGTCTCCCCCTGCTGAGATTTACAGCATTCGAGACCCGGTGGAAGGTGGCCATGGGTCATGAACTCCACAGCCATGACTCTGGTTTTGGAAGTTTGGGCTGTCATGTTACTCTAAATAAATTCCAGATATAACCCTCTTCACTGTTGCTTCTGTTCTCCAAGAGTACTAATGAAAAAAATTGCTCGAGATACTAATGGACCCTGTGCAGGGTGGGGGGCTGTGTGCTGAGGAGGTGACTGCTGCCTCCCTCCCTCTCTGCACGCACATGACCTTGACCCACAAGACTCGCATTACAGGCACCACTGGTGGCCCAGCCCAGGAGTGCTCTAAAGATGTGGTGTGATGGACCCTCTCACACAGAGGGTGAACAGATCTGCAGTGTGATTTAAAAGAGAGGATTTCAGTAACTTTAGGGATAGGAATGGGTGTGAACATTTTCAACCTGATCAGGCCTGGGCTTAGTGTTTCATGTGTATTTTTTAATCTTGTTGAATCTTCACAACTACTACTCTAGAAAAAAATGGAATTATTTTACTCAATTAGAAGAGGACACTAGAGCTGATTTATGACATACTTGTGGCATAGTTGGAATGCCAACTCAAAGGTAGGTGGTTTGACTCCACCCATTGCTCTTCAAAGAAAAGCAATCTCCTCTGATGCAATTTCTAGCCTTTGAAAACCTGCTGGAGGGTTAGCTATGAATCTGGTTCAACTCCTTGGCAAAGGCTGTGATGAGGGCTTCACATGTGAGATACTATGCACCACTAAGAAGCAACAATTTTGTAAAATGCTATGTAACATGGGTGAGGCTAGAGAGCATTTGTTGTTGTTGTTGTTGTTAAGTGTTGTCAAATTGAGAATGATCTGAACACTGTCCTATCCTGTGCCATCCTCACACTTCCTGACACACTAGAGCCCGTTGCGGCAGGCACTCTATCAATCCACCTGGTCAAGTGTCTTCCTCTTCTTCACTGATCATCTGCTTTTCCAAGCATCGTGTCCCTCTCCAAGAAATAGCCCCTCCCAGCAACATGCCAAAAGTATTTTCATTTTTCCTCTAAAGAACACTCTGGCTGCACCAATTCCAAGACATTTTGCTTGTTCTTTTGGTAGTTCAGCGCTCTTGTCCAACACCACAGGTCAAAGGCATCAATTCTTCTTCTGTCACTCTCCAGTGATCAGATATATAGCAAGTGTTTGGAAAAACCATGGCCTGCCTGAATCAGGCACACCTTAATTCTCAAACTGACATCATTACTCCTCAATAATTTTGAGAGATCCTTAATTTCAGACTTTCCCAGTGCAGTCCATCTCCTGACTTCCTGACTGCTGCTACCAAGGGTGTTGATTATGGATCCAACTAAGATGAGGTTGTTGACAATTTCAGTCTTTTCTCCATTCATCATGATCTTGCCTATCAATCCAGTGATAAGAATTTTTGTTTTCTTGATGTTGAGATGTAATCCAAATAGAAAGCTATATTCCGTGACCTTCTGCAACAAGTCCTTCAAGTTCTCCTCACTTTCAGCAAGCAGGGTTGTATCATCTGCGTAATGCAGGTCTCCTTCTGATCCTGAGGCTACATTCTTCTGCATAGAATCCAGCTTCTCGAATAATTTGCTCAACATATGCACTGAATAGGTATTAAGAAAGAAAACAACCTTGACACCCTCCCTTCCTAATTTTAAACCATTTGGTGTTTCCTTGTTCTATTCGCATGACAGCCTCCTGGTCTAGGCATAGGTTTCACATAAGCACAATTAAGTGTTCTGGGACTCCCATTGTTCTCAATGTGAGACATTAACTTGTCATGATCCACACAGTCAAATACCTTTGCATAGTCAATAAAGCATAAATAGACATTCTTCTGGTATTCTTTACTTTCAGCCAGGATCCACCTGACATCAGCAATGATATCCCTAGTGCCACAGCCTTTTCTAAATCCCACTTGAACTTCTGGCAGTTCCCTTTTTATGTACTATTCTAGACATTTTTTTATGATCTTCAGAAGTATTTTGCTTGCATGTGATATTAATTATATTGCTTGATAGTTTCCACATCCAATTGGAATTTCTTGGGAATGGGAATAATTATGGACCTCTTTCCTATCCAATGGCCAGAAGCTCTCCTCCACATTTCTTGGAAAATACTAGAGAGCATTATGCTGAGTGAACCCAGTCTCATAAGAACAAATAACTGCATAAGACCATTTACTAAATAGAAAGATAACCAGTAAGATGTGTATAAAAGTCCAAAAAGGGAAGGGGAGAGGAACAGGAGTGGAGGGTTGAGAAGGGAGGACATCACTAGACTATAGGAATAACAAGAGTTGGTGAATGAAGAGGGGGTTAGCAAAAAAAATTAGAAACGTTCCATTGCAGACCTGAAAAGATGGGGTAATAGCAGCATAGATCAATGGTGATCAATTTTATAAAACACAAAGTATCTGACCAGTCATCTGAACAGAACAAGGAAGCATTACATGGTTTAAAAGCAGGAAAGGTGTGCATCAAGGATGCATCCTATTGCTATACCTTTTCAATCTATATGTAGAACAGATCATTCAGGAGGATGGACTTTATGAGGAGGAATGTGGCATCAGGATTGGAGAAAGCTCATCAACAACCTGCGTTATGCAGATGACACAACCTTGCTTCCTGAAACTGAAAAGGTCCTGAGGCGTTTGGTGCAGAAGGTAAAGGACTTCAATGTTCTATATGGATTGAAGTTCAACATTAAGAACACAAAGATTCTAGGGAGCTCTGGTGGCCTAGTGGCAAGAAGCTGCACTGCAATCCCAGAGGCGCATGGTTCAAATCCACCAGATGCTCTGCTGGAGAAGGAGGGGCAATCTCCTCCTGTACCAGTCATATCTGATTTGACGGTACACACACACACACAAATAATAAAATTAAAAAAAAACACACAAAGATTCTCACTACTGGGCCAATTGGCAGCACCATGATAAATGGAGAAGAGATTCAGCTTCTAAACAGTTTCAGCTTGCTTGGTTCCACAATCAACACTCTTGGCACCAGTAGTCAGGAAATCAAAGGACTAATTGCATTGGGAAAAATCTGTCAGTGACCTCTCCAGAGCGTTGAAGAGCAATGATGACAGTCTAGAGACTAAGGTCCACCTGATCCAACCCATGATCTTCCCAGTTACTTGGCTATGCATTAGAGAGCTGGACAATGATGACAGTCTAGAGACCAAGGTCGACCTGATCCAAGCCATGATCTTCACAGTTCCTTGGGTATGCATTAGAGAGCTGGACGATGATTAAGGATAACTGAAAAGAAATGATGCCTTTGAGTTGTGGTACTTGAGAAGAGCTGAACATTGAGCACACCATGGACTACCAAGAGAACAAATATATCTGTCCTGAAGAGGGTAAAACCAAGCTCCTCCTTGGAGGCCAGGATTTTGACGCTTGTCTTACATACTTTGGATATGTTGCCAGGAAGGGTCAGTCCTTGGAGAAAGACATCATTCCTGGAAGGGTGGAGGGACAGCACAGGAGAGGAAGACCCTGAATGAGATGGATTAATGCAGGAACTGAAGTTATGAAGAGTAGGTGTGTCGGGGACAAAGAGATTGCCTTAGGATAGGACAGGCTTCAGAGCTATTGTACATAGGGTAACTATCAGCCGAAGGTGACTTGATAGCATATAACAACAACAACTTACGAGATCTCTTGAAACACGATGTGAATGAAGGAATAAGTGAAATGCCGTGTATATGGATGATATATAATGTATACAAATTTTGTATGCAAACAACATATAATTTTTTTAAAAAAGTTAATGAAAACAACTCAAGGTCACATATTTTGTAAGTGGTGAAGTTAGGATTCAAACCTGGGGTGTTTGATTCCAAAAATGATGCTCAAAACCCCTTCACTGCAGTGGTGCAGAGCTCCCCAGTGACATGGATATATCCCAGAACAAACTCTGAATGCTAGAGAATTACCAGGCTAGAGGATGTTTTCACCCAGCAATTTCACTCCTAGTATTTTTTCCCCTACATAATTAGTCAAAGACATACTATTGAACCAAAAAGGTTTATTAGGCCTTACTCATAACACTGAAAACAACTACTAATTTAATGTCTGAAAAGAGGTTTAATAAGTGAAGATAAGTCTCTTCAATAAATACCAGGTCTCTCATAGAATGAAATTATTGGGGTTAGATTGTAACATGGAAAGATAGTTATAAGCTATTACTTTGTTTTAAGAGGCATATTAAAAGAACAGAACATATGGTACGCTCCCCTTGATGTGAAAAACAGATAGATGCATAGAGAAAGAAATTAGAAAATGTTTTGAAATGTTGACAATGTTCTTTCTGGGTGATGAAAGAACAGATGACTTTTAATTATATTAATTATATGTATTTTCTCAATTTTCCACTGTAATCATATATCACTTCTAAAAGAGAAAAATGATCTTTTTTTAAATGGCTTACTGTTTAAAATGATGCACTAAGCACATTTTCTGTCCTCCGTTTCCCAACCTGCCACATCTATATTAAAAGGATAATAAAGGGGAAATGAATAAACATCTAGAGCAAAAATGACAGAAGGAGGAGCCCTAGGTAGATAAAAGGTTTCCCTAAACATCTGAAAACAGAGACAAAGATAGGGAGTAAAAGTAAAGGAAAAGGAAGCCTGGGAGTGATTCCCTGAAGGATGTGAATAAGTTGCCTGTGGAAAATCAGAGCCACTAGTGTGGATGTGTGCACCCCAGATTAAGCCCTCCTCAGGAGCTAGTCTGCCCACAAGACTGCTGCAGTCAATCCTCCCATTCAGAAGGAGGAAAAGCACCCTAAACACTAAGCAGAGGCTCAGCCATGCCAGCCAAGGACCACCAGCAACAACAAAAGCATAAGTAAAAAAGCACTGCCTGAACTGGATTTTTTTAAAGGAAATAAAACAAGAAACAGAAGAGAATTTTAAGAAAACCCTAGCTCTAGATGGATCCTAGGAGAATATTGTCTCTGTAAGACAAGAGGCTATGAAAAAAAGCATAATCTAAGAATATGAAAGATCATTTGGGAAATAAAAATATGAGCATTGACATCAGAAATATAATAGAAGACCTGGATGACACTGTTCAGTATTTAGAACAGAAAGATAAAGGGCAAGAAACCTGAGCAAAAATTAGGAACATTTTGGGGTTCTAACACCTACCAACAGGAGATTCTGAGCTAGAAAAAGAGGTAAGGTGGCCTAATGGCAAGAAGCTGAGCTGCAATCCTGAAAGCACGCGGTTCAAATCCCACCAGCTGCTTGGTGGGAGAAGGATGGTCAATTTACTCCCGTGTGATTAACTACATGTCAAAACCCACTGGAGGGTCAGCTATAGGTCAGTTCTGACTCAACAGTACACAACACAACAAACTGATAAAGACACTAATCTTCAGATGGAAATGTCTCATTAGCTACTGAACAGAAGGAATAGGTATGGAGGTGGTATCCACATCTAAATGCATTGTGTAATACGTTATGCAATTATTCATTGTTCAGTTCCAGGAGACATAAATCCCTCTAAGATAAATACAATACTAACAAAGGAATAAAAGTTAAACTGGACATTAGCAAACAATGAAGCAATGACTTAAAAATTCTGAGAAAAAACTGTGTTGAAACTATAACCTTAGCCAGACTACTAATTGTGAAAGTAAATTCTAAGTGGTAAAGGCTCAGCAGCCATGCCTCCCACATTCCCCTTCTGAGGAAAATGCACAAGTATGTGCTCCGAAAAAACAAGGATCTAAACCATGAGATAGGAAACAGTGGTAATAACCCAGGAATGCAGAGAAATGCTGAATAAAGTATATGCAGCAAAGAAACCAGCTGGGCTGAGAGCAGAGAGATGAAGGCTCAGGAGGGATGGCTCTGGATAGGAAATGGGCCCAGAGCAATGGATGGCATGGTTACATACAGAATGATTTGAAAGATATGCTGAGTGCACTTTTTGGAAACAAGAACAATGAATTACTTTTGCAACTTCCAGAAAATTTTTAAAAAATGAATAAGAACATCAAAGCCTAAGTTACATTATAGGGTCATTATGAGTTGCAGGCATCTTGATGGCACGAAACAGCAATAAATATGAAGCAAATTAAAATACAGTATGATTTTATATGTGTGTGTGGTGTTATTGTTGCTATGTAACGTTGAGTTGGAACTGACCCATAGCTGACTCTTCAGAGGGTTTTCAGAGGCAGTAAATCACATGGGAAGAGAGTGCCCATCCTTCCCTGTCAGAGCAGCTGGTAGATTCAAACCATGTGCCAACGGGTAGGTAGCATAGCTCCTTATCACTACGCCACCAGAGCTCCCTGATATACCTATAGCTATATATCTATAAATTTATAGAAATATAAATGGCATGGGGAACAAACATATAAAGAAAAGAAACGAGAGAGGAAGCAACTGGTGAATTCAAACTACCTGGCTTTGGGTTGGCAGCATAACTTCTCACCCACTAGGCCACTGTGGTTGTTGTATACTGTCAAGTTGAAACTGACCTATAGTTGACCCTCCAGTGGGTTTTCAGGGGCAGTTAATGGGTTAATGCACAGGAGGAGATTGCCTATCCTTCTCCTGCACAGCTGGTGGATTCAAACCACATGGCTAGTGTCTATAGACCCACTAGAGATCCCTTCACACACACACACACACACACACACACACACACACACACACACACACACACTCATTGTGATTGAGTCAGAACTGACTCCTATATTAATACATTAAATCTATTTGGCCATGATACTAGGAACATACTCTTGTAAGCTAAATGGCACAAGGCACACCCTAGAATTACAGCAAAGGACACAGAAGTTTAGTCTACTGCTTTGCTTTTTCATTAAACAACAACTACACAGTCATAATATATTACCTTTAAGATTGACTGCTAACAGATAAAGAAGACATAACTATAATGGACCTCTAAGAAATAAAGAAGACATAAATATAATTATAAAACAGAGAACAAGTATACTCGACCATAATAATGTAAAACTAAAGCTGTAGTTAACAGATACTACTAGGCTATAAAAAGAAGGGAGAGAAGTAGTAATATTTTCATCATCTCTCACGCTATCACCAAGTCCATTCAGATGCACAGCAGACCAGCCATTGGGTGTCAGGAGCCTACGTCACAGGGCGGCTGGCTCCGCCTCCTCCCTGAGCGCTGCTGGTAGACCCAGACCACCTGCTCTGTGTTGCTTTCTGGTTAGTAGTTCAACGTGCTATGGACTGAGGCTGCAGATTTGGTTTTTTTGGACAGTCTATGGGTTAAGAATTGCCCTGCTACCAGAAAGGTCATATATGAAATATATTTAGGGAGCTCTGGTGGCCTAGTGCTTCCCTGCAATTCCAAAGACACGGAGTTCGAATCCACCACCTACTCCACAGTAAAAGCATGAAAATCTCCTCCTGGGCTATTAACTGCCATTGAAAACCTCCTGGAGAGTCAGCTACGGGTCTGTTCTGACTGTACAGGTCTGTTCCGACCCTATGACACACAACATACACCAACAACTTAACAGTCAGCGGTTTGACCACACCAGCCACGACACATGAGGAAGATGAGGCATCCTCCTGTAGATTTACAGTTCTTGGAATCCCGTTGAAGCCGCTCCTCTCTGTCTGTAGGATCACGGTGAATCGGAATCAACACAACCACAGGGTTTTGGCTTTGGTTTTATTGTCCTTGACACACATGGGGTCGCCATGAAATGTAGTCAACCCAACAGGAACCAGATGGTCCTTTTGAGATGCAGTTAGTACTCAGCCAGCAAACAAGAGGTTGGAAGTGCACGTCCACACAGAGGCACACCAGGAGAAAGGTCTGGCGATATATAGCTGAAAAATCGGTCACTGAGAGCCTCGGAGCACAGTGGACTTGACAGTGACCGCTAGTGGACCTGGAACAGACTTCCATGTTGTCTGAGACACTTTCCTTCAGACCCTTTATAAAAACGTAACAAGGGAAGATACACGAGAACTCACTGCTCTATATTCTTCTATATGGGAAACATCCCCCTCCCCCTGCACCCTCACTGTTGTCAACTTGGTTCCTCCAACCCAGCAACTCTCTTAGCAGGTTTCTGAGACTGTAAATCTTGACAGGATAAGAGTACCCATTTTTCTTCCACAGAACCACCGGTGGATACCACTGGAGACACACCACTGTTTGGTTAGCACCACAACATCCTACAGATTATGCCACAAGAACTCCTTTCTTTGTAGGAAAACACTCAGCACTCAAATTCATTATCATTATCATGGAGTCAGAACGGACTCAGAGCTGAGAAATTGTCCATCTTTTTCCCAAGGAGGAACTGGTGGATTCGAACCACCTGGGCTTTTGCAGCACAACTCCCTACCAACTACACCACCAGAGTAACCTTCCATAAGGGTAACTGTCTGCCTAATCCTGATTGCTTCTCACTTCCAGACTAGTCCTATATTTACAACCAACACCGCTTTTCTTCTGCCACATAGCATCAATGAGCTGGGTAAATAGTAAGGGTTTATTAACTGGCCTGCAATAATATGCAAGGATCATGGTCAAGGGAACGAGAAGACCTGATCTGACAAGAAGCTTTTGAGATAAAATCGGAAACCAGAAGGTGGACAGAAGTATCACAGACACAAAGTACCAGAGACAAGCAGACAAATGGAACTTGTAACATCAGCTGGGAAGTCTCGTGAGTGATTCTGGTTGTGGGGGGTCCAGGTGTGCCGGTGGGAGCAGTTGTTGTTGTTAGGTGCCATCAAGTCAACTATGACTCACAGAAACTCTGTAAACAACAGATCTGAGCTCTGCCCTATCCTGTGCCATCCTCATCATCTCTGCCACAGCTAGAAGCTATTGTGAGTCATGGTGTCAATCTGACTCAATGAGGCTATTCCCCTCTGTTATTCACTGCCCTCAATATTTCCAAACATGATGTCCTAATCCAAGGACTGACCACTCCTAACAATGTGCTCAAAATATGTGAGAAAAAGATTTACCATCCTTCCCTCTGAGCAACATTCTACTTACTGCATTTCCTCCAAAATATATTTGTTTGTCCTCTTAAAAGCAGAAGAATCTGGAATTATTCTGGCTATAAAGGGGACCCAAGGCTATGGGGTGAGGGAAGAGCCTGACCTCCGTCGCTTGTCACCACTGTGCTCATCAAAGCCCTTGAGAGAAAAGCAGTGGTCTGTGGTTCTGCTGGCCAAGTAGACATTTGGTAAAATTGGCTGTGCATTGTCACTACCATTGCCAGAATTTAACTCTTGCATTTCTGCACAATTCTTAGGCAGATGAATTTGTTCCAGAGAATTATAAAGGTCTTGCTTGTCAGTGAAATCTAGAAAAAATTATTCCGATTTAGAATTTTTTCCTACTCATGCTTGTCAAGTGTTCTAGCCATCCCTCTCATATACTTTCTTTCTGCTTCTGGAGCAATTGAAACATATTACTGTCAATGTGGGCACTGGCCATCAAGTCAGTGCCGTCGTCCTGATACTGTCGCCCAAAGCATTACTGTCTAGTTATTTAGAAATATATATTACAGTATTTTACACTTCCATGTTGTTGTTACTGAGTACTGTCAAGTCAGAACCATCTCATAGCTGACCCTCCAGCAGGTTTTCAAAGGCAATTAGTCACACAGGAAGAAATTGCCCATCTTGCTCCTGCAGAGAGCAGCTGTTGGATTTGAACTGTGTGCCTTTGGGATGGCAGCACAGTTCCTTACCACTAGGCCACCAGAGCTGCATCGCTTAAAAAAAGAAGTTTTTCAGATCCCCACTGGATGTTTCCTAATTCCTTCATATCTCTCTCTGCCCACCAAACTCTGCGACCTTGAGATATCTCCCTTACCCACTCATTCCCCCTCCTCCTTTCTCTTCCCCCTTTGGACTTTTGTATACATTTTACTAGATATCTTATTTTTACAATAATGGTCTTATGTAGTATTTGTCCTTATGAGACTCAGTTAGTTCACTCAGCATAGTGCTTTCCAGCCTCTCCCATCTTATATAGTATTTTTCAAAATCATTGCTCCTCAGTACTGCGCAGTATGGGTATGGATCAATGGTGATTAATTTTATAAAACACAATATCTAGGAACAATCATATGAAATAATGTGAATAGAGAAGTATGTTTAACACAATGCATATAAACAAAACAGAATGTATACAAATTTTGTATGCAATCCAATATAAAATAAAAATTAAAAAAATAATAAAGTTAGGTGAAGCCTTGATAAAACAAAATGAGAGATGTTTTCCCCTGTTGGAAATAAAATCACCAGTTCCAGGAAGCAGTTAATTGCCTTACCAAAAAAAAATTTTTAATCCCTTCTGTATCAACATGAGGGCAGGTTCTATGCATTATCCCATCTGAGTTATGTAATGAGCTTCCATAATAGGACCAACCAAAACCAAAACTACTGCCATCAACTTACTTTGACTCACAGGGAACCTCTAGGACAGAGAACTGCTGCCTGGGCTTTCTTGAGTTTAACTCTTTTTACAAGAGCAGAATGCTTCATTTTTCCCCTACAGAGTGGCTGGTAGGTTTGAACTGCCAACCTTTTCATTAGTAGCCTTGTACTTAACCACTGTGGTACCAGGTCTCCTCTCCAACAGCACAAGTGCCTTTAATGTGCTAATAATATTCATTGTCCAGAGCTAAGAAGATGAGTATGTGTTTCCCCAAACATATTTGGCAATTAAATACTGATTTTAAGAAAATGAACCAGTCTTTAGAGTTTCAAGGAACTCATTTTGAGAAACACCAAGCAAAGATTCACTTTATCATTGTCATTAAACCTTTCTTGGCAGGATTCCTGACATTGTTTATAATTGTGTTCTTATTGTTGCTATGTGAAATCAAGTCAGCTGCGACTCAGAGCAACCCCTTCTACAACAGCCCTAAACCCTGCTCTATCCTGTGCCAGTCTTATTATCTCTGACATACTTACCCCCATTACCCCAGTCACTGAGTCAATCCATCTCATTGAGAGTCTTCTTTTCTCGAGCTGTCCCTCCACCCTCCCAAGCATGATGGTCTCCAAGGACTGCTCTCTCCTGGAAACATGCCCAAAGTATGTCAGATGAATCCTTAGAGTCTTTGCCTCCAAGGAACAGCCTGGTTTAACCCTCTCCAGGATGAACTATTTGTTCTCCTAGCAGTCCATGGTATAGTCAGTACTCTTCTCCAGCAACACAGCTCAAAGGCATCAATTCTTCTATCATCCCTAGTCATTGTCCTGATCTCTGACACATAGCAAGTGATTGCAAAGACCATGGCCTATATCAGGTGCACCTTAATCTCCAGACTGATATTGTTGCTCTTCAACACTCTGGAGATGTCCCTGAAAGCAGACTTTCCCAATGCAATTTGTTTTTTTATTTCCTGGCTTGGTATGAAGAGCATTGATTATGGAGCCAAGCAAATTGTTTATAATGTTGTTGTTGTTGTTAAGTGCCATTGAGTCACAGGGGACTCATAGAGACCATATGAAAGAAAGACCTCAACACTTGTATAACTTTCATTGTTTCTCCATGTTCATAGAGTTTCTGGAGGCTAGCTATTTCAGAAGTGGATACCACTCCTGCTTCCAAGCTTGTTTTAATCAGGAACCTCTACCAAACTCTGTCCACCATAGGTAACCATTATCACATTTGACACATCAGTGTCACAGTGTTTTGCATCACAACAACCCAGGACTTACCTCCGTACAGCAAATGGACAGACCAGGTCTATACCACTTAGAAGAATGTTTGACCAAAAACAATTAAAACCAGGCCTGAGGGCAGCAGATTAAAATCACCCACCTTTGGCTTGATAGTATAACTTTCTATCCACTAGGCCAACAGAGCTCTCTCTATGTTGTTGTTTTTGTTAAGTGCTGTCTAGTCATAGTCGACCCATAGTGACCCTATGAATGAAAGACCTGAACACTTGTATAACTTTCATTGTTTCTCCAGAGTCATATAGTTTCCAGAGGCAAGCTATTTCAGAAGTAGATGCCACTCCTGCCTCCAAGCTTATTTTAATTGAGGAGCTCCACCAAACACTGTCCACCATGCGTATATATAATAGAGAGTTAAAATCAATTATTTTGAAAGCTGTCCTGGAGATCAACCATTTTTATCTCAAACCTCCCAATCTCTTATTTTACAGATTGAGGTAACAGAGCTCAAAGATGGGAAGTGATTTTGCTCAACTTTTCAGGCTAATTAATTAATTGGAGAACCCAACTAACATTGAAGTTTCCTGATATTTAAGTCAATAACCTTTCTACTAGTTCATATTACCCACCATTTCTTTCTAACTCCCCTGCTTTTCTTAGATTTCTCTTTCTAAAATGGAACAGTTACAGGATTAATTTGGGGTCACCTCCCTTAGGAGTCAGAACTTATCAGTTATAATCAGCATTACACCCACAGGTACTTCCTTCACGAGAGGCATTTTCTCCTCTTTGTGGGCTTCAACTGTCAGTTCCAGGAAGCAGTTAATTGCTTTATCCAAAAGCACAGCCTCCACCCCCACCCCCCATCTCAAGATGATCATATGGTCTGCATATTGTCACCACAGGAGTTTGGGACAGACCTTCCCATAATATAGCTGAGGACGCTCAAATTATTTTTTTCTGTGGAAAAAGACAATCGTCAAATGACCATCCAAACACCAGAGCTATGTGGGTTTTGCTGGCATCTTTCTTTCTCCCTGTTTCTGTACAAAGAGCTCTAGTGGAAAGGCCTCATAGGTAAAGTTGCACAGCCAGCCCAAAGGCAGGAGTTTTAAACCCACCATCCTCCTTAGATGAAGATGAGTAATCTCCTTCCAGACCACTTACAACCTCTAAAAACCTTCTGGAGGATCATCTACGAGTCGGTTGACTTAACAGCAATATGCTGAGTTGAGTTGCTGTCCACAAGTCCATAAAAACAAAAAAGAGTAACCTCAACCTAAGGCTTTCCTTCCTCAAACCTCTCAAATTCCTGCCCAGCAGGTCTTCACCTTTGCATGCACAAAACACACACCTTGAGAGGAACCCAGTGTCATGTCTGGCTCAGGCAGGGGAAGAACGGAAGAGGTAGGCTGAAGCCTGGCACAGCAGCGCTGGTTCCAAGAAGTCATAGGAGGTCTGATGTACCTCAAGGCATCTAGTGATGGGGAAGGGTCATCAGGAAACCACCAACTAATCCACAGCCACCCCAGACCTTCACAAGGTGCATCTGAGCAGTAAGAGGGCATCAGGTCTGAAGAGGTCAAAGTAGGTCACTGATACAAAGGTGTCCTAGGATGCTCTGGGAAAAGGCTGTTTATTTCCCCAGCAGATTGCATGCTGCCTGCTGGGTGTGGCCAACCACAGACCCATAAGTGCTGACTGGCCAATGGCAGCGGCCAGTCCTTTCCAGTAAAAGTCTGAGATGTGGGGACAAGGGTTACATGACTTCACAGGGCTGGTATTACTCTCTGTGAATTTCCATTTCTTAGTTCTTCCCTGTGCTGTGGTCCAGGATCTGAGGAGAGGTGGTGTGTGTATGTGTGCATGTGACAATCCCAGAGATCGAGACATTTGTTTTTCAAGGCAAAGTGTGGTGGCTTAGAGAGGAAAGGCGCTTCAAGAAACAAAACAAATGCAGAGCGCGTAGCAAGGCCCTGGCTTAAACACGCCAACCACCACCACAGAGTGTGACGGAGGAGCGTGGGGAGAAGGGCATATCTGACCAATCCAGAGGAGCCACCGAAACCTAATCTTTAGCTGCTCTTCCCAGGAAGTCCCCTGCCCTACGGATAAAATATCTGAAGTAATTGAAATAGTATTTCTCCAACCGGAGGTTGCAGGGTAGGCAGGGGGCCAGCCGTGTTTGTTCTTCAAAACTCCTGTCCCCTCTTCACAGCCCAGAGCTTCTCATGTTCCAGAAGAGGGTGGCGCTGGAGGGAGCCCCAGTCATGACTCACTCCGAGCTAATCCTTGGCAAATCCGTCACCATGGGAACTGCCAATCATCCATGCATTTCATCATTTAGCCCAACATCTGCCCGGGGAGACTCAAGTAATCTGAGTCACGCATCCTATGTACGGTGCTTACATCTGAGTTCCTGGTTAACAAAAAGAACCAGGGTCAGGCAAGCCTCCCGGCAGGATGATGCCCAACCCTGACCGTTAATTAGCTGTTTGGTTCTTAGCAAGTCTGTCCCAAACTCCTCTGGGTCTCTGCTGGGTTAAATAAAGGATCGGACCAAGCCTCATTGGAACTGGGAAGCAGCGAGGCATGTCCTTCGAGAATGCTTATCAGTGAGAGTTAGATAGTGAGGCATATGTAGTTAGACAAAGTGGACTCAAACTACTGTTTTTACTTACAACATTACAAAATGATATTTGCATAATGTAAGACGCAAGACTATAAAGCTTAGCACATATTCTTAGGCGCAGTCATTCTTAAAAGAAGAAAGAAGATGCTCTGTCTGGTCCTGGGAGGCATATCAAAGTTTCCAGTGAATGAGAATTTTTATATGTTTATAAAAAAGAAATATGCATAGAAACAAACAAAACATTGAATTGCTGTGTACCATCAACTCGGAACGGACTCGTAGCTGACCCTCCAGCATATTTTCAGAGGTAGGGAGGAGAGTGCCCATTTTTCTCCCACAGAGCAGCTGGTGGATTCAGCTCCTTGCCACTAGGCCACCAGAGCTCTCCTGAGTTGATAGACTAGCTGATCTCAAATGTCAATCCAGCTTGACTCTGATCTTGGACTCCAAGCCTCAGGCTACTGCTAATTCCTGCCTGGAGGGAGAGGGACTCAGGCGGGCTCACTACTCGCCTCCTGTGTCTGCACCAAGACCCTGTAGAACTTCCTTCTGGTGGATCCAATACACTGAGGGGTGTCATGGACCTGCCTGCCCCTACTTGGGCCAGGTGTCAGCTTCCTCAATACAGCAGCAAAGGAGAAAAGCTGTGCAGCAGCGTGGAGGAGAAGCAGCAGTGAGACAATCTGGGGTGCCTGGGAGGAACCTCTCTCTCTGGAGTGCTAGAGCCACAGAGGCCCACAGCCCTTGCGTCATATGTAATGTCTGTGCTATGCAGCCAATGAAGCCCACTGCTTGGCCCACGTAAACCCTCAGATATGAACCGCCTGAGTGTGTGCTCAGTTTCTGCATGGGGTGGGGGGGGGAGCGGAAGTATTTTCAGATGTTAACATACTATTTATTCCCTCTATTTCTCCTCTTCCTTTACCATCCAGTCAAGAGGGTGTTGACCTATATTTTATTGCCTCAGAGAGACCCACAGCAGGAAAGGAAACAAAATTTGCCTAGACATGATTGTGACTTCTATTTTTCAAACGTTCTTCAAGAGATGTTAGAGGCTTGGGAAAATTAAAATGTGGGGGCAAAAGTGAGTGGGCAAAGCATGGGAAAGGCCAGAGCAAAATCTGCTACACAAATCGTGGACCAAGAATAAAATGAAAATGTGAGGCTCCTAGGTAAAAAATTTATTATCATTTATAAGTCATTAATTGTTGTGGTTGTTGTTGTGTACTGCCGAGTCAGAATCTACTCATAGTTGACCCTCCAGTGGGTTCTCAGAGGCTATAAATTGCACAGGAAAAAACTGCCTGTCTTTTTCCCAAAGAGCAGCTGGTGGATTTGAACTGTTTGCCTTTTGGTTGACAGTGTATCTTCTTACAACTAGGCCACCAAAATTCCTAAGTCAGTAATAGAAGAGCATTAAACGAAACAAGGGGCAAGCTCTGGTGGCCTAGTGGCAAGATGCTGCACTGCAATCCCAGAGGTGAGCAGTTCAAATCCACCAGATGCTCTGCTGGAGAAGGAGGGACAATATTCTCCTCTACCAGTCAGATCCAATTTGATGGCACACACACACACACACACACACACACACACACACACACACAATAATAATAAAAAATTAAAAAAACAAAACCAAACAAGGGATCCTCCTGAGAACTGTGTTACTACAGATATCACAGGCCCAAGAAGCTGGCTCTAGGTAGGACTGTCCCGCCAGAAGATCGCCTTGAAGTTAGGGGCAGACAAAGAGCAGCTCATGGTTCAGAAACAATGGGGATCTGGACTCCATTCCCTAGAATCACTGTGGGCCCCCATAAAGTTCCATAAAATGTGGTCTCACAGGTGCTTAGATTCCCTAGGCTTTGAAGAGACTTCGAGTTTTCAAAGTTAGCTCAGAGGCAGCAGAGATTACAACCCTGAAAGGACACAGACAGTAGATAGATTAATGGAGAACTTGGTTCTGTGGACAGATGACAAGACACTTAGGGCTCTCCCAGCAGGCCTTGGTTTTCTGTGAGGCCCTGGTGCTGGCGCATCAGCATGGCAGCACCAGACAGAAGCATCGAGAATGACTAAAGTTAGATTGTGCTGCCAACACAAAGGTACACAATTCAAAGCACCTACGAAAGAAAGATGGGCAATCAACTCCCATGAGATTTGATGCCTCTGAAAGTTCTGATTCTATAGTACACAACAAGTAGAATGTAGACTTAGAGAAAAAAAATGGAGTTTGATTTAAAGGAAATAAACATGTTTGCTTGTTTTAAAGAAAATAAAAATGAAAGACTGTTTCTAACATGCACAAGTCTTTGGATCAAGGTTTCTCCTGTTGCTACCTACACCCTGGCTCCAGGCTGTTCTCGTGGAAAGCCCTCAGATAGAGTCTGCTAGGAGGCCACTGCAGAAACCCAAGTGAGATGCAGAGCATGGGCCAGTGTGGGAGATGTGAGAGAGATACAGGAAGGTAGAATCAAATGATACTGAGGAAGTAAAACTGTCAGGACTTAGAGGGCACTGGTAAGAGATGGGTCATGGTTGGCTATTACTGGTAGAGCAATTGGCTGTATGGATGTGCCATTTACTGAGTATAGGAGAAGAGTGAGTTGGAGGATGAGTAGAAGGGTTCTGGTTATGAGCACCATGGGTCTAGGATGGCACTGAGACACTCAAGAGAATATTTCAGGCATATGGTTGAGCCTGTGACATGAGCTCAGGGGAGAAGTCTGGGTTAGAGATAGAAGTTTGGAGGCATTAGATTTTTTTGGCGACATGGCTAAGATTTCGAGTAAAATAGAGTAAGAAGAGGAAAGGGTCTAGGAATAAGTTAAAGTACCTTAACACTTTTAACATTTTGTTTTGTTGAGACCATACACAGAGAAACAGCTAGGAAAATGAGCCGCTTTTACACGAGCAATTCAGTGGCAATGATGGGATTCTCCGAGCTGTGCAACTATTCCAGCTCTCCTTTGCTCAGTTGTTTCTTCCCTGTTAACAAGCTCACTGCCTTTGAAGGTTCCTCTTAAGCTTGTGAGTTACTGTTGTCACTTTGGTCCTGTTTGGATAGTTCTTTAAAGAGTGCATCACAACATCTAAAGGTCAGGCAGAAGAAGATGCACCTGGAAAGGCAGGCCGGAGGGGCAGGAGGGGGACAAGGAGACTGTTCCTTCACAAAGTCGAGAGAAAAGGAGAGACTCAAGGAATGCTGGGAGGGAAACAAACGGAGAAATGAAAAACATTCCTTGAACTTAGTGGCCAGGAAGTCACTGATGATTTTTGGAAAGTCTCATTTCACTGGAGTGACAGACTTGGATTGCTAGACAGTCAAAGAGTTAAGCAGTAATTAGAAAACGGAGACAGGAGTACACACAAAGCTCTTACCTCCGAGAGAGACAACTTAAAGTTGCTAGAAGCAGCGAGATGAGGAAAGTTGAGTAAAAGTGTTAATTTGTTTAATTCTTTATTAATTTTAATGAAAGTTTACAGAGACTTGGGATTTCCAGCCATTCCTTGTTGTACTTTTCTCCCTCCCCGCAAATCACTCTTTCACCCCTCCTTGCAAATCACTCTTCTACTTGAAAAGAAAAAGAAAAACTCTCTCATTGTTATGCAATCCCTCCCCCTAGGTTCACTCCATTATGCAGCCCTTACTCTGGACTTCTGTAATGACAAGAATACCCACTCATATATCCCTTTTAAACAGATCTCTCCCTCATCTGTTTCAATGCAATATACATCTTTCCTCCCCTCGAAAGTGTTAATTTTTCTTTTAATTTTAAATCTTAACTGAGGTATAGCTGACATACAATTGGAGGCAGCTGAAGTGTAATAATGGGAAAAAAAACCTTAGTAAAAGTTGGCCTCTAAAACAATCACTATAATCAGGATAAGGAATAGATGTATCGGGCTCCAATATGTCTTCCCATCCCTTTGCCTCTGGCTCTCCTCACCTCCTGTTCTTGGGTAACTTCTGATCTGCTTTCTGTCACTACACTTTGCATTTTCTGGCATTTTATTTTTTTATGGTACTCTTTTTTATCTAACTTCTTTCACTCGGTGTCATTATCTTGAGATCCATCTGAATCTTTGCACGTACTATTTTTTTTAAAATTACTGACTCAGGTTTCTATTATAAGGCTATACGAGTTGGTTTATCCATTCATCTATGGATGAGCCTTTGACATATTTTCAGTTTGAGTCTATTATAGATTAGAGTGCTCTGAACTGCTTCTGTTTCTCTTTAGTAAATAATAAACTATTTTCCAAGAAATGGTATTATTTGCCTACAACAAGGTATGAGTGTACCAGTTTCCCTATTTCTCTACATCTTTCTTGCCAACACTTGATATAATCAGTCTCTCTCTCTCTCTTTTTAATTACTTCATTTTACTTGAATCCACAATAAGTACCCTTGGTCTCTGCAATCAAGAGACACATTAAAAATGTAAATACATCGAATAGGCTCAGATTACATCTCAACATCATGAAAACAAAAATCATCATCACTAGTCCAAGAGCAACATGATCGATGGAGAAAGGACTGATGTCGTCAGTGATTTCATCTTGCTGGGATCATCAATCAGCACCCTTGGTTGGTACCAGCAGTCAGGAGATCAAGAACATACTGCATTAGGCATCTCTCTAAAATACCGAAGAGCAATGCTATCAGCCTGAGACTAAAGTTCGCCTGATTCAGGTCATGGTCTTTTCAATCATTTGCTATGCATCTGAGAGCTGGACTGAAGGATGACAGAAGACTCCTTGATGCCTATGATATGGTGCTGGAGAAGCACACTGAACATCCCATGGGTTGGGCAAAGGCCCTTGGCTCTGGTTCCTTGTAGGGTAGCAGTCCTGAGCTCTGCTCCATCTCAAGTCAGGTGTCTGATTCTCTGCTGTGGCTGCTGTGGTGGCTGCTCCCACTGATCCTGGTCTGTTTGGCACAAGAATCTCTGGCTCCAAAGGACACACTACATTCTCTTGCTATTTCTTTGCTGGTGGTGAGATTATCTATAATCACTCTCTTTCAATTTAGACTTTGTAAAGCTATGTTCTGGTGGTAAGGTTTGACTCCGAACCAAAAGATCAGTGGTGGAGCCTACCAGTTGTTCCACAGGAGAAATATGTCGCAACATGTTTCCATAAAGATTTATAGCTTTGGAAATTTTATAAATTGGTTTACCTTTTCCTATTGGGAGTTCTAATGGCCTAGTGGCAAGAAGCTGTGCTCCAATCCCAAAGGCATGCAGTTCGAATCCACCAGCTGCTCCATGGGAGAAGGATGGACAATTTCCTCCCATGGGATTATGTAGTCTTCAGTATAGATTGAAGCTCAATATCAAGAAAACAAAGATTCACACCACTGGGCCAATGGGTAGCACCATGATAGATGGAGAAGACATTGAGGTTGTTAACAATTACAGCTTGCTTGGCTCCACAATCAACACTCTTAGCACCAGCAGTCAGGAAATTAAAAGACTAATTGCTCTTGGAAAATCTGCTGTCAGGGACCTCTCCCGAGTACTGCCAAGCAATGATGTCAGTCTAGAGACTATAGTGTACCTGATCCAAGTCATGCTCTTCTCAATTACTTGCTATGCATCAGAGATCTGGACAATGAGTAAGGATAACAGAAGAAGAATTGATGCCTTTGAATTGTGGTGCTGGAGAAGAGTCTTGAACATACCATGGACTGCCAAGAAAACAAATAGGTCTGTCTTGGAGAGGGTGAAATCAAGTTTCTCCTTGGAGGCTAGGATTGTGAAACTCTGTCTTTTATTTTGGGCACATGGCCAGGATAGACTAGTCCCTGGAGAAAGACATCATACTCAGAAGGGTAAAGGGAGGGACAGCACAGAAGAGGAAGACCCCAGATGAGATGGATTGATACAGTAACTGGGGCAAAGGGAGGTGGTGTGTTGGAATCAGTAAGACTGGCTCAGGACAGGGCAGGGTTCAGAGCTGCTATACATAGGGTCACTATGAGTCGCAGGGGACTTGATGGCATATAACAATAACAACAACAAGCCTCATGGTAATAATCTGTGTTGTAACCCTGAAGGCAAATGTTTCAAATCCACCAGCTGTTCCACAGGAGAAGGCTAGGCAATCTCCTCTCATGTGATTAACTTCCTCTGAAAACTCGTTGGAGGGTCAGCTATGGGTCAGTTCTGACTTGATGGTACCCAACAACAACAATATTCACTGTAAGAGTTTTCATTTTCCTGATGGCTCAGGAAAGGACAGGGCTCAGATCTGTTTTCATAGGGTCACTATGAGTTGTACTTGACAGGAGGCTCATGTGAAGCGGTTGGATTCTGGAAGATGGTTTCTTGTGTCTCGATGAGGGTCAAGTATGGAATGTTAGTTTGGTTTTTTTCATCCACAGTCAGGCGTCAGCTGATTAGATATGTCAGATTTAGCTAACAATGAGCTATGCATTGAAGCCTCTTGATTTACAGTCAACCAGAACCTGGTGGGCCTGCCTTTTATTTAAAAGGAGGGAGGACTTCGTGTTAATTGATTTGGGGATGAACATTCTTCTAAATAGTACAGTATTGGTCTGCCTATTTGCTGTACTGAAGTAACTTGGGGATGCTATAATGCTGAACGCTTTGCCTTAGGTGTGTCAATTGCCGTGATGGTTACCCATCATGGGCAGTGTTTGTGGAGCTCCCAGATTGATTCACGTTCGGAAACTGGAGTGGTATTCCACTTCCTAAACCACATGCCTCTGGAAACTCTATGAACATAGAAAAATTATAATTATAGAACAGGGTTCAGGTCTTTTGTTCCTAGGGTCGCTTTGAGTTGTATTCACTTAAAAACAACCATGGCTAGTGAGGACTCTGATGCCGAGGTAAATGTTGAGTCGCTAACCAAAAGTTTGATAGTTTGAATCCATCAATTGCTACATGAGAGAAAGATGAGATGATCTGCTCCCATTGATATCACAGCCTCAGGGACCCAATGGAGGGTCTTCTTGAGTTGGAATTGACTTGGTGGCAGTAAGTATGGTTTTTGTCTTTAATAGCTGATGATGTTGAGTATCATTTCATGTGTTTAGCGCCATCTGCATAGCTATTGTAAAGAAAATATTTTACTCATTTTTAATGTTAGTTTCCTCATATTTGAATTTATGTCCTTATTTACTTATCTATCTGTTTGTTTATTTTCTGGCTACAAGTCCTTTGTCAGATGTGTGATATGTGAAATTTTGTCAGTCAAGATCCACCTGGCATTGGCAATGATATCCCTAGTACCATGGCCTCTTATAAATCCAGCCTGCACTTGCGGTAGTTCTCTGTTGATGAACTTGTTCCAGGCATTTTTGGATAATCTTCAGCAGGATCTTGCTTGCATGTGGTTAATAATATTGCCTGATAACTTTCCACACTGTCTCTAAGACCTCTAGCATCTTACATACCCTTTCCATTCTCTCATTCACAGTCCTATCAAGTCAGAAATTACTCCGAGCTGACTCTGTAGTGAGTTGTTAGAGGTTATAAATCATACAGGAAGAGATTGTCCATCCTTCTCCCAGGGAGCAGCTGGCAGATTTGAACCAACTGCCTTTAAGTTGGCAGCACAACTCCTTACCCACTGGGCCACCAGAGCTCCCTCTTTTTATAGTTGTTGTTGTTGTTGTTATGTGCCATCGAGTCATTTGCGATTCATAGTGATCCTATGTACAACAGCCCTAAACCGTGTTCTATCCTGTGCCAATCGCATTGCCTCTGACACACCCATCCCGATT
>NW_006399782.1:4624336-4628076 GCF_000299155.1 Elephantulus edwardii | reverse complement strand
TCGCTCATTAGTGTTCAAGGCCTCAAACCTGTTCCTTAGATGAGTCTGAAATTCAAGTGGGAGAAATCAAAGTCATATTTTGGCTCCTGTGGATTCGGTTTGATTTTCCTCAGCTTCAGCTTAACTTGCATATGAGTAGTTGGTGGTCTGTTCCACAATCAGCCCCCGGCCTAGTTTTCACAGCTGATATTGAGCTTCTCCAGCGGTTCCTTCCACAGATGTAATCGATCTGATTCCTATGCATACCATCAGGTGAAATCCATGTGTATAACCTGCGTTTATGTTTCTTATAAAACACGGGCAGGCGAAAGTCGGCTCAGACAATAGAGAAGCGACTCGCGCCGAAAGCGTCTGTCACACTATAGGAACAGAGAAACACTCGGTCGGGAGGCCGAAAGCTTTTTATAGTAGAAGATGAAAATGTCACATGTAGAAAACCAGAGGAAAGCAGACAAGATAAGGCCCACTCCACATCAATACAACTCAATTAAGTGAAATATTTTTCTGACTCTTTGTCCTGAGAAGAAGCCTGATACCAAACAAATGGTTATTCCTTATAAACTTATTTGTCACCACGATTGTGTACTGCCTTCCAAGTCCAGACCCTAAGTAAGAGGTAAGCGTTCTCTAGGACCTCAGCTTCGGAAGGCTTTTCCACAACCACTGAAAGGGGGAAAGTTGGAAAAGGTCAGGAAAAGAATTCAATCATTACCCATGGACATTGGTTTGGCCCACACTTGGTAGAAAAAGCAAAGTACATTTATGCCTTGTTGCCTAACAATTCATTCTCCTAAATTTTAAATGTTTATGAAGTGTATGTATTACTATGGGAAACTGCCCACACTATATGTGATATGATGCAAAGTAAGAAAAGCATATGCTAATTATATTATAAATAAAAATGTTAAAAATCCATACATATTTTTAATGTTTGAAATAGAGATGGGAAAAGATGAGCTTCTCCCTTAGGAGAAGTTGTGGAAAGAGAAAATGAGGCTTCAAATCTGGCAGTGCATTTATCCCATGTGTGAAGAGGCCACTTGCCCTGGTGAGGAATACATCCTATTTAGCTCTAAAAGTAAAAAAAATCTCCTCTATAAATCTCACCAAAATTGTCAGCATAAAGGATAAAGGGGATTACATCAAATTGAAACACCTCTGGGATTATTTTTTAAAAGTAAATAACCTGTTAAAAGAACAGATTCTTTGTTAAAGCTGAGGCACTTATTAGAGTCAGGGATAGGTAAGATAAGAACACATACACACCAATTATGACACTTCGAGGTAGGGGGGCAATTAAACACTTATACCCCCAACATGAGAGGGAAAATTCAAATGCCAGTACCTGTAGCTGCAGGAAAGAACACTCCAAAGACAGTGAAGAAGGACTCCCCGGGGCTGTAATCAGGCAGAGCGTTGTTCTGTAGCACTTCTGGTGAATAGCCAATAAAGCCATGCTCTGGAAAAATTCAAAGGAGCGCAAAAAGAGTCATGTGATAAGAAATCAAACAGATGCCCTTAGATTACAGCTCTATTTTATGTAGCTTTAAACACAAAAGGATGAGAGGGAATTGAGGAGGAAAAGATAGGAGACTTGCTGAACCATCTTCTTTCCTACTTCTAGGGCTTAACTTCTATATATGTATATGTAATTGTTGTTGTATACCGTTGAGTCAGAACCAACCCAGAGCTGACCCTCCAGTGGGTTCTCAGAGGCAGTTAATTGCACAGATTGCCCATCCTTCTCCCACAGAGCAGTTGATGGATTTGAACTGTGTGTCTTTGAGATTGTCACAGCTTCTTACCCCAAGCCACCAGAGCTCCCTATATGTATATAAGAGTATGAATATATTATATGTACAGAAATGTCATGAGGGGGAATAGCAGTTTACCTCTGAGATAGAGAGCACTTTTTAAAATTTTTTTAATTTATTTATTTTTCATTTCAATGAACATCTACAGAGATTTTGGAATTCCATTCATTCATTGTTGCACTCTTCTCCCCACCCACTCCCCTTCCCCCCACCCCCTGTTTACTCCTCTCCTTCAAAAGCAAAAGAAAAACTCCCTCATTGGTACACAATCCCCCCCACATCCCTCAACCCCAAATATAATCCACTCTGCAACCCTCATTCCGTACTCTTACGATAAACATAATGCCCTAAAATATAATACTTTTAAAATATTCTCTCCCCCAAAGACTTCCATGCCATAAACATATTTCATCCAGTTTTTCTCAGTCTTACCCCCATCCCGATGTCAGCCTCATTCTACAACAGTGGCACCATATAGCATTTGTCCCTTTGTGACTGAGATACCTCACTCAGCATAATGTCCTCCAGGGTCACCCATTTTGAATAATATTACATGAGTTCCTTGTTTTTCAATGCAGCATAATATTCCATTGTGCGAATATACCACAGCTTCTCTACCCATTCATTTTTTGATGGGCATTTAGGTTGTTTCCAACTCCTTGCTATTGCAAACAAAGCCCCGATAAACATGGGTATGCATATATCTACTTGGATGCCATTTATGGTGATAGAGAGCATTTTTATTTCACCAGGTTTTTCTTCCAAGACACCTCTGAATGGACTCGAACTACCAACTTTTCGGTAGCAGCCAAGCACATTAACCATTTCTATTATCCAGGGACCCCTTATCGTTTTGATGTTTCTATTATGAGAAGTCAAGCTGATTTTGACTCATGGTTTGTTGCTGTTTTTAGGTGCCACCAAGTTGACTCCAACTCACAATGACACGAGATCTTGCCCAATCCCCGCACATCTTCACAATCTCTGCTCTGCTAAACTCATGCTGCAGTCAGTCACTGCGTCAGCCCATCTCATTGGGAGTCTTCCTGTCCTTCACTGACTCGGTACTTTTCCAAGCATGATGTCCTTTTGACATGTCCAGAGTCTGCAAGTAGCCTCACTGCCTTTGTCTAGAAGGACCATCTTGACTTCATTTCTTCCAAGACAGATTTGCTTGTTCTTTCGGCTGTCCATGAGATAGTCAGTACTCTTCTCTGGCACCACAGTTGAAAGGAATCAATTCTTTTTTGGTCTTTCTCCCAGTAAAGCAAACTGACAGAGAAGTGGTGGACTAAAAAAATCTGTATCATTGAAATATCTCAATGAGTTTTTATTTATATTTATATATTTGTTTTTATTTTTAAAAATATTATTAATTTTTAAAAATATTCCTCAAAATTTTAAAGTTACTCTCTTGGGCCTCACTTATGCACAGAATGAAATCCAGACTTTTCAAGATGCCCACCAAAGTCCTCTGCAACCTGGGAACCAATTTACTCTTTTCTTGTCTCCTAAAGTCACCCAGATGAGCCAACTAACTCTCCCCAGGAATGCCACTAATATCCTCCTCCGCACCACTGCTCAGGCTGCATCTCCACCTTCTGCACTATCCCACCATCTCTCTCTCTCTGCACTCGCTCTTCAAGCCAAACCAAATGCTGATTCCTTTGGGTCTTATGCCAATTTCCTATACGGGTCAGTATTGTGATGTGCCTTCATCAAGCTGACTATGACTCAAGCTCTGAATCTTGCCCTGTCTCACACCGTCCTCACCAGCTCTAATACACTTGAGCTCATTGTTTCAGTCACTGTGTCAACCCCTAGTAGGGATCACATGGGCCAGGTGTTCAGTCATCACTCAACAACCCACCTCTAGGGCTGAGATGTCTCATCCTCCACCCACCTCAGGACTGAACTCCCTCCCCC
>NW_006399782.1:4621762-4624236 GCF_000299155.1 Elephantulus edwardii | reverse complement strand
CAAATGAAGCCTGGGAGATCGCCGGAGAGGCTGGCAATCACAACTTCCAAGCCTCATAACTTCACAGGAAAAATATTTTCTAAAAAATAATATAATAGAAGCTCAGCGAAGTCCAAGAAGGGGCCCCTGGGAGTCCAGTCAGGACTGAAAAAAAAATCACCATTCATTTCTTTCTTTTGCCCACACACAAAATTGTCCCGGGACATTAAATCCCCAGCACGGTGCAACATGTTTTAAATGATTTGGCATCTGTACAGATGGTCCTCCCCTCATTAACAAAAAGGCAACAATAAGTAGGTTAGCTTTAGCTTCTCCGCTGGCTGACCCCTTCTGACTGGCCTTTCTGAGGAGAAAACCAGCCCAAGCTGCTCTGGAACTGAGCTCGGCCAAGCTGGAAGGAGTTTGCGTCTGAGAGCACATCCGAGCACAGGGCTGTGCACACGCTGCAGAGGAGGCAGGCAGCACATAAACACCTCATCAGGCTCCATTAACCTCAGCCGGGAGCCTGGAGCCAGCCCTGGGGAGACCCGACAGGCCAAAAGGCTTTGCCCTGCTCAGCCTGGAGGTGCAAGGGGATTTCAGGCCCAATGGATGAGACACTCTCAGCAGTAGTTAAGAAATCCAACAACGTTGGACAAATGTGCTCCACAAGTTCTTTTTGAAAGGTTACAAAACAAAGATGTCATTTTGAGGACCATGGCATGCCACCTCCAAGCTACTGTCTTTTCACTTGTCTCCTAGGTATAAGAAAGCTTGACAGTGAATGAGGGGAGCTGGAGAAGAATTGATATGGTTCAAGTATGATGCTGGCATAGAAAATTATATGTACTATGGACTGCCAGAAGAATGAACGAATTTATCTTGGGAAAAGGACATCCAGAAGACTCCTTAAAATAGAGGATGGCGAGACGTCATCTCATACACTTCGCAACTGCTATCCGGAGGGACCAGACAAGCTTGTAAAAGTAGAAAGTCAGCAAAAAATAGGAAGCGTTTCAGAGAAATGGATTGACACAGTCGTTGCAGCAATGGGCTTAAATACTGCAGTGATTGTGAGGCTGGCCAAGGGCCAGCAGAGTTTTGCCCTGTTGTACACAGGGTACTTATGAGTTGGAACCGATTTGATGGTACTTAACAACGTATGAGTCACTCCACTAACGAGATCTGTAGATTTAGGAAATGATTCATCCGGCTCCCAAGGGTGTACGGGGAGGAGGCCTGTCTCAGCAACCTCTTCCTGCAAGCAACAGCTAATGACAGTCCACCTATCCTCACACAGATGCACAAATGTCACCACTAACCTTGCCCCTCTTCTCATACTTCCATTTCTGAGTCTTCCCAAGGAAATATCTCACCTTTGAAATGAACCTTATGAATAAAGATGCTTGTTGACATCTTATTTATAATAAGGTTAAAACTGGTGCTTGTTGTTACTGTCCACTAGGTGCCATCAAATCGAGTAGGACTCATGGTGACCTACGAAAAACAGATCTGAATCCTGCCCTATCCTGTGCCATCCTCATCATTGCTGCCACATTAAGCCCCTTGTTACAGTCACTGTGCCAATCCATCACATTGAGGGTCTTCCCCTCCTTCACTGACCCTCCACTTTTTCTGATATGATGTCTTCTCCCCAGGACTAACCCCTCCTAATAACATGATTAAAGTATGTGAGGTGAAGTTTCATCATCCTTCCCTCTACAGACCATCCTGGCTATACTCTCTCCAAGACATATTTGTTTGGTCTCTTGGCAGTCCATGGGATACTTAGTGCTTTCCCCGTCAGCATCACAACTCAAAGTCATCAATTCTTCTGTTGCCTTTACTTATTGTCCAACTTCCAGATGCGTAGCAAGTAATTGAAAAGACCTTAGCTTGGCTCAGGTGCACCTTAGTCTTTGAACTGAAATCCTTGCTCTTTCATACTTTGGAGTCCCTGACTTCACACTTTACCAGTGCAACATGTCTTTTGATTTCCTCACTGCTGATACCAAAGTTATTGGTTGTAGATCTAAATGAGATGAAATCATTGACTTTTCTTCATCTATTGTGATGTTGCCTTTGGCACAGTGGTGAAGATTTTTGTTTTCTCAATGTTGAAATATAATCCACACTGAAGGTTGTAGTCTTTTTGATCTTTTGCAGCAAACACTTCAAGTCCTCCTCATTGTCAGCAAAATTGGAGTGGTATACAAGTATGAGAGGTTTGTAGACAGTTTATACTATCAGGAAAACTAAGTTATACTTGCTTTCACAATAAACAAGAAAACTGTGTGCCATTTAAAAGGCAAATACCAAAAAGTTAACTTACAGAATATGAAAATTCTCAAATATCATTAATATCACATGCAAGCAAAATCTTGCTGAAGAGTATTTTAAAATTATTAGGGCAGTTATGGTCTCTTTGGGATATATTCCCAGTAGTGGAATTGCTGGGTCAAATGGTATCTCTATTTGCAACTTTTTGAGAAAGC
>NW_006399782.1:4595015-4620027 GCF_000299155.1 Elephantulus edwardii | reverse complement strand
GCAATGAATGAATGGAAATCCAAATTCTCTGTAAATGTTCATTAAAATTATAAAAAAATTATTAGGGCAGTACAGTGACAAAGAACAGTCAGAAATTCCAATCGAATTTAGAAGAGGCTACGTCAAAAGAGAAATGGTTTTGGGAAAATCCACTGGAGGCATGTCTCCAGAGTACTAAAGAGCAATGAGGTCAATTTAAAGACAAGGTGCACCTGATTTCAAGCCCTGGTCTTGTCAATGACTTGCTATGCACTTGAAAGCTGGACAATGACTAAGGATGACAGAAGAAGAATCGATAGCTTTGAGTTGTAATGTTGGAGAAGAGTACTGAATATCCCATGAAGTGCCAAGAGAACACATAGGTCCTTTCTGGACAAAGTGAAACCAGAGTGCTCCTTGTAGGCAAGGATGGTGAAATTCTCTCTTACATACTTAGGGCATTTGAGAGGAGGGGCCAGTCCTTGGAGAAGGACATCATGCTTGGAAAGGTGGAGGATTAACATAAGGTAGGAAGACCTTCAATGAGATGAAATATCATAGTGACTGTAACTATGAGCTCAGGTGTGTTGGAGAAGGTGAGGATGGCACAGGATAGGGCAAAGCTCAGAGTGGTTATTCACAGGGTTTCTATGAATCCTGCTTGACTCAATGGCACATAACAACAACAATAAGAAAAAAGAGAAAAGTCTAGAAGGAAATAAATTTAAAAATATGAACTGTGCTTGTCTATCTAATGCAATTATGGGCAATTTATTTTTAATTTTTTAAACAAGCTGTCTACAGTTTCCTTGATAAGAATAATCTATTTTTTAAAAAGATAACTAGTAAAACATGTATGGGGGTCCAAAAAGGGAAGGGATGGGAGCAAAGGAGTGAGGGTGTACAGGGGGAAAATCACAGGGTCACACAATTTGGTGAGTTGAAGGAGAGGGTAAAGGAAATGCGAAACATCTGCTGGAACTTGAAAGGATAGTGGTGGGTATAGTTCAATGGCGATTTTATAAAACTCAGGGTATGGGAATGATTGTATGAAACACAAAGGGAATGAAGGGAAATGCAAAATATATAAAAATTCTGTATGTAAATTAATATCAAATAAGATTCTTTATTAAATAAAGAAAAATATATTTAAGAAAAATATCTCTTAGGAAATTAAGTAAAGTGTCCCATAAATGAAGTCCATCATTTCCAGGTAGCTTCCTTATACACAGGTATCATTTCTTCTTTCTTTGAGTCCTTCCTTCGTTTCATTTATACCGTGCTGGCTTTCCAAAACAAGGATGAGAAAAACATAAGGGAGGGCATATAAAATCAGGACAAGAAGAAATGTTCATGTTGAGTGACGGGAGGAACAATCAGAGTAGAGAAGAAATTATGGACCAAATGGGTGAGAGAGATGAGGTGTTAGAGAACATATGAGCAAAGACATACACAGCTGAGCCTCATGGCACTGGGCGGTAAGAAGCTTTGATTAAAGCTGTAGAGATAAGAATGTGTAATGATGCCCCTCAAACTAGACCCAAAGAGATGTCCTACCTTTGCAACCAGCTCTACTTAGATAGGATTTTAAAGCCCCATGGCCCAGCTATCACTTACCTGGGTCGCTTCCCAATGCATGGCATTATCTTTTTCACCCTAAGCTTTCAAGCCCTTATGCTCACAGCTCCTACCCCACTTCACACCCCTCCAGCCTGAGCAAGCCCCCACAGAGGCCTGGTTCCATTGGCCTTTATCTCTCCCCCTGCAGTCTTGCTCTTTCTCCCAGATCCCAAACCCGGGATCCCTGAAAGACCGCATGTCTTATGTAGAGCTGTGCCCCAATTTAGGCATTGACATTTACTTGGCTTTTGCTTAATAGTCATGGCACTGGGTGAGGTCATCTGGTCATGTTCAGGGTGCAGGGCTGAGGCAGGCACTGTTTTGTGCAGCTTCTTGCAGTGGGTCTGGATGCCAGAGTTAGTCCTTTGTTATTGTTATGGACCATCCAGTGGGAACCAACCCATAGCTGACCTTCTAGCAGGTTTTGAAAGGCAGTAAATCATCTGGGAGGAGAGTGTCTGTCCTTCTCTCACAGGACAACCAGCTGGTGGATTTGAACCATGTGACTTTGGGATTGCAGTGCAGCTTGTTACTTAACACTAGGCCACCAGCGCTTCCTCATCAGTTGGTAGATGTCATCGAGTACAACCCATAGTGATTGCATGAACAGTAGATCTGAGCCCTGTTCTGTCCTGTACTATCCTCACACCTCCTGACACACCAGAGCCCATTGTGGGAATCACTGTGTCGATCCACCTGGTTGAGAGTCTTCTTTTCTTTTGCTGACCCTCTACCTTTCCAAGCAGATGTCCCTCTTCAAAGAATAGTCTCTCCTAGCAACGGGAATCCCAGAACACTTGATCGTTCTAATGTGAAACTTATACTTGGACCAGGAGGCAGTCGTCAGAACAGAGCAAGGGAACACTGCATGGTTCAAAATTGGGAAGGACGTACGCCAGGGATGCATCCTATCTCCATACCTTTTCAACCTATATGCAGAACAGATTATCCGGGAGGCTGGGCTCTATGAGGAGAAATGTGGGGTCAAGATTGGTGGACGATTTATCAACAACCTGTGTTACGCAGATGACACAACCCTACTTGCTGAAACTGAAGAGGACCTGAAGCGCCTGCTGCAGAGTGTCAAGGACTGCAGCCTACAATATGGATTGAGGCTCAATGTCAAGAAGACAAAGATTCTCACCACTGGACCAATTGGCAGCATCAGGATGCATGGTGAAGAGATTGAGATTGTATACAGCTTTAGTTTGCTTGGCTCCATATTCAACAGTCTTGGCACCAGCAGCCAGGAAATCAAAAGGTGCATTGCCATGGGAAAGTCTGCTGTTAGGGACCTCTCCAAAGTACTGAAGAGCAATGGTGTCTCTCTGGAGACTAAGGTGTGTCTGATACAGGCTTTGGTCTTCCCAATCACTTGTTATGCATCAGAGAGTTGGACAATGACCAAGGAGGATAGAAGGAGAATTGATGCCTTTGAGCTGTGGTGCTGGAGAAGAGTATTGAGAATACCATGGACAGCTAGGAAAACAAACAGATTTGTCCTGGAAAGGGTTAAACCAGGTGGCTCCTTGGAGGCAAGGATTCTGAGGCTCCGTCTAACATACTTTGGACATGTTGTGACGAGAGACCGGTCCTTGGAGAGGGACATCATGCTTGGGAGGGTGGAGGGACAGCGCAGGAGGGGAAGGCCCTCTATGAGGTGGATTGATTCAGTGACTGGGATAATTGGGATGGGAGTGTCAGAGATGGTGCAATTGGCACAGGACAGAGCGGAGTTTAGGGCTGTTGTACATAGGGTTGCTATGAGTCGTAGGCGACTTGATGGCACATAACAACAACAACAACAACAAGCAACATCCTATGAAATGGAGCTTTTATCATCTTTGCCTCCAGCAAGCACTCTAACTGCACCATGTCTAAGACATACATGTTTGTCATTTTGCCCATCCATGCTCAGTGCCCTTCTCCAACACCACAGCTCAAAGGCATCAATTCTTTATGTCATCCTATTCCTTGTTCAGCTCTCAGATGCAAGTGATGGGAAAGATCTGGCCTGAATCAGATGCACCTTAGTCCTCAAACTGACACACTTGTTCTTCAATAATTTGGACGGGTCTCTGATTGCAGATTTTCCCTTTGCAGTACATTTCCTGATCTCCTGACTGCTGGTATCAAAGGTGTTGACTGTGGATCCAAGTAAGATGAAATAAGTGATTTCCAATCTTTTCTCCCTCTGTCATGATGTTGCTAATCAGCCTAGTGGTAAGAATTTTTGTCTTCTTAACATTGAGATACAATCCATACTGAAGGCAGTAGTTTTTGATCTTCTACATAAAGTGCTTCAAGTCCTCCCCACTTTCAGCAAGCAAGGTTGCATCATCTGCATAATGCAAGTTATTGATGAGTCGTCCTCTGATCCTGATGCCACATTCTACTTAATAGAGTCCAGCTTCTTTGTTTAAAATTTTTTATTTTTTTATTATGTTTGTGTGTGAGTGTACCATCAAATCAGATCTGGTACAGGAGGAGATTGTCCCTCCTTCCCCGACAGAGCATCTGGTGGATTCAAACCGTGAGCCTCTGGGATTGTAGTTGCAGCTCCTTGCCACTAGACCACCAGAGCTCCCCTTAGAGTCCAGCTTCTTGAATAATTTGCCCAGCATACAGATCGAATAGGTATGAAGAAAGGATACATCCCTGATGCACTTAATTTTAAACTATGGACCAATTGGCAGCATCAGGATGGATGGTGAAGAGATTGAGATTGTTCACAGCTTTAGTCTCCTTGGTTCCACAATCAACACTCTTAGCACCAGCAGCCAATAGTTAAAAGATGTATTGCGATGGGAAAGTCTGCTGTTAGGGACTTCTCCAAAGTACTGAAGCATAATGGTGTCACTCTGGAGACTAAAGTGCATCTGATACAGGCCATGGTCTTTGCAATCACATGTTATGCCTCAGAGAGTTAGACAATGATTAGGGAGGATAGAAGAAGAATTGATGCCTTTGAGCTTTGGTGTTGGAGAAGAGTATTGAATGTACCATGGACTGCTAAGGAAACAAACAGATTCATCCTAGAGAGGGTTAAACCAGGCTGCTCCTTGGAGGCACGGATTCTGAGGTTTCATCTGACATACTTTGGACATGTAAGGAGGGACCAGTCCTTGGAGAAGGACATCATGCTTGGGAGGGTGGAGGGCAGACGCAGGAGGGGAAGGCCCTCTATGAGGTGGATTGGTTCAGTGACTGGTGTAATAGGGATGGGAGTGTCAGAGACAATGAGATTGGCACAGGACAAAGCAGAGTTTAGGGCTGTTGTGCACAGGGTCGCTATGAGTCGCAAGCGACTCGATGGCACATAACAACAACAGCAACAACAGTGTTCCTTTGCTCTATTCGTACAACAGCCTCTTGGTCTAGGTATAGGTTTTTTGTTTTGTTTTTTTTTAAATTATTATTAATTTCAATGAAAATTTACAGAGACATTGGATTTCCATTTATTCATTGTTGCACTTTTCTCCCCTCCCAGCCCTCCCCGCAAGTATACTCCCTTCTTGGAAAAGTAAAAGAAAAATTCTTTCATTGTTTTACAATCTCTTCCCCCCACCTCCCCCCCAGGTCCACTCCACTATGCCTAGCTATAGGTTTTTATATGCGCACAATTAAGTGTTCTGGGATTCCCAATCCCATCTTCTTCTAAATCTTCCTCCAATGATAATGAAGGAAGAAGTTGAAAAAGAAGAGCTTCCTTAGCCTTTTGTAAATCTGATGAAAGCATTGAACTTTCTCCTACACACTACAACTTTGAATATCATTTGGGGGTTTTCAGATCGCTGAAGCAAAACTCCCTTCTCTAGCACCTTTCTTGGCCTCTATTCTGGTTGGGCACCCAATGGACCCTCCAGTTTCCAAGCCCCTACCACCATCATGCCTTGCCCTGATGCTTTAAGGGAGACTCCAGAGTGATATTTTCAAACTGCAGCCCTTGCTGGGCAACAGCAAGTCTCTGTGAGCACAGGGATTGTGCAGGCTGCCCAAGGGCATTCTTACAGGGAAACTCTGCTGCTGTCTTGAGGCTGTTCTATTCATGGCAGCCCTGAGAAGCAGACGACCAGGCAAAGATTCCAGGGCACTTCTGGGTAGAAAAGCACATCAACAACAACCTTTCAGCAACAGTTGTGAGCACTTTACCATTTTCACTACCCAGGGTCACTGGGAAACTCTGACTCTGAAAATAACAATGAAAATCATCCCCTGAGCACCATCCATGTGCCCGTCACTGTGCACAAAGTCTTTTCACTGTCAGGCCTGGATCTTCACAACTTAAGGCATTAAGAAAACCAAGACTTATCCAGAAGGTAAGGGCTGCCTTGTTGTCCCAGGTCACACAGCCAGAGCTGCCCCCTGTCAGAACTGAATCGATGCCTTTGAGCTGTGGTGCTGGAGAAGAGTATTGAACATACAGTGAACTGCTACGAGAACAAACAAGTTCGTCCTGGAGAGAGTGAAGCCAGGCTGCTCCTTGGAGGCAAGGATTCTGAACCTTCATCTGACATATTTTGGACATGTTGCAAGGAGGGACCAGTCCTTGGAGAGGAATGTCATGCTTGGGAGGGTGGAGGGACAGCACAGGAGAGGAAGACCCTCCATGAGATGGATCGATTCAGTGACTAGGATAATGGGGATGTGCATGTCGGAGACAGTGAGAATGGCATAGGACAGAACAGGGTTTAGGGCTGTTGTACACAGGGTCGTTATGAGTCTCAAGTGACTCTGATGGCAGATAACAACAACATATTCTCCTTGGGGGTGGGCCACACCTTTTTCTCTAGGAATCAGGCTTCAGGTTCCCTACACTTCTCTCCCTCACAGAGTAAAGCTGGGTGCACAGGCTTTTCTTATTTGGAACACAGGTTCTTTTTGAATACCAAGAAACCACCCCAGAAACCATGGTGTTCCCCTCCCTCCTTCTTCCTGTGTGGAGGGCAGATCGGAGTCTCCCCGCAGCCTGGGTTTGTGCAGCGGGGAGGAGGCAGAACTCAGGCTGGTACCCAGGTCCCCCTGAATATATCCTGGAGTTGTCTCCTCAGGGATTTCTAAAAGCTGACTTCTAAATGCAGCTTATTTACCTCAAAAGGATGTCCTGCCTCAGCAGGCCTTCTGATTCCTCCCCTGGTCAAACAGGGAAGCTGGATGGCCTCTCAGTTCTGACAGCTTCTAAATCTGAAAGGAGCAGGACTCCCAGTGCCTGCAGCTGCCGAAGCTGAATCTATCTGGGCTTTGACCTGAACATCTGCTTCTGCAGCCAAGGAGTAAAAATACTTTGGTCCCATTTGAGCTGTGCGATTTTTAGAAGAATAAAAACAGAACAGAAAAGAAAAGGGAAAAAGAAAAAAAATATATATAGCAGTGATATAGCAAATGACCACAGGCCTGGGGCAGGCACTGGCAGAGGGAGAGGACAGCCAGGTAACTCCAGTCTCTGGTGATGCTGCCAGTGGGCTGCTGTTCTTTGAGATCTGTCTGTCTGCTCTCAAGGGATGCTGGTTGGACCCACCTGCCTCCTGTTGGCTACAGGTAGTCACCCTGTCACAAATGGAAAGAAAGGGTAACTCTTGCACTGCTGGGCCCTACACCTCTAACTCCCAATACCCCAACTTCACACCTGCTTCGGGGCAGCTGGGCAGCTCTCTGTGGCACCTGTGTCCCCCTACCCACAGCCCACCTAGGCTTTTGGAGTCTGCTGAAATTAGAAGAGGCAGTCGGAAGTCATCAGCCCCCGTTTGTGGGTGTCGCATTGAGGCTACTGACTAACATAGAAAGTGAGACTTCTAAAAATGAGGCTGGCACTTGCCGCCCCCGCCACCCCTCAGTGAGGCTCCAGAGGGGCTTCCGGCAACTGGCTTTCTTCTTGGCTCCAGTCCCCTGACTCCTCAACCCTCAACGGAGGAGACAGTCCTTTCCTGGGAAAGGGACAATGGGAGAGGCTGGTCCAACCAGGAATAGAAAGAGCAGAGGAAGGGCTCTGAGAGAGGAAGGGAGGGAGGGGACCCGCCAGGGAGCCTGCAGGGAGGGTGGGGCCTGGACATCACAGGAAGAGCCGCTGTTCAAGGAAGAGGAAAGGAGAGGCCCAGGTTCTGGGAAGGGGCGCACACACCAAAACAACGCCCCGCCCCAGGACGGGCAGTGGGGCAGACAGGGCAGGGATCCGGCAAGGAAGGCCACATGGGGTGACCAAGGATCCCAAGAAGGGGAGGAAGTACAGTACAATGTGGACTAATGGTGACCTGGACGGGCCTTTGCACAATGGCCAGGCATTATTCTCTACAAAGGGCTACCTCTGGAGGCCTCCTAAATGGAGAGCTGAATTGGAACCTAGGATGTATTGCCCAGTGACCATCTCCTTGACCACTCCTGGACCTTGCCTTACTGGGACAGAGATCTACAGCTGGGAGGGGAGGGAGACAGACTGAGGGGCCCCAGGGGAAAGGGGTGGTGGTCCACTAATGCTGCCCAGAGAGAAACCCTGTCCAAACAGCCCCACCCACCCCAACACTTCTCCAGATGCTGCCCAAGCAAACATGATCAAAGATGGATCAAGATGAGAGATTATGCCAACATGCCCCTGGCCTAGCAGGGCTGAGTATTTTCTCCTTGGTGACTTTGGCAGTAACTTCTGAGAACCACAAAGTGTCATCACTGGGGAGCTGAGCTCAAAAAGCAAGGACTTGAGAGACGTGCAGGTGGTACTTTCGCTTCCTGGAGACAGAGTACAGATTTGTGAAAAGGGAAGAGCTCTCTGGGTGTTAGCCCTAGCTGTGTATGGACTCATCGTAGGGCTCCCAGTGAGCTCCCAGGTGGGAACCCCTGGATCTTCGACGATGCTCAAGGAGTGTTCTGGGTGACTTTTGAGAACGCTTCCAGTTCTGAAAGTTGCCCCTTCCAGAAGCTCATTTCTAGGACACACTGATCAAATAGAAACATCCTTCATTGCCAAGAGCAGGTATAAAAAATTGCACTGTAGCTTCCAGAGCACCCCGTCTATTCCCTCCCTGCTTCCCTTATTCTGTGGCCATCGATACAATATGTGGCCTGGAACTATGAAATTCGCTCATGACCACATTTTTAAATGTTAATAAAATAGAATTATGAGTTATAATTACTACCACAAGGTCTTATATTACTTTTCATTTTCTGCTGTTCTGGGTTGCCTTCCATTTGTGCAGACAATGAAAAATTAATAAGGGAAGAAAATCTTCCTGGTATAATTCATTGTCCCAGTTTAACAACTGAGGATGCTGGAACTCAGATGGAGGCCAGATGTTCAGAAGCATGGAGTGTCTAGAAAGGAGCAGTACTCCTAATTTGGAGTCTATCTCAGAGTCTAGAGATAGTTATGAGCCCCACTTTGCTAGGCCTTTCCGTTGAACTTGTTCTTAACCATCCTGGTACAATGTAGGTGCTCAATAAAACTTTTGAGTTTATCTGAATTGAGCTGCATAGATTTCAACTGTATTGATCATGGCCTGAGAAGGACTAAAGAGAAGGAAGAGGGACTCTTGATTGGTTTGGAAGAGGTTCCCAAGGCACTGGCCTGACAACATGACATTCATTCCCAACAAGAGTTCTGGACAGTGACTTGGGGGCCTTGCCCAGACCACAGTCTTCTCTCTGGCTTCAGTTCTACTGTTTATCCTCCAAAAGGAGGGAGGGAAGAGGAGGATATAAACAAGGTTGCCAACTCTGAGAGGTGGATTAGGAGGGTGGTCCATCCAGAGAGAAAATACACAAGAGGACTGGGCAGTCCTCCAGAGGCCAGAAGGGAAACTTGCAGTGGGGCTGGGCTTACCCTAGAAGGCCAGGAGTGCCCCCCTCCCCAGACAGCCCAGGGAGGAGGGCCTCTGGGGAGGGCCTCCACCCAGTGGGAAAACATGTGGACAGAAGACAGGCCAGGAGCCCCAGGGCTGGGCAGCCCTGGGGAGGAAGCCTTTGCCCTGATGGGGTGGAGTTGAGGGGTGATGTCAGGGCAGCCCCTCTGGCTTGGGAGGAGCTAGATGCTTCCAGTAACAATTCCTCACAGCTTCATCCGCTGGGTTTTTTTTCTCATCAAAAGATTCCTCACTTAGGGAAGGGACAACAAACTTTTTAGTGATATAGAATGGTATCTAATATCCAAAAAGTCCCACCTGCTACTGTGGTTCTGTTTTCACTGCTTAATGACTCTGTAATGGTCCTAAGGTCAGTGGGTTGAGAAGAGAGGAGATTTTTACTTAGAAAGCCTCAAGGGGAAAGAACTGTCAAAGCCTACATTTAAACATTTAAGAGTCTGATTGTGGGGGCTTCGGGGCACAACCCCAGAAAACAAGAGGTCTATTTGGGATAAGACCAGTCACCACCACATGTACTGAGCAAGGGTTTATGCATTGTTTCACATGTTTCCTGAGTGGTAGCTCATCGAATCCTCACAGTCACCTCTGGGCTGTTGTTGTTGTTGTTGTTGTTGTTGACTATCATTGAGTTGGAGCTGAACCTCCAGTGTATTTTCAGAGGTAGTTAATCGCTCTGGAGGAGATTGCCCATCTAGCTCCTGTGAAGCAGCTGGTGGATTCGAACTGCATGCCTCCAGGACTGCAGTGCAGTTTCTTACCACTAGGTCACCAGTGCGCCCTCTATAGGACATGGAGGCATAGAGAGACAATTGGGATTCATATTTGGTGGTGTTGCTAAAGACAATACCCCCTCAAAAAGGTGATGGTCTTGGAGTAGAGCCAGGAGTGTGAGCAGGCCAGGCTGGGGCCCAACAGAGTCCTCTCCTTGGCCTCCGAAAGCCCACTGCCACCCTGAGCTGAAGGGAACCCTGGGAAAGGAAAGTCAGCCTTCTTATCTCCTGTGGGGAGAGGGAGGCGAGAGTGCTGTCCCGCCAGGATAAGAGGCTGTTTTGACAGGAAATCTCCACCCTGCCTGTGGGTTCCTCCCAGCCACCTCTAACTCCTTCAGGCTGTCCCTGCCTCTGCAGTCCCACTTCCCATTCTGCTTAAATAGTAGCCCTCAGCATCTCCGCAAATAATCTTAACCAAACTCCTAGCCCCCCAGGCCAGCTCCTTCAGCCTCCTATATTGGTCAAGAGTTCTGTCCTGGGAGTCACCTCCTGCCCCCAGCACTCACATTGACACCTTCTCCAGGCAGGCAGCTGGGAGAGGGCAGGAGGTCAAGTGGCTCCCAGCAGAGGACAGTCAGCAAAGTCACTCATGTTTATGTCATCAGGGCCACCTCCTGACAAACACTGGAAAGATTCAAGCTTCAGACTCCAAGATCTTATAGCCATGGGCAGCTAGCTCTATCTCATTGCAAGCCCTACCCAAGCTATAGCAGAAGCTCTCTTAGAATCCTTTGGCTAAATATTCAAGATGATAAGACAAAGACGTTTTTCCCAACATGGACCAGGAGGCAGTAATCAGAGCAGAGCAAGGAAACACTGCGTGGTTCAAAATCAGGAAAGATGTACTCCAGGGATGCATCCTATCTCCATACCTTTTCAATCTATATGCAGATCAGATCCCCCAGGAGGCTGGGCTCTATGAGGAGGAATGTGGCATCAGGATTGGAGGAAGACTCATCAACAACCTCCATTATGCAGATGACACAACCTTGCTTGCTGAAACTGAGGAGGACCTGATGCATTTGCTGCAAAAGGTCAAGGACTGCAGGCTTCAATATAGATTGAAGCTCAACATCAAGGAAAAAATTACTCTCACCCCTGAGTCAATTGGCAGCATCATGACAGACGGTGAAGAGGTTAAGATTGTTAACAGCTTCAGCTTGTTTGCCTCCACAGTCAACATGCCAGCAGCCAGGAAATCTAAAGATGAGTTGTATTAGGAAAATCTGCTGTCAAGGACTTCTCCAGAGTATTGAAAAGCAATGATGTCAGACTAGAGACTAAGATGCACCCGATCCAGGCCATGGTCTCCACAATTACTTGTTATGTATCAGAGAGCTGGGCAATGACTAAAGATGATAGCAGAAGAATTGATGCTTTGAGTTGTGGTGCTATAGAAGAGTACTGAATATACCATGGACTGCTAGGAGAACAAAGAGGTTCGTCGAGAGGGTGAAAACAAGCTGTTCCTTGGAGGCAAGGATTATGAATCTCCGTCCCACATTCTTTGGGCATATTGAAAGAAGGAACCAGTCCTTGGAGAGGGCTATCATGCTTGGAAGATTGGAAGGACAGTACAAGAGAGGAAAACCCTAGATGAAATGGATTGACCTGTGACTGGGGTAATGAGGGTAGATGTGTCAGAGACCATAAATTTGGCTTAAGATAGAGCAGTGTTCAGAGCTGTTGTACATAGGGTCACTATGAGTTGCAAGCAACTCAACAGCACATAAAAATAACAAGACTAAGAAATGTCATCTGATGGGATGTCAGCCTCAAATCCAGTTTGTTGTTGTTGTGTACAATCAAGTCAGAACTGACCCATGGCTGGCCCCCTTGTGGGTTTTCAGAGGCAGTTAATTGCACAGGAGAACACTGCCCATCCTTCTCCCTTGGAGCAGCTGGTGGTCTCGAACCCCATGCCTTCAGGATTGTGTGCAACTTCTTGCCACTAGGCCACCAGAGCTCCCTCAAATCCAGTTTACTAAGGGAGAAAAATGCCTATTTGGAAGTGTTCTTTTCACCGTTGTTTTCCAGTGTGGAAATACTGAAGCCAGAAAGAAAAATCAGAACTCCACACAATATAGTTCTCAGCAGAGGCATAATACCAATACTGAGTGTGATCAAGCTCCCTCTAATCTGCCCTGTGGGTCCCACAGGCCTGTAGTGTCACACATCTCTCTTGCACTGTCACTTGTCACTACCTGCTCTTCCTCTAGACTGAGATAAAGGTGACAGAAAGGTCCTTGCTGCCTTGTTTCCTGATGTATCATCTCTAGTTCTAGAGCCAGGAAGATGTATAAAAAACCACGAGAGGTTATTTATAATAAATACACTATGGGTTTTTTTCCAGAGCATCTTCTCAGGGTCCTGTCCCTGCCCATACCCTTGTTTGGGGCCAGAGTTCTTCCCTGTTTTACAGACGTGGAAATAGAGACTAAAGGGAGCTTTCCTGCCAAGGTTGATCAAAAAGTCCATGGAAGACACAGATTTGAGCTCTTCCCACGAACTCAAGCTGCCTCCTGAGGCCAAGCTGGGAGCCTGGGAGGCTATGCAGGCTCCTGGGCTCACCATCTGACACTATTCCTCTTGGGTCTGGATTTGGGCAGGAAGCACCACCTGCCCAGGTGGCTAAGTGAAAACCACAGCTCCCTGACAACATCTATGATAAATGTGGATGGTTTACTCTGGGGTAGAATGGTGGAAATGGGAGTGGTTTACAACAAGCTGTCAAGAGCATAGCCTGTCATTTTTCAATATTCTCCATTTCCAACTTGCTCTGGAAACTTCAGGAAAGACAAGGGTACTCTTACATCTAGACTACTCTTAACACATGTTCCCATTTTCAAAACTCTCATGGTCACTGGGATACCAGGCATGGGGGCAATATTTCACAGGGATGGGACACAGTGTGAGTGGCCTTGAGCAAGGGGGTGTGTGTTGGTGAAGGTGCTTCCAGTGTGCTGACCACAGCTCTGTGCTTGCCCTCACTGAGCACTCTGGGCTGACGGACGCTGCCCACTCCAGGGTATTTCTTTTTTGTGGTCTCTCCACCATTGTGTGCTTGTCTTTTTGTAAGGTGCTCCTGCAGAGTGAGGTGGGGCTCCTGGAGATTAAATGGGGTTCCTGGAGAGTGAGGTGGAGTTCCTTGGAAGTGATGTGGGGCTCCTGGAGAGTGACGTGAGGTTCCTGGAGAGTTAGATGGGGCTCCTGGAGAGTGAAGTGGAACTCTTGGAGAGTGAGGTGGAACTCCTGGAGAGTAAAGTGGGTTCATAGAGAGTGAGGTGGGACTCCTGGAGAGTGAGGTGGGGCTTCTGGAGAGTGAGGTGGGACTCCTGGAGAGTGAGGTGGGCTCCTGGAGAGTGAGGTATGGCTCCTGGAGAGTGAGGTGGGCTCCTGGAGAGTGAGGTGTGACTCCTAGAGAGTGAGGTGGGGCTTCTGGAGAGTGAGGTAGACTCCTGGTGAGTGAGGTGGGACTCCCGAAGAGTGAGGTGAGACTCCTGCAGAGTGAGGTGGGCTCCAGGAGAGTGAGGTATGGCTCATGGAGAGTGAGGTGGGGCTTCTGGAGAATGAGGTGGGCTCCTGGAGAGTGAGGTATGGCTCCTGGAGAGTGAGGTGGGCTCTTGGAGAGTGAGGTGTGACTCATAGAGAGTGAGGTCAGCTCCTGAGAGTGAGGTATGGCTCCTGGAGAGTGAGGTGGGGCTTCTGGAGAGTGATGTATGGCTCCTGGAGAGTGAGGTGGGCTCCTGGAGAGTGAGGTGGGCTTCTGGAGAATAAGGTGGGGCTTCTGGAGAGTAAGGTGGGGCTTCTGGAGAGTGAGGTGGGACTCATGGAGAGTGAGGTGGGCTCCTGGAGAGTGAGGTGGGCTTCTGGAGAGTAAGGTGGGGCTTCTGGAGAGTGAGGTGGGACTCCTGGAGAGTGAGGTGGGCTCCTGGAGAGTGAGGTGTGACTCCTAGAGAGTGAAGTGGGATCCTGGAGAATGAGGTGGGCTCCTGGAGAGTGAGGTATGGCTCCTGGAGAGTGAGGTGGGCTCCTGGAGAGAGAGGTGGGCTCCTGGAGAGTGAGGCGGGACTCCTGGAGAGTGAGGTGGGACTCCTGGAGAGTGAGGTGGGGCTCCTGGAGAGAGAGGTGGGCTCCTGGAGAGTGAGGCGGGACTCCTGGAGAGGGAGGTGTGACTCCTGGAGAGGGAGGTGTGACTCCTGGAGAGTGAGGTGTGACTCCTGGAGAGTGAGGTGGGCTCCTGGAGATTGAGATGGGTTTGCACCATCTCCTCAAAGTCTCAGAGGAGTTTCCTTCTTCCTTTTAGATTCCTTCCTCAGCTCCGGACAGACACAATCACTGGGAATGCTTTGGGGTAGGCTGGTGAGATGCCCTGCCTATTGTCTTAGAGGATTTGTTACTAGTTTAAAAAGTCATTGCCATGGAGCTGGAACCCACTCATAGCTGATCCTCCACTGCGTTTGTGAGGCTGTTAGACACCAAGGGGAGATTGCCCATCTTTCTCCTGGGAAGCTGCTGGTGATCTGAACCACCAGAGAGGCTGTACTAGGCTGTACCACTGGACTAAGTCTCCATCAATCGATCTGGATGTTGTTAGGTGCCTGTGAGTCAAGTATGACTTATAATGAGCCTATGAACAACAGATCTGAAGCCTGTCTTCTCTGGTGCCATCCTCAGCTTGTCTGACGCACTTGAGCCCATTGTTGCAGTAACTGTGTCAGCCCATCTTGGTGAGGATCTTCCTTTCCTTCATTGATCCTCCACCTTTCCAAGGATGATGCCCTTCTCTAAGGAATAGCCTCTCCTAGCAACATGCCCAAAGTATGTGGATGAAGCTTTGCCATCTTTGCTTCCAAGGAGAATTCTGGATGTACTTTCCCCAAGACTATCTGTTTGTTCTTTTGGCAGTCCGTGGGGTATTTAGTACTCTTCTCCAACACCACAGCTCAGAGGCATCAACTCTTCTGTCATGGCGCCCCCAAAATGTGTGAGCCAGAAAGTGCAATCCCTTGCCTTTGCAGTGCCGTGGAAAGCATTCTGCATACTTTCAGGGAGCAAGAGCAAAAAGGAAGGAGGGAGGATTTTCCTCCATCTAGACTGCACTCAACTCAGGAAACCCTATCTTGTACCTACTTTGTAAGCAAACTTTAGTCTTTGCACCAGCAGTTGTTGTTGTTGTTAGGTGCCAAAAAAGTCAAGTATGACCCATAGCAACCCTATGAACAACAGGTGTGAACCCTGTCCTATCCTGTGCCATCCTCACAATATCTGACACACTCAATCAGTACAGTGTCATTGCAGCAGTCGCCATGGTTGACACATCTTGTTAAGGGCCTCCTTCTCCTTCACCGACCCTCTACCTTTCCAGGCATCAAATACCACACACACACACACACACACACACACACACACACACACACACACACAAAGCCTTTCCTAGAAAGGTGCCCAAATATGTGAAACGGAGCTTTATCAGCTCTGCCTCCAAGGAGAACTCTGGCTGCACCATCTCCAAGACATATCTGTCTGTTCTTTTGGCCGTCCATGGGATGTTCAGCACTCTTCTCCAACACCACAGCACAAAGGCATCACTTCTTCTTCTGTCATCCTCCTTATTCTTTGTCCAGCTCTCAGATGCAGAGCAGGTGACTGAACTAGCAGTAGTAGAAGCAATATGTGAGGGAGCATGTTAGAAATGCAAAATCTCAAACCTCTCCTCCAACCCTTGACCTGCAGAATTGGGATCTTGCAAGACAATTAATAGCAATGCTATTAAGGACTATTTCTTCACTATCTATGTTATGACAGGGATGGCACTAGGCCTCTTACATCAGTGATGCTATTTTAAGCTTTGAAAGCCCTTTCATGCAACAAATAATAATAGAGCTGGAATATGGACCCAGGTGTTTGACTCCAAAGGTCCTTGAGACTGCAGCAAATATGATGCAATCTTTCAATGCTGCCCAGCAATTACAGCCTCTGGCCAACTCTCTATCAGCATCCAGAAGCTTCTTGGCAAAGTCACAGCAAGGATTGCAGTCCAGAGAGAGATGGTAAGGGTTGCCCAAGTGCCTACTGCTAGCCAGGGCTGCAAGCTGTGTGCTGAGGATGCGCCAGCCCTGCGGCAGACAGCTCCATGTTTAGCCTGATCAATGTCCTGAAAATGAGCTTGTTATGGGTAAACTTGTGTCTTCCACAAAAGATGAGCTGAAGTTCCAACTTTCACATCTATTAAAGCCACCTTATCTGGGAATAGCATCTTTGAAGATGTAATCAGTTAAGTTAAAGTGAGGTCCTCCTGGAGTAAGGCAGTTCCTAATCCAGTAGACTGGCCTATGGAAGAAAAGAGAGAAACAGGAAGGGAGAGGCACCTACAAGCCAAGGATCAACAACTAACACCACAGCTAGGAAAAAGCAATGCAGGAGAGTCTCTGTCAGAGCCCCCAGGAGGAACCGATGTTATATAACCGATGTTATAATAACCAACATGATTATTTCAGAAATGTAGCATCTAGCCCTATGAGACAACACATTTCTTTTTAAGGCACCAGCGTGTGGCATTGTGCTATGACAGCCCTCAGAAAGCAATGCAATGCCGGGTCCCAATGAGCAGCAAAAGTCAGGCCGGCTGTTAACAAAAGTTACTTGGTACTGCTGCAGGCTCAGGAACCATTAGTGCTCACTTGCTCTGGGCGCTGGAGTGACGGCAGAGGGGAGAAAAGAAGTGTGAGACCTCCGTGAGGTTCTGTTACCTGGGTTAACTTTGTTCCCTGGGACTTCACATACTGCCTGTCCCAGGAAACAGTACTCTGTTGCAAAAACAACCTATGCCACAGTCTACACCCCATCATCTACCAGCATCCACAAGGTCAGGCCCAGTTCACAGCAAAGCCCAGCAGCTGGTCCCCTCTGCACCATCCTCTTACAGCTGCTGATTGATACTCTTCTTCAGTGTCTGAAGATGGTCAGCTGGTTGCCACTCAAATGCTCCCCTGATTCTGCACCCCTACAGACCTATCATAGTACTTCTCACCCAAGCAGTTGCCCCCAAAATGCTTGAGCCAGAAAGTGCCATCCTTTGCCTTGGCACAGCCCCACAGAGGGCATTCTGCTCACTTCCTTTATCCAGAGAACATCTCCCCCGTGCCAGGGAGGTAGCACAGGCCCAGCTGCCCCCAAGGACCTAGGGAACAGGCGGGGTGTACTTCTCCATCCCTCAGGGTGTTACCCTCCACGTTTTTAGAACTCCCAGGCACTCAGGGCCGAGGCAGGCGAGACCCAGCAGTGTAAGAGCCCTCCCAAGTGGGTGATTTCATGCCGCAGGCATCCCTCCTCAGAACACTGGCCAGAGAGCTCTCAGATGGCCCAGTCCTCACCCGCTCACAGAGCTGGAGCAGAGATTAGGGGCTGAGCAGGGCCAGCTCTCCTTCCCTTCAGCAGCCTTGACTGGCTCCCTGTGGCTTCTTCCACCTACAGGGCTCTTTAGTCTCTACAGCCAAAAGCAGGATTAATCCTCACGGAGATAGTAGAGGCCTTGGAACTGGGTGGGTCTAGCATCTTGGTCAGTCATTCTTTCATCAGAACCAAACTCTAAACAAGAAGAAAGAGCAAGGTCTGCCTGTTTCTGCCTCTCTCCAGCCAAGGAAGAGAGAGGAACACGGTCCATTGGAAACCACATGTTGTGTGTGCCATTGAATTGGAACCAACTCATAGCTGACCCTCCAGCAGATTTTCAAAGGCAAATCACACAGGCGTGGATTGCCCACCTTTCTCCCATGGAGGGGCTGGCAGATTTAAACCACATGCCTGTAGGTTGGCTTCACAACTCCTTTCCACAGTGTCGCTAGCCCTGAGAATTCAGATACAAATCCATGATCATGGACAGCTGATCTTTGGCAAAAGGTCAAAGTCCATTCAAAAAGGAAGAGAGAGAGAAGCACCTGCTGTTGTTATTATGTGCCATGGAGTCAGAACCAATCCCTGCCCGACTCTCCAGCAGGTTTTCAGAGACAGTAATTTGCATGGGAAGAGACTGCCCATCTTTCTCCTGTGGAGCAACTGGTAGATTTGAACCAAGTGCCTTTGGGTTGGCACTAGGCCTCCAGAGAAGACCACATATCAAGTCTAACTCCAGGGAATTCAGAACGTATAAAATTGTTACTTCTCTCTACCTAAGCAATTTTAAATGTTTAGCTCACTTGATTTTCAAAACAAGAAATAACAAAAAGGAAATTTTAATCTATAGGTAGAATACTAGAAATTCTTGGCTTCCTACTTGGGTCAGTAAGGGGAGGGACATGAGAGGCAGAAAGAGAGAGACATAAGGGGGTTTTTGTGGGGCAGAGAGGAAGGAAGAGAAAAAGATTAAGGAGGGAACAAGGAAAGGTAGGCAAATGGAAGGGAAGGAAAAGTGGGACTGAAAAAAAAGAGTGGAAAAAATCAAGTAAGATTTCAGGCATGCTGTAGAGCCTTGCTGTTGACTCCATTTGCAAAAGTTCGTACAGATATCCTTACCTGGACAAGAACCCTGTGGAAAATGCTTTTCTGTTCTAATCCTTGGAAATTCCTCTCGTCTAATCCTTAGTCTTCCCTCTTTTAAGGTCAAGGATGCCTTTGAGGTATCTGCCAGCAGTATTGGACCCTCTCCTAGAAAAACATACTTCTTCACAGAAAATTTTTCATGCAATTTTCAGGGGCTCATGGACCCTAGAAAGTGATTTATTTTAGCAGCTGCAATTGACTTGGGAGATCTCTAATAATGCAAAGCAAAAACATTGCAACTATCAAACTAAACTAAAAGAAGGGAGGCTATGTCTACTCTCAAGTGTATATATTTGGGGTTCCCCCCCAATCTATGTATGGTCAAGGGTGTAATCCCTTTCACCTGTCCATATGTGTCTACCTTGCCTGCCTGCATATTTATCGAATTGTGGATTAATGTTTCTTATTGCTGATGTTATAAGATTGTGTATATGAGTGGTCGCTTTGGTTGAATGTATTTCTAGTGCACCTTTCTGTGCTTTTCCTTTCTTTATTGATTATATTGATTATCCCCTTATTATATTTTGCCTTTCCCTTCACCCATCTTATCTCTGGTAGCCAAAGGCACGTGGTTTGAATCCATCATCTGCTCCATGGAAGAAAGATGAGCAATCTCGTCCCGTGCGATTTACCACTTCTGAAAACCTACTGGAAGGTCAGCTCTGAGTCAGTTCCAACTCAACAACACACAACAAAATCAACATTATCTATGTGCTTATTTTTATTCCTGTCTCCTTTCCTTCTCATCCTTGGTAACCACCCAAGAATGTTTCTTTCTGTGTGTAAACCTTTCTTTAACTTCTTCTAGTAACAAATCCACACAATACTTGTCCTTAGTGACCGACTCATTTTACTCAGCACAATGTCCTTTAGATTCATCTGTGTTATGGTGTTTTCAAATTCTTCATCATCATTTAGGGCTGTATAATGTTCCATTGTGTTCTTGTTTTCTTAGCTGTTCATCCACTGATAGACACGTTGGTTGTCTCTATCTCTTTGCAATTGTAGATAATAGCATCATGAACACAGATGTGCTTATATCTGTTGGTGTCCTAGTTTTTTAATTCCTTTAGGATATTTACCTAAAAGTAAGATTGCTGCATCAAATGGTATTTCTCTTTCCATTTTTTTAAGGAAGTGTCAAACTATTTTCCACAGTGGTTATACCATTTAACAGTCCCACCAGCAGTGTATAAGTGTTCTAATCTCTCCACTCCTTTGAAAGCATTTCTTACTTCTGCCTTATTGAATTTTGCTGTTGTTGCTGGGGTGAAATGGTATCTCATTTTCATTTGCATCTCTCTAATAGAAACTGTCAACAGCTTCATCTTACTTGGATCCACAATTAACACCCTTGGTACCAGCAGTCAGGAAATAAGGAGACGTACTGCACTAGGAAAATCTGCAGTTAGGGACCTCTCCAAATTCTTGAGGAGTAATGATGTCAGTTTGAAGACTAAGGTGTGCCTAATTCAGATCATAGTCTTTCTGATCACTTGCTATGCATCTGAGAGCTAGACAATGAATAAGGATGACAGAAGAATTGATGTCTTTGGCATCAATTTGTCTTTGATGGATGGCGGAAAGAACAAACTACTTTTGGCACCAGCAGTCAGGAAATAAAAAGATTAATTGTATTAGACAAATCTGCTGTCAAGGACCTTTCCAGAGTAGTGAGAAGCAACAATGTCAACCTAGAGACTAAGGTGCACCTGATCCAGTCTATGATCTTCGCAATTACTTGCTATGCATCAGATAGCTGGGTACCTTTGAGTTATGGTGCTAGAGAAGAGTCTTGAACATACCATGGATATGTTCAGTCTTGGAGAGGGTGAAACCAAATTTCTCCTTAGAGGCTAGGATTCTGAAGCTCCATCTCACATACTTTGGGCATGTGGCAAGGAGAGACGATCCTGGGAGAAAGACATCACGCTCAGGAGGTTGGAGGGTCAGTGCAGGAGAGGAAGATCCCAGATGAGGTGGATTGATATAGTAATGAGGGTAATAGGAGCAGGTGTGTCGGAATCAGTGAGACTGGCTCAGGACAGGGCAGGGTTCAGGGATTCAGTACATAGGTTCTTTATGAGTCACAGGCAACTTGATGGCATATAACAAAAACAAATCTTATCCATGAGTACAGAATGTCCTTTCAATTATGAAGGTCCCTTTTAGTGTCTTGCAATAGTGTTTTGTAGTTTTCTTTGACGAGATCTTTTGGATTTCTAATTGCATTTATTCCTAAGTACTTCATTTTTTTAAAATTTCTTTTTTTGGGGGGTGGCTTTAACTAATGGCATTGTTTTCCTCATTTCCTTTCGAAATTGTCTTTGTTACTGTAGAGGAATCCAAGTGATGCTTGTATGTTGATCTTGGACCCTGCCAGTTTGCTTAATCTTTTAATTCATCCCAGCAATTTTCTTGCTGAGTTTTTTCAAAATTTTCTACACTTACATAAGAATTTCATACAATTCTATAATCTATAAACATTGATAGTTTTACTACCTCTTTGCCAACTTGGATACCTTTTATTTCTCTTTCTTGCCATATTGCTCTAGCCAGGAATTCCAGTATTGAATAGGAGTGGTGCTAACAGGCATCCTGGTCTGGTTCTCATTTGTAAGGAGCATGCTCTCAATATCTCTCCATCATGACTGATGTTGGCAATTTGTTTTATATGTATGGTTTTAATTATGTTGAGGAATTTCCATTTTATTCCTATTGTCTTAAGTGTTTTTATGAGGGAAAAAATGTTTAATTTATATTGCTAAGACATCTGAGTTTAGTCTTATTGTTTCTCCTTTATAGGAGCTCTGGTGACCTAATGAGTAAGAAGTTGTGTTGCCAATACAAAGACAAGCAGTTCAAATCCATTATCCATCCTGTAGAAGAAAGATGGTCAATTTCCTCCTCTGCTATTTATGGTTTCTAAAAATCTGCTGGAGGTTCAGCTATGAGTCAGTTCCAACGTGGTGGCAGAAAACAACAATGGCATTTTTTTCCTGAGTAACTTTTAGTATTCTTTCCCAGTCTTTCATTTTGAAAAGTTTATGATAGGTCTTAGTGATTTTCATTTGGTATCTATCCTGTTTGGGCTTTGTTATTTATTCTTGAATGCATATCTTTTTTTTTTTAAAATTTCATAATATTTGGGAAGTTTCCTTCTGGAAAATCTTTAACAATTTTCTGTGTATGTGGTTTTGTCTTTTGGGGTAGGTTTTTGTTTTGCCTTTTGTCTCTTCCTGTTCTAGAATTCCAATCACATAATATTCCTTTTGACGATGTCTCACCTAATTTTTATGCTTTCTTCATTTTTCATCCCACCTTTTTCATATTGCTCCTCTACCAGATTAGTATTGAGTTGTTTGTCTTCAATCCCAGTAATTCTGTGTTCCACCAATCTAATTCTTTCTTCTCTTTTGTCTTTCTAGTGTGGTACCAGTTTTTGAAAGTTTAGTCTTTATTTTCTGAATTTCAATTTGCTAGTTTTAAATGACCTCTGATTTTCCATTTATTTTGTCATTTTTTCATTACTAGTTTGTTTATTCTTGTAGGATTTTTTTCGGAGGTGCTCTGATGGCACAGTCTGTACCAAATGGTGCTGTTAACTAAAGGCTGCATATCTCTGTCACTTCAAATCCACCAACAGTTCCATGGAGAAAGATGGTCAGCCCCTTCCCATTGCCGTTTACAACCTCGGAAACCCAATAAATGTTCACTTTGCATCAGGACCAACTTTGCAGTAGTGAGCGTGCTTTTGAAGAGTTTGTCTGTGGTTTTCTGAAACGTTGTCTTAATCCATTGAAGGTACTTAGCTAAAATTCTTTTTAATTCATTAACAGGAAGTTCCAATAGTATTTCTTCCTCTTGAACATTTTCTGGCTTTGTCCTGGGTTTTGGGGGTGTGTGTGTGTGTGTGTGTGTGTGTGTGAATGATTTGGAACTGCTGGCTCTGAAACATTGTAGTACTGGTGTACTTACTTTGTTTTGATACATCTGATTGAGCAGGCAAGCATGCTAGGCAGCTCACTAGTTTGGCAAGTCTTACTCTTTCACCTCCTGTCCTCTGGTAGATGTGACAGATGATGGAGATATGAATGCATTTCCCTGTGCACTGTTTGTGTAGAGCAACTGAGGGCAGATTATCCTGGTGTTGGGTGCAGTTTGTCATTGACCAGGTAGCACAGGAGTTGGTGAATGCTCTTGCCCAGTGAGTTAAGGTGCAGGAACCTGAGTGTGGGAGGGCAGTGTGTTGATGTTGGTTGTCAAGAAGAAGAAGAAAAAAAAAGAGGAAGAAATAAGTTTAAAACCAAAAACCAGAGTGGCTAGAAAAGATGGTGCAATAGAGTGGGGAATGGAGTATGGAAAAGAATACAAAGAGGAAAAAGAATAAAAGACAAATAAAAAGGGAAAATGCCAAAGAAAAAGACATGAAAAGGAGATAGGAGCAAATAGAAAAAGTAAAAATGAAGAACCAGGGGGTGGGGCAGGTTAGGGGGGTGGGCACCTGACTGTTGCTTTTGCCACTGCTGAGGCAAACAGAAGCAAAATATCTCATCTAGTGTTTCTACCCATCCAGAGGAAGGCTGGGGAGGTAAAGTGTATGTGCAGTTTGTCTGCCCCTCAAGCAGGTCCCTTGTTTACTCTACCATGTTATCTGTTTAGCTATTATATTCTGACAGTCAGTTTCACAGTCCTACAGTTCTTTAATACTTACATAAGCTATTCTCCTTAAAGTGTTTTAGGAATGTACTCATCTGCCTCTTTAGGTCTTATTCTCCTCCACAAATTTTAACTGAGAGCCATGTCCCAGGTACTTTCTAAGATGCTTGAATAAAAGGTTATTAAGATTGAAAGCCAATACTTATTGCAGCACTACCCATGAGGGCTAAAATGTCCAACTAGCAAAATGTGCATCACAAAATGAATGGGTAGCACTATATATATGTATGTATGTATATGTGTGTGTGTGTATATATATATATATCTCATATGGTATATACAGACAATGATAAAGAGGAAGTAAAATTATCTCTCTATGCAGATGATATGATAGTACACTTAGAAAACCCTAAAGACTCAGCAAGAAAACTACTGGACATAGTTGACCAATTCAGCAAAGTGGCAAGATACAAGATCAACATATAAAAATCAGTTGGATATTTCTATAGTGACAAAAAGAATACAGAACTGGAGCTAAAAAAACCCAATACCCTTCACAATAGCTAATCACTAGACTAAATACTCAGGAGTAAATCTCACTAGAAACACAAAGGACTTATCCAAAGAAAATTACAAAGCATTACTATAAGAAACAAAAAGAAACCTGGGGAAATGGAAGAATATACCTTGTTCTTGGATAGGAAGACTCAATATTGTGAAAATGATAATTCTACCAAAGGCAATCTGTATGTTCAATGCAATCCCAATACAAATGCCAATTCCATTCTTCAATGAGATGGAAAAGGCAATTTCCAATTTCATCTGGAATGAAAAGAGACCCCAAATGAGCACAGTGCCCCTTAAAAAGAGAAACAAAGTAGGAGGCATCTCACTCCCTGATTTCAAATCCTACTACACTGCCCTGGTGGTCAAGACAGCACGGTATTCATACAATGACAGACACATAGTTCAATAAAATAGAATTGAGAACCCAGAAATCAGCCCATCTACCTATGGACAACTGATTTTTGACAAGGAGATGAAATCAGTTAAGTGGGGAAACAACAACCTTTTTAACAAATGGTGTTGGCAAAATTGGAAAACTATCTGCAGAAGACTCAAGCAAGACCCACGCCTCCCACCATACACAAAAACCAACTCAAAGTGGATCAAGGACCTAGGAATAAAACCAGGGACTAAAAACATCATCAGAGAAAAGCTTGGAAGAACTCTAACAGCCCTAATCCACAACATGGACAATCTCCCAAGCATTCTGAAAAACCTACAACCAAGAGATGATAAAACAGATGAATGGGACCTTCTAAGAATTAAATCCCTATGCACATAAAAAAACTTCTTCAACAGGGTAAAAAGGAAAGCCACAGACTGGGAAAGAATATTTGGTAATGACATGTCAGACAAGGGACTTATATCTAGAATTTATAGAATACTCGAGCACCACAACAAAATAAAGGTAAACAACCCAATTACAAAAACAGGCCCAGGATATGAACAGACAATTCACCAAAGACGACATTCAGATGGTGAACAAACACATGAAGAAATGTTCAAAATCCCTAGCTCTAAGAGAGA
>NW_006399782.1:4586185-4593955 GCF_000299155.1 Elephantulus edwardii | reverse complement strand
AAAAGACAATCTTCTCCCATGCAATTTACTGCCTCTAAAAACCTGCTGGAGGGTTGGCTATGAGTCAGCTCCAATTTGATAGTATACAACCACAACAGGGGACGGAGGGAGGGGAAGGAAGGGACCGCTGCTTAGACAGCACTGAGTTTCTGTTAATGATGGGAGAGAAAAAGGTAGTGGTGGCACTGCACAACATGATGAATGCAATAAATGTCACTGAAATGTACAATAGAAATTGCTGGCGTGGCAAATGTCTTATTACCACAATAAAGAAAAGGAGATTTTTAGAAGGCAGTAAGATGTGGCTGCTGTCCCTGTGACATTCACAGCCTAAAACCAGTGGCTGCATATGTCTGTGTGCTTTCAATATCCTACACAGCCCAGGATTTTCTGTCCTCACCCCCTGAGCTCTCTGCGCTGCCACCTTAGCTACTTCCTACTGTTTGAGATGCTTTGCGTTATTTCCAGAGACAGCAAAGCACAGTGGTAATGGAGATCTGCTTCTCTCCTTATTAGCATGTTCCTCTGCTCTCCCCCTTCGGGCCAGGCCTTGCACGCTGGGAAGCACAGACACCTGGGGAATTGGGCAGCTGGTGTCACACAGCATTCTGGTGCCACACAGTTCCCAGCTGCTCGATGGAAGTGAGTGGAGGACTATTTCACAGGTGAGGAGACAGAAGGTCAAAGCCTGATCCCAAACACGTGAGGAGTTTCACTCCTGAACCATGGTGATGGCTCCGGCTCTGAACACCAAGGGATCAAAGTACCAGATGGAGAAGGGGCCACAGTCCCCTGACCTCTAACAGACCATCAAAACAAAAAATATACTATTACCCTGAGACCTACAGTTGTCAGGGCTCTGGCCCGGCATGCACAAGCAGTGGGAGAGAAGACCATGCTTCCATGTCTCCTGAGGCAAAAAGCTTTAATTTCTCATCTATTTTCAATTTACTATTGGCCACTTCCCCAAAATACATTTTCAGAAGTGCATTCCGTGTTTAGTAATTCAGTCAACAGCAGGGTGGCTCTCGTGGCTAGGGGGCAGTGTGAACTTGATGGTTAAGAGCACGTAAACTGAAGTCAGACAGCCAGAGTTTAAATTCTGGTTGCATCACTTAATAGCTAAGTGACTTTGGGCAAGATACTGAACCTCTCTGAACCTTAGTTTTCACACTTTTTAAGTAAGGGACCATAACAGTACACACATCATACGGGTATTGTGAGGATAAAATAAAGTGTCAAGTATTCAGCCCAATGCCTGACACGTAAAGAGTTCTCAATAATCAGGAGTTATTTGTTTAACATGTTGCCACAAATGACGGTAATACATAAAAAAAAAAAAAGTGTTTCTAAGCATCGTCGTCAATTTAAAAGTGTGTGGCAACGTGTTAAACATTCAGCTTCTAATGAAAAGATCGGCAGTTCAAACCACTAGCCACTAGGTAGAAAGTCCTGGCATTCTGCTTTTGAAAAGATTTCAGCTAGAAACCCCTAAGGAGAAGTTTCCCATTGTTACATGGTGTTGACACGCATTGAAAAGTACTGAATTTAACAACACTCTGTCACCTTCCAGTCTTAGACTTAAGAAGTTGGTAGCAATACGAATCACAACCTTGATCCTTTCTCTCTCTTTATAAATGATGTTAAATATACAGGTAGCAAAACAATCTTCAGGTGCACAGCTTAGTGGCACTAAGAATGTTCACCTTGTTGTCCAGTCATTACCACTCTTGGAATTTTTCCATCACCCCTTTTGGTTCTTCTTAATAAATCACCCCAAACCTCCCAGGATCATGTCTGGAGAAAGGCTATTTCCACCAGCTTCCATCATAAGAGGGAAAACAGGCCTGTGGGAGACACATTCCGTTCCCAGTCGGCTCAGTCACTGGTGATTGGTTCAGGATTTGGTCAGGGATGCCTCCTTCTATGGCTCTTCTGACACAAACTGCCTCTCTCCGGAAGGCATAACGGCTGCCCTCAGACCTCCTAGTAAAGCCTACGATCACACAAAGCAGGATAAAGACGTTCATCTGGCACTGATCAGACCATTATGTCTAAGTTAAGTGTAATTGGCACAAGCTCAGAATTATTGACAACAGGGTCCAGAGAAGATTTAAAGGGTCCAGCACTGAGTACCTGAGCAACAAGAAGATAAAGTATATGGTGCCCGGTGGCTTTTGCAAATTCCAAGTCCACAATGTCAAGGAGCTGGAAGTGCTGCTGAAGTGCAGCAAATCTTACTGTGCTGAGATTGCTCATAAGGTTTCCTCCAAGAACCGCAAAGTCATCACGGAAAGAGCAGCCCAGCTGGCTATCAGGGTCCCCAATCCCAATGCCAGGCTGCACAGTGAAGAAAATGAACAGAAAGCTTATTTGCATGTTTTATCTATGCTGAATAAAACCATAAAAACTTCCCCCCAAATATGTATTCCACCATTCTTCTCTACCTGCAAGCAGAAGAGATGTACTTAGTGTTTCAGAAAGCACTCTGTGTACGTGAGCCACTTGGTAATAAATGTCTGACAGACACAGGCAGCTGAAAGATTCTACCACAAGCTGATGGCCTGTTAGAAGGAAGTTTGAAAAAAGAAGAGTGGGTGGGAGGGCAGGCAGGGATAAAAATGCAATAAAGAATGAATGGAAATCCAAAATCTCTGTAAATATTCATTAAAATTCATAAAATAAAATTTAAAAAAAGAAAAGAGAAGAGCGAGATAAGAATTTATGAATTCTTTCTTAATCATTATGTTTCACGAGCTTTGGTGGCTTAGTAGCAAAAAGCTGTGTTGCAATCCCACAAGCACGTCGTTCCAATCTACCAGCTGCTCCATAGAGAAAAAGATGGGCAGTCTCCTCTCACGCAATCAACTGCCTCCAAAAAGCTGCCAGAGGATAAGTTAGGTGTCAGTTACAAATCAACGGTGCACAACAACAAGCATTATGTTTAGTCTCAGGGAAAAGACTTGGTAATGTCATAATCTAATATTTTAATTTTTCTGGAAAAGGAACACAAATCTTTAGAAAAGGGAACCTTTTCCTCTCACAAGTCTAGCTAGACCCAGCACACATGGTGAAAGATACTGCTGTTTGGGCCTCAGGTGTGTGAGCCAGGCATTATTTTCACATGTAAATGATGGCCAAAGGCAGCCTTAATCCTGGTCTCACGGGGTGAGCTGTGACTGGGGTGCCCTTGACCAGAGGAAGAGATGTGTGTGAAAAGACAAAGCCCAACATTTACGGAGTCCTACAGGACGTCCACAAGGAAAAGACTGATAACACAATTACAAAATGGGCAAAAGACTGTTAACACAATTACAAAATGGGCAAAAGACATGGAAAGATTTTTCACAGAGGAAGATATTCTGATAACCAACAAACACATGAAGAAATGCTCAAAAACACTGGCAATAAGGGAGATGCAAATAAAAACCACCATGAGATATCATTTCATTCCAGTAGCAGTGGCAAAGTTGAACAGGACAGCAAGTAATAAATGTTGGAGAGGATGTGGCAAGATAGAAACTACTACACATTGTTGGTGGGTGTATAATGGTAAACCATTCTGGAAGGTAGTTTGGCGTTTCCTCAAAAAGCTTAACATAGAAATTCTATATGACCCAGCTATTCCACTGCTTGGAATATACTTCGAGATAATGAGAATTGAGGCACAAATGGAGATTTGTACACCACTATTCATAGCTTTATTCACCATAACAAGAACATGGAAACAGCCCAGATGTTCAACCACAAACGAATGGATCAAGAAGTTGTGGTGCATTCATACAATGGAATACTACGCAGCATGCAGGAGCAATGATTTTATAAATCACTGCCTAACATGGGAGGAATTGGAAAACATTATGCTAAGTGAACTCAGTCCCATAATGACAAATATTGTATAAGACCATTATTGTAGAAATAGAAAGATAACTAGTAAAACGTGTATGAGGATCTAAGGTGGCAGAAAGGGGAGCACAGGGGGTCAGATAGTTAAGGGGTTAATCATAGGGTTGCACAATCTGATGGGTGGAGGGAGGGGTGGGAAAAGGAAAGGGGAAAGATGTGTGTAAAACTATGTATATGAACTTTGTAAGTAAACCAGTATGAAATAAAACTTTATTTAAAAAAAGGAAAAAGCCAGACACGTGCTGGTGCTGGTGGGCCCACATAACAAGTGCTCTGTGCCCAGTGTCTCAGGTGGCCACGTGGGGGCTTATCTGTGGTTCTTGTTTACACAAACAGTGATGTGGGGGAAAACAAATATTTAAGGTACGATTGTGGAGCCTTTGGGATTAAAAGCTAACAAGAGAGTGAAATAAGTCTGTCACAAAGGACACTTACTATATGATCCTTTTTTGTATGAATCAGGCAGCTGTAGAGTACAAAGCTTATTAGTGGCTATCAAGTAATAAACCACTGGGCCAATTGGCAGCATCTTGGTAGGTGGAGAAAAGATTGAAGATTGAAAAGATTGAAGTTGCCAATGATTTAATCTTGCTTGGATCCACAAGCAATGCCATTAACATGACAATCAACACCAACAATCATTACATCAAAAGACTTCAATAAATTTGATGGGTGGGCAGGGTGAAGGAAATGGGAAGAATCTTTTGTGAAAAACAATGTATTCAAACGTTGTAAATGTAAATAACTCAGAGTAATATAAAAAAAATTAAAACCAGACAAACAAACAAAAAATACTCACAAACACATACATACACACAAGACTTCAATATCACTGGGAAAGTGTGCTCCCAGGGACTTCTCCAAAGTACTGGTGAGCAATGGCGTCAGCTTAAAGACTAAGGTGTGCCTGATTCAAGCCATGTTTTGTTTTTATTCTCAATCACCTTATGCATCTAAGAGCTGGACAATGAAAAAGGATGATAGATTAAAGAACTTGCAGTTGTGGTGTTACAGGAGAGTGCAGCGTGTCTCATGGACTGCCAAAAGAACAAACAGATATGTGTTAGAGAAAGTGTAGCCAGAACACTCCTTAGAGGCAACAATGATGATGCTAAATCTCTCATATTTTAGGCATGTTGTTAGATGAGGCTATTCTTTGGAAAAAAAGACATCATGCTTGGAAAGGCATAAGACAAGATTTAAGACTTGTTCACAGGATTGCTATGAATCATACTCAACTATGCATCATGACAATAGTGGGGAGCGGAGGGGAGAAGAGGCATTTTCACTGAGGCAGCATCTGTCAATAACCCAAGCCTGCTGCCCTTGAGTTGATCCTGACTCAGAGCTCCTGTAACAGCATGGAGAGCTGCCCTAGGGGTTTCTAAGGTGGTTTCTTTATGAAATTAGACTGTCACCGCCTTTTCAGGTTTGAGGCACTAACCTTCCATCTAGAAGCCAAGTGCTTACGTGCTGCATCACTGGGGCTTCTTAGTACAATTGCTATTAATGGTGGTGGAATAATTTGCAAAGATAGTAGTTATGGTTACACACATGATGGACAAAATGCCACAGAACTGCACAATGCGAAATTGGTAATTCTGACATATCTCATGTATCAAACTCTCTGCTATTAAGTCAGTCCTGGCTCAGTGACCCCACTAGCTGAGGCTTCCTAGTCTCTAGACAGCAATGGGAGGGAACCACCTACATTTCACCTGAGGAGCTCCTGGTGAATTCAAACCACTGGAAACTAAGAGGTCTTTGGCTAGCAGCTCAACTTGCTATGGACTATGCCACTAGATTCCATAAACAAGTGCTACTGAGTCCAGTACAGCTCATAGCGAACCTATGAATAGAAAGCAGATCCGAACCCTGCCCTATCCTGTGCCATCATCATCATCATCTCTGACATTTTCTAGCCCACTGCTGCAGTCACTATGTCAATCCATCCAGTTGAGGGTCTTCCTCTCTTTCACCAACCCTCAATCTTCTCAATGTTAGTCAAATTTATGATACACACACAGTCAAATGCCTTTGCATAGTCAATAAAACATAAGTAGATGTTCCATTGATATTCTCTGCTTTCAGCCAGGATCCATCTGATATCATCAATGAAATCTTTGGTACCACAACCTCTTCTAAACCCACCTTGAACTTCTGGCAGTTCTCTGTCAATGTACTATTCTAGCCAATTTTAGAGGATTTTCAGCAATATTTTACTTGCATATAATATTAATGATATTGTTCAACAATTTCCACATTCTGTTGGATCACCTTTTTTGGGATGGGGACAAATGTAAAACTCTTCCACTCTGTTAGCCAGGTAGCTGCATTCCACACTTTCTGGCACAGACTCGTGAGCACATCTAGGATTGAGTTCTGTTAGTGGAAACTTGTTAATAGGTGTCACATCAATTCCTGGGGTCTTAATAGGGGTGTGTGTGTGTGTGTGTGTACTTGCATATACATGTATATGCGTGTATATACATCTATATATACATATACACATATAAGATGAATTACATTGGGAAAATCTATTGGCATGGACCTCTCCAGAGTGCTAAAGAGCAATGATGTTAGTCTAGATACAAAGGGGAGCCTAATCCAGGCCATGCTCTTCTCAATTACGTGTCATGCTTCAGAGAGTTGGACAATGACTAAGGATGACAGAAAAAGAATAGAGGCCTGCAAGTTGTGATGCTAGAGAAGACTCTTGAATATATCATGGACCACCAAGAAAACAAATTGGTCTGTCTTAGAGAGGGTGGCATGAAGTCTCTCCTTGGAAGGTAGGATTTTGAAGCACTGCCTCACTTACTTTGGGCATATGGCCAAGAGAGATCGGTCCTCGGACAAGGACATCATGCTCAGAAGAGTGGACAGACAGTGCAGGAGAGGGAGACCCCAGATGAGATGGATTGATACAGTGACCAGGGCAATGGGGGTTGGGATGTCACAATTAATGAGACTGGCTCAGGACAGGGAAGGGTTCAGAGCTCCTGTACATAGGGTCACTATGTATCACAGGCAACTCAATGGCATATAACAGTAATTACATACTATGACAGATTTGGAAGCAGGAGTGGAATCCACTTCCTAAACAACATACCTCCGTAAACTCTGTGAACTTTGATAAATGTCAATAGTTGTAGAGGGGCTTCAGGCCTTTTGCTCATAGGGTCGCTATGAGTCATGCTCAACTCAAAGGCAATCAACAACAACACACACACATACATATATATACACACATACACATATACATATATACACACATATACATACATATATACACACACATATATATACATACACACATATGAGAGCTCTGATGACCTAGTAGCAAGAAGCTGTGCTGCAATCCCAAAGTCATGCTGTTCAAGGCCACCAGCTGCTCCATGAGAGAAAGATGGGCAATCTCCTCCTGTACAATTAAGTGCCCCTGAAAACCTGCTGGAGGGTCAGCTATGACATGGTTTTGACTCTACAGTACACAACAACAACATACATACATAGATATAAATATTCATAGATACATAGACACACACGCACACACAGAACTCCATATTATACACACACAGTATATAACCATAAAGAGTTCTAGTGGTTTAGTGGATAAGAGTCACGCTGCCAGCCCAAAGGCAGGCAGTTTGAAACCACCAGCTGCTCCTCAGGAGAAAGACAGGCAACTCCTTTTGTGCAATTTACAGCCTACAGAAGCCCACTGACGTGTCAGCTATGAGTTGATTCCAACTCTGTGGCACACAACAACATACAACTATATATTACCATAATTAAACAGTTCAGTAAAAAACTTCCCTGTTTAAAGTGCAACAATGAATGGAAATCCTCAGTCTCTGTAAA